>NC_061508.1:298568832-298645630 GCF_022539505.1 Lolium rigidum
TGACATGCGGGTCCTGCCAGGCAGCAAATGTATCACCGTTTGAGAGGCTTTTGGGCAGGGGATCGAAAGAAAAAGGCAAGTGACCAAATTTGAGGTGCCAAAAAAAACTCCAAGAAAAGAAAGTTGATTGCACATAGAGGATGACATGCGGGTCCCATTTAGCAGCAGCGGTATCACCGTTTGAGAGGCGGCAGGGGATCGAAAGAAAAAGGTAAGTGACCAAATATGAGGTGCCAAAAATAATTCAAGAAAAGAAAGTTTTATAGTGCATAGAGGATGACATGCGGGTCCCGAGTTAGCAGCAGCGGTATCACCGTTTGAGAGGCGGCAGGGGATCGAAAGAAAAAGGCAAGTGACCAAATTTGAGGTGCCAAAAAAACTCCAAGAAAAGAAAGTTGATTGCACATAGAGGATGACATGCGGGTCCCATTTAGCAAGCAGCGGTCTCAACGTTTCCAAGGCGGCAAGGGATCAAAAGAAAAAGGAAGTAGCCGGAAATCGTGGGGTCAAAAAAATCCAAGAATAGAAAGAATTTTGGTTCATAGAGGATGACATGCGGGACCCATGATCCCGCATCGTAAACGGCTCGATCGGAGAACGTTGAACGAGATGGCGCGATCGAGAAAAAAACAATGCCAGAGAGGCTGCCATCTGGGCCCTACATCCCTCGGCGGTGCGGATTTGCGTTGACTCGGCCGGCGAACCCGAGAATTCGCGATGCACCACGTCCCGGGCCACCATACGCGACGTTTTGGTCGCTTTCGTCGGGCTAGGTGGCCTCAAAAACGAGAAAAAAAAGTTTTGACATGCACCACGGAGGGACCAAAATCGTCGGCCATGGTACACCAGCAACCACGGCGCGACTTCAACTTCGTCGGCCATGGCAACTTTTCTTGTAGTGCGGGATGAGCAGAACTAAGCTTGGGGATGCTGATACGTCTCCGACGTATCGATAATTTCTTATGTTCCATGCCACATTATTGATGATATCTACATGTTTTATGCACACTTTATGTCATATTCTGCATTTTCTGGAACTAACCTATTAACAAGATGCCGAAGTGCCAGTTCTCGTTTTCTCGCTGTTTTTGGTTTCGTAAATCCTAGTAAAGAAATATTCTCGGAATTGGACGAAATCAACGCCCGAGGTTCCTATTTTGCCCGGAAGCATCCAGAACACACGAGAACCGCCAGAGAGGGGGCACAGGGCCACCAAACCCTAGGCCGGCGCGGCCAAGGGGGGGCCGCGCCCCCCTATAGTGTGGCCACCCTGTCAGCCCTCCTGCGCCGCCTCTTCGCCTATTTAAAGCGTCCGTCGCGAAAACCCTGATGCGTTCGACGAAACCCACAGAAACCTTCCAGAGCCGCCGCCATCGCGAAGCCAAGATCTGGGGGACAGGAGTCTCTGTTCCGGCACGCCGCCGGAACGGGGAAGTGCCCCGGAAGGCTTCTCCATCGACACCGCTGCCATCTCCACCGCCATCTTCATCACCGCTGCTGCTCCCATGAGGAGGGAGTAGTTCTCCATCGAGGCTTGGGGCTGTACCGGTAGCTATGTGGTTCATCTCTCTCCTATGTACTTCAATACAATAATCTCATGAGCTGCCTTACATGATTGAGATTCATATGATGATGCTTGTAATCTAGATGTCGTTATGCTAGTCAAGTGAATTTTACTTATGTGATCTCCGGAGACTCCTTGTCCCACGTGTGTAAAGGTGACAGAGGTGTGCACCGTGTGGGTCTCTTAGGCTATATTTCACAGAATACTTATTCACTATTATGAATGGCATAGTGAAGTGCTTATTTATATCTCTTTATGATTGCAACATGTTTTGTATCACAATTTATCTATGTGCTACTCTAGCAATGTTATTAAAGTAGTTTTATTCCTCCTACACGGTGTAATGGTGACAGTGTGTGCATCCGTGTTAGTACTTGGTTTATGCTATGATTATGATCTCTTGTAGATTATGAAGTTAACTATTGCTATGATAGTATTGATGTGTATTATTCCTCCTACATAGCATGAAGGTGACAGGTGTGCATGCTATGTTAGTACTTGGTTTAGTCGAATTGATCTTTCATGCACTCTAAGGTTATTTAAATATGAACATTGAATTGTGGAGCTTGTTAACTCCGGCATTGAGGGTTCGTGTAATCCTACGCAATGTGTTCATCATCCAACAAGAGTGTAGAGTATGCATTTATCTATTCCGTTATGTGATCAAAGTTGAGAGTGTCCACTAGTGAAAGTCTAATCCCTAGGCCTTGTTCCTAAATATTGCTATCGCTGCTTGTTTACTGTTTTACTGCGTTACTACTGCTGCAATACTACCACCATCAACTACACGCCAGCAAGCTATTTTCTGGCACCGTTGCTACTGCTCATACTTATTCATACCACCTGTATTTCACTATCTCTTCGCCGAACTAGTACACCTATTAGGTGTGTTGGGGACACAAGAGACTTCTTTCTTTGTGGTTGCAGGGTTGCATGAGAGGGATATCTTTGACCTCTTCCTCCCTGAGTTCGATAAACCTTGGGTGATCCACTTAAGGGAAACTTGCTGCTGTTCTACAAACCTCTGCTCTTGGAGGCCCAACACTGTCTACAGGAAAATGAGGAGGCGTAGACATCAAGCTTCACTAAGAGTTGCAATCTCGTTTGCATACTCGCGCTCATGCCCTTCCATTTTCTCGATAGGTTTTGTGCTCTCAATGGCAAAAGCCGAGATTTTCATGAAGTTAGAGCAAGCAAATTTCTTATCATGGAGAGCATGGAATACTAACTCACCCATCATGTTTAAGGAAGCAACATTAAGTTCTTCCATATCATCATCCTCATCATCACTAGATAGATAGAGTTCCAAGGAAGGAGATACCTTAGAAGCCTTAGCCATAAGGCAAGTGTATGAACCATGAGGTGATGAAGAGGATGAAGTAATTGAAGCTCCATCAAAGATCTTGTCTTGGCCCATAGTATCCTTGGTTCCCTCTACATTGTTAGTCACACAAATACTAGAGGAAAGTAAAGTATTTTCATTATGGCAACAAGACAAGGCAAGCATATCATCATGGAATGAAGATATGCAAGGACTACCAACACTAGCATGTAAAACATTTATAGTGCTATAAGTGTTCAAGTCCAAAGATGAAACATTGCAATGGGATAGGGATGAAGAATCATCAAGAGAAAGCTCACCATCAACAATGCAATGTTCATTACCACTCACCATACCATTATCTTGTGTCTTACCACAAATTGGTGAAGTGGAAGGAGTGCGATCATCCTCAATGGTCTTGGACCCAC
This sequence comes from Lolium rigidum, assembly GCF_022539505.1. Classification (NCBI taxonomy): domain Eukaryota; kingdom Viridiplantae; phylum Streptophyta; class Magnoliopsida; order Poales; family Poaceae; genus Lolium; species Lolium rigidum. The sequence goes on from NC_061508.1 coordinate 298,572,146, forward strand.
CATATGTATCTTGAAGCTTTGTCCAAAACTCATGAGCACTCCGGAAAGGCGCGATGGAGGAGATAACTACATGGCTCACAACACTGCAAAGCACATTAGTAGCTTGAGCATCTAGATAAGAGTTTTTCTTCTCCTCATAAGATGGATTTTGTGGATCCTTAGGAGGAGAAAAACCCATATCAAGAATTTTCTCCATATGTGGGTGCATGCCCCTAAAATAATCAAGCATGTAGAATTTCCAAGCATCATAATTAGTGCCATCAAATGTAAAGGTGGAAATGTGCACTAATCCTCTAGCCGACGTCATACTCTCTAGGCGGTGAAGCCCAACAAGATAAGAGAGCCCTAGCTCGATACCAATTGAATGTACTAGGACGTCGCCTAGAGGGGGTGAATAGGCGGTGTATAAAAACTTCTACTTGAGAGCTAAACTAGGCGGAATAAAACTACTAAGTGTTTACTAGTTTAGCTCAAAGCCTATCAGCTAGGGGTTTGCCTAAGTGCTCCAACAACCTATGCTAGCATGATGAGCAACAAGGTGATAACAAGATAGGTATAGCATCAAGCATGATAGATATCACAATGTGAAGCGCATAGGTAAAGGAGCTCGGGTTGAGAAGTAACCGGTGCACGAGGAGAAGACGATGTATCCCGAAGTTCACACCCAAGGGTGCTACGTCTCCGTTGGAGCGGTGTGGAGGCACGAGGCACTCCAATGAGCCACTAGGGCCACCGTATTCTCCTCGAGCCTTTCCTCCAAGGAGGAAAGCCTCGATCCACTAAGGGACCCTTGAGGGTGGTCACCGAACCCGTACAAGCTTGAGAAAACTCCCAAGTATCAAGCTTGAGGCAACTCCACAACACGGAGGCTCTCAAGTACAAGGCCACAAGAGGCTAAAACACGCCACACCGACAATAAAGCCACCAAGACACCAACGCGCCACAACCGGTGATGACGCGTAAAGCACACGCCCGTTGGGAACCCCAAGTGGAAGGTGTGATGCGTACAGCAGCAAGTTTCCCTTAGTAAGAAACCAAGGTTTATCGAACCAGTAGGAGTCAAGAAGCACGTCGAAGGTTGATGGCGGCGGGATGTAGTGCGGCGCAACACCGGGGATTCCGGCGCCAACGTGGAACCTGCACAACACAACCAAAGTACTTTGCCCCAACGAAACAGTGAGGTTGTCAATCTCACCGGCTTGCTGTAACAAAGGATTAGATGTATACTGTGGATGATGATTGTTTGCAGAAAACAGTAGAACAAGTATTGCAGTAGATTGTATTTAATGTAAAAGAATGGACCGGGGTCCACAGTTCACTAGAGGTGTCTCTCCCATAAGATAAATAGCATGTTGGGTGAACAAATTACGGTCGGGCAATTGACAAATAGAGAGGGCATGACAATGCACATACATGATATGATAAGTATAGTGAGATTTAATTGGGCATTACGACAAAGTACATAGACCGCTATCCAGCATGCATCTATGCCTAAAAAGTCCACCTTCGAGTTATCATCCGAACCCCTTCCAGGTATTAAGTTGTAAACAACGAGACAATTGCATTAAGTATGGTGCGTAATGTAATCAATAACTACATCCTTGGACATAGCATCAATGTTTTATCCCTAGTGGCAACAGCGACATCCACAACCTTAGAACTTTCCGTCACTTGTCCCAGATTTAATGGAGGCATGAACCCACTATCGAGCATAAATACTCCCTCTTGGAGTTAAGAGTAAAAACTTGGCCAGAGCCTCTACTAATAACGGAGAGCATGCAAGATCATAAACAACACATAGGTAATAGATTGATAATCAACATAACATAGTATTCTCTATCCATCGGATCCCGACAAACACAACATATAGCATTACAGATAGATGATCTTGATCATGTTAGGCAGCTCACAAGATCCAACAACGAAGCACATGAGGAGAAGACAACCATCTAGCTACTGCTATGGACCCATAGTCCAGGGGTGAACTACTCACTCATCACTCCGGAGGCGACCATGGCGGTGAAGAGTCCTCCGGGAGATGATTCCCCTCTCCGGCAGGGTGCCGGAGGTGATCTCCTGAATCCCCCGAGATGGGATTGGCGGCGGCGGCGTCTCAGTAAGGTTTTTCGTATCGTGGCTCTCGGTACTGGGGGTTTCGCGACGAAGGCTATTCGTAGGCGGAAGGGCAGGTCAAAGGGCGTCACGAGGGGCCCACACACCAGGGCCGCGCGGCCAAGGGCCAGGCCGCGCCGCCCTGTGGTGTCGCCACCTTGTGGCCCCACTTCGTCTCTCCCTCGGACTTCTGGAAGCTTCGTGGCAAAATAGGCCCCTGGGCGTTGATTTCGTCCAATTCCGAGAATATTTCCTTACTAGGATTTCTGAAACCAAAAACAGCAGAAAACATCAACTGGCTCTTCGGCATCTCGTTAATAGGTTAGTGCCATAAAATGCATAAATACGACATATAATGTGTATAAAACATGTAGATATCATCAATAATGTGGCATGGAACATAAGAAATTATCGATACGTCGGAGACGTATCAGCATCCCCAAGCTTAGTTCTCGCTCGTCCCGAGCGAGTAAACGATAACAAAGATAATTTCTGGAGTGACATGCCATCATAACCTTGATCATACTATTGTAAGCATATGTAATGAATGCAGCGATCAAAACAATGGTAATGACATGAGTAAACAAATGAATCATAAAGCAAAGACTTTTCATGAATAGTACTTCAAGACAAGCATGAATAAGTCTTGCATAAGAGTTAACTCATAAAGCAATAAATCAAAGTAAGGGTATTGAAGCAACACAAAGGAAGATTAAGTTTCAGCGGTTGCTTTCAACTTATAACATGTATATCTCATGGATATTGTCAATGTAAAGTAATATAACAAGTGCAATATGCAAGTATGTAGGAATCAATGCACAGTTCACACAAGTGTTTGCTTCTTGAGGTGGAGAGAAATAGGTGAACCGACTCAACATAAAAGTAAAAGAATGGTCCTTCAAAGAGGAAAGCATTGATTGCTATATTTGTGCTAGAGCTTTGGTTTTGAAAACATGAAACAATTTTGTCAACGGTAGTAATAAAGCATATGTATCATGTAAATTATATCTTACAAGTTGCAAGCCTCATGCATAGTATACTAATAGTGCCCGCACCTTGTCCTAATTAGCTTGGATTACCGGGATTATCATCGCAATACACATGTTTTAACCAAGTGTCACAAAGGGGTACCTCTATGCCGCCTGTACAAAGGTCTAAGGAGAAAGTTCGCATTGGATTTCTCGCTTTTGATTATTCTCAACTTAGACATCCATACCGGGACAACATAGACAACAGATAATGGACTCCTCTTTAATGCATAAGCATGTAGCAACAATTAATGTTCTCATATGAGATTGAGGATATATGTCCAAAACTGAAACTTCCACCATGATTCATGGCTTTAGTTAGCGGCCCAATGTTCTTCTCTAACAATATGCATGCTCTAACCATTAAATGAGTGGTAAATCTCCCTTACTTCAGACAAGACGGATATGCATAGCAACTCACATGATATTCAACAAAGAGTTGATGGCGTCCCCAGGAACATGGTTATCGCACAACAAGCAACTTAATAAGAGATAAAGTGCATAAGTACATATTCAATACCACAATAGTTTTTAAGCCTATTTTGTCCCATGAGCTATATATTGCAAAGGCGAATGATGGAAATTTAAAGGTAGCACTCAAGCAATTTACTTTGGAATGGCGGAGAAATACCATGTAGTGGGTAGGTATGGTGGACACAAATGGCATAGTGGTTGGCTCAAGGATTTTGGATGCATGATAAGTATTCCCTCTCGATACAAGGTTTAGGCTAGCAAGGTTATTTGAAACAAACACAAGGATGAACCGGTGCAGAAAAACTCACATAAAAGACATATTGTAAACATTATAAGACTCTACACCGTCTTCCTTGTTGTTCAAAACTAAATACTAGAAATTATCTAGACTTTAGAGAGACCAATTATGCAAACCAAATTTTAGCAAGCTCTATGTATTTCTTCATTAATGGGTGCAAAGTATATGATGCAAGAGCTTAAACATGAGCACAACAATTTCCAAGCATCAAATTATTCAAGACATTTTAGAATTACTACATGTAGCATTTCCCGATTCCAACCATATAACAATTTAACGAAGAAGATTCAACCTTCGCCATGAATACTATGAGTAAAGCCTAAGGACATATTTGTCCATATGCAATAGCGGAGCGTGTCTCTCTCCCACACAATGAATGCTAGGATCCATTTTATTCAAACAAAAACAAAAACAAAAACAAACCGACGCTCCAAGCAAAGTACATAAGATGTGATGGAATAAAAATATAGTTTCGTGGGAGGAACCTGATAGTGTTGTCGATGAAGAAGGGGATGCCTTGGGCATCCCCAAGCTTAGACGCTTGAGTCTTCTTAGAATATGCAGGGGTGAACCACCGGGGCATCCCCAAGCTTAGAGCTTTCACTCTCCTTGATCATAGTGTATCATCTCCCTCTCTTGATCCTTGAAAACTTCCTCCACACCAAACTCGAAACAACTCATTAGAGGGTTAGTGCACAATAAAAATTTACATGTTCAGAGGTGACATAATCATTCTTAACACTTCCGGACATTGCACAAAGCTACTGGACATTAATGGATCAAAGAAATTCATCCAACATAGCAAAAGAGGCAATGCGAAATAAAAGGCAGAATCTGTCAAAACAGAACAGTTCGTAAAGACGAATTTTAAAGTGGCACCAGACTTGCTCAAATGAAAATGCCCAAATTGAATGAAAGTTGCTTACATATCTGAGGATCACGCACGTAAATTGGCATATTTTTCTGAGCTACCTACAGAGAGGCAGGTCAAAATTTGTGACAAAGAAAGAAATCTGTTTCGCGCTAGTAATCCAAATCTAGTATGAACCTTACTATCAAAGACTTTACTTGGCACAACAATGCACAAAACTAAGATAAGGAGAGGTTGCTACAGTAGTAAACAACTTCCAAGACTCAAATATAAAATAAAGGTACTGTAGTAAAAACATGGGTTGTCTCCCATAAGCGCTTTCTTAACGCCTTTCAGCTAGGCGCAGAAAGTGTATATCAAGTGTTATCGAGAGATGAAGCATCAACATCATAATTTGTTCTAATAATAGAATCAAAAGTTAACTTCATTCTCTTTCTAGGGAAGTGTTCCATACCTTTCTTGAGAGGAAATTGATATTTAATATTTCCTTCCTTCATATCAATGATAGCTCCAACAGTTCGAAGAAAAGGTCTTCCCAATATAATGGGACAAGATGCATTGCATTCAATATCCAAGACAACAAAATCAACGGGGACAAGGTTATTGTTAACGGTAATGCGAACATTATCAACTCTCCCCAAAGGTTTCTTTGTAGCATTATCAACAAGATTAACATCCAAATAACAATTCTTCAATGGTGGCAAGTCAAGCATATCATAAATTTTCTTAGGCATAACGGAAATACTTGCACCAAGATCACATAAAGCATTACAATCAAAGTCATTGACCTTCATCTTAATGATGGGCTCCCAACCATCCTCTAACTTTCTAGGAATAGAAGTTTCAAGTTTTAGTTTCTCCTCTCTAGATTTTATGAGAGCATTTGTAATATGTTTTGTAAAGGCCAAATTTATAGCACTAGCGTTGGGACTCTTAGCAAGTTTTTGTAAGAACTTTATAACTTCAGAGATGTGGCAATCATCAAAATCCAAACCATTATAATCTAAAGCAATGGGATCATCATCCCCAATGTTGTAAAAAATTCAGCGAGTTTTATCACAGTGCAGTTTCATGAGTTTTAGCAGTTTCAGCAGTTTTGCGAGCTTTGCATTAGAAGTGGAAACATTGCCAACACCAATTCTTTCACCATTATTAGTAGGAGGTGCAGCAACATGTGGAGAATTAACATTACTAGTGGTGGTAATAGTCCAAACTTTAGCTACATTATTCTCTTTAGCAAGTTTTTCATTTTCTTCTCTTTCCCACCTAGCATGCAATTCGGCCATCAATCTCATATTCTCATTAATTCTAACTTGGATGGAATTTGCTGTATTAACAATTTTATTTTCAATATCCTTATTAGGCATAACTTTCAATTTCAAAAGATCAACATCAGAGGCAAGACTATCAACCTTAGAAGCAAGAATATCAATTTTATTGAGCTTTTCCTCAACAGATTTGTTAAAAGAAGTTTGTGTACTAATAAATTCTTTAAGCATAGCTTCAAGTCCAGGGGGTGTGTTCCTATTATTGTTGTAATAATTCCCATAAGAATTACCATAACCGTTACCATTATTATAAGGATATGGCCTATAGTTGTTACTAGAATTGTTCCGATAAGCATTGTTGTTGAAATTATTATTTTTAATGTAGTTTACATCAACATGTTCTTATTGGGCAACCAATGAAGCTAACGGAACATTATTAGGATCAACATTAGTCCTATCATTCACAAGCATAGACATAATAGCATCAATCTTATCACTCAAGGAATAGGTTTCTTCGATGGAATTTACCTTCTTACCTTGTGGAGCTCTTTCCGTGTGCCATTCAGAGTAATTAATCATCATATTATCAAGAAGCTTTGTTGCTTCACCAAGAGTGATTGACATAAAGGTACCTCCAGCAGCTGAATCCAATAGGTTCCGCGAAGAAAAGTTCGATCCCGCATAAAAGGTTTGGATGATCATCCAAGTAGTCAGTCCATGGGTTGGGCAATTTTTTACCAAAGATTTCATTCTCTCCCATGCTTGAGCAACATGTTCATTATCTAATTGTTAAAAATTCATTATGCTACTCCTCAAAGATATAATTTTAGCGGGAGGATAATATCTACCAATAAAAGCATCCTTACATTTAGTCCATGAATCAATACTATTTCTAGGCCAGAGATAGCAACCAATCTTTAGCTCTTCCTCTTAATGAGAAAGGAAACAATTTTAATTTTATAATGTCACCATCTACATCCTTATACTTTTGCATTTCACATAATTCAACAAAATTATTAAGATGGGCAGCAGCATCATCAGAACTACCACCAGAAAATTGCTCTCGCATAACAAGATTCAGTAAAGCAGGTTTAATTTCAAAGAATTCTGCTGTAGTAGCAGGTGGAGCAATAGGTGTGCATAAGAAATCATTATTATTTGTGGTTGTGAAGTCACACAACTTAGTATTTTCAGGAGTACACATTTTAGCAGTAGTAAATAAAGAAAATTAGATAAAATAAATGCAAGTAACTGATTTTTTGTGTGTTTTTGATATAGAGTGTAAGACAGTAAATAAAGTAAAGCTAGCAACTAATTTTTTGTGTTTTGATATAATGCAGCAAACAAGAAAGTAAATGAAATAAAGCAAGACAAAAACAAAGTAAAGAGATTGGATTGTGGAGACTCCCCTTGCAGCGTGTCTTGATCTCCCCGGCGACGGCGCCAGAAATTTAGCTTGATGACGCGTAAAGCACACGCCCGTTGGGAACCCCAAGTGGAAGGTGTGATGCGTACAGCAGCAAGTTTCCCTCGTAAGAAACCAAGGTTTATCGAACCAGTAGGGAGTCAAGAAGCACGTCGAAGGTTGATGGCGGCGGGATGTAGTGCGGCGCAACACCGTGGATTCCGCGCCAACGTGGAACCCGCACAACACAACCAAAGTACTTTGCCCCAACGAAACAGTGAGGTTGTCAATCTCACCGGCTTGCTGTAACAAAGGATTAGATGTATAGTGTGGATGATGATTGTTTGCAGAAAACAGTAGAACAAGTATTGTAGTAGATTGTATTTAATGTAAAAGAATGGACCGGGGTCCACAGTTCACTAGAGGTGTCTCTCCCATAAGATAAATAGCATGTTGGGTGAACAAATTACAGTCGAGCAATTGACAAATAGAGAGGGCATGACAATGCACATACATGATATGATAAGTATAGTGAGATTTAATTGGGCATTACGACAAAGTACATAGACCGCTATCCAGCATGCATCTATGCCTAAAAAGTCCACCTTCGGGTTATCATCCGAACCCCTTCCAGTATTAAGTTGTAAACAACGAGACAATTGCATTAAGTATGGTGCGTAATGTAATCAATAACTACATCCTTGGACATAGCATCAATGTTTTATCCCTAGTGGCAACAGCACATCCACAACCTTAGAACTTTCCGTCACATCGTCCCGCATTTAATGGAGGCATGAACCCACTATCGAGCATAAATACTCCCTCTTGGAGTTAAGAGCAAAAACTTGGCCAGAGCCTCTACTAATAACGGAGAGCATGCAAGATCATAAACAACACATAGGTAATAGATTGATAATCAACATAACATAGTATTCTCTATCCATCGGATCCCGACAAACACAACATATGGAATTACAGATAGATGATCTTGATCATGTTAGGCAGCTCACAAGATCCGACAATGAAGCACATGAGGAGAAGACAACCATCTAGCTACTGCTATGGACCCATAGTCCAGGGTGAACTACTCACTCATCACTCCGGAGGCGACCATGGCGGTGAAGAGTCCTCGGGAGATGATTCCCCTCTCCGGCAGGGTGCCGGAGGCGATCTCCTGAATCCCCCGAGATGGGATTGGCGGCGGCGGCGTCTCAGTAAGGTTTTTTGTATCGTGGCTCTTGGTACTGGGGGTTTCGCAACGAAGGCTATTTGTAGGCGGAAGGGCAGGTCAAAGGGCGTCACGAGGGGCCCACACACCAGGGCCGCGCGGCCAAGGGCCAGGCCGCGCCGCCCTGTGGTGTCGCCACCTCGTGGCCCCACTTCGTCTCTCCCTCGGACTTCGGAAGCTTCGTGGCAAAATAGGCCCCCGGGCGTTGATTTCGTCCAATTCCGAGAATATTTCCTTACTAGGATTTCTGAAACCAAAAACAGCGAGAAAACAAGAATCGGCTCTTCGGCATCTCGTTAATAGGTTAGTGCCGGAAAATGCATAAATACGACATATAATGTGTATAAAACATGTAGATATCATCAATAATGTGGCATGGAACATAAGAAATTATCGATACGTCGGAGACGTATCAACCGGCACCAAAACCACAAAGGCTACCACACTCCACAAAGGCAACAACACCACTAAGGCTACCACGCCACAAAGACGACAATGCCACAAAGGCTACAAGGCCACAAAAGGCTACAAGGCCACAAAAGGCTACAAGAACACCACTAAGGTCAAACACGCCCTCTACGAGACCGAAACCCCGGAGAGAACCCAAACCAATGCACCTAATGCAATGGCTAAGAACACCACTAAGATCCACAAGTTCTTCTCTCCCAAATTCCAACAAAGCTACAAAAGCTATTGGGGGAATAAGGGAGGAAGACCAAATATGAGGAGAAACACCAAATAACTCCAAGATCTAGATCTAGCAAGATCCCCTCACTTGGAGAGGGATTCGATTGGTGAAGCTCTAGCTCTAGATCTCCTCTATCCTTTCCCCCAAAAATATGCAAGAAATAGTGGGGGGATCAAGAGGAGGAAGAATCACTTCAAGGTCAACAATGGAGGAGAGAGAATGGAGGGGAAGAAGTGTTTGGGTCGGAGGTGGAAGAGAGGTATAAATAGGGGCTCCAAAATATAGTTGTTGGGGGCTGGAAAAACGGTCAGATTCGCGCAAACCGGTACTACCGCTTGTCAAAGCGTTACTACCGCTTTTCCCAAAAAGTCAGATCTGAAAATCGGCCCAAAATCGGTAGTACCACTCTACGGAGCGGTACTACCGCTCGTGTCAGATCTGGAGCAAAACAGAAAGAGAGAGCAGTAGCAGTGCATGCAGTGAGCAGGTGGGCGTGTGGCTCGAGGCAGAGCAGCTGGGCAGGGTGCAGCGTGCACAGCACGTGGGCAGCAGCGAGCTGGGCCAGCAGCGGCCTGACAGGGCGGCGGCCCAGTGCGGGTGCGGGCAGGGGCATGGCTACGAGGCAAGCTGGGCCGGAGGAGGGTGCGGCCCAAGTGGCGTGGGAGGCTGTTGGGAAGAGAGAAAAAAAGGAAAAAGGAAGGTGGGCCGCTACTACCGGGCCCGTTACCGTCCTGGTACCGTAATGGTTACGGTACTACCGGCCTGGTACCGGCCCGGTACCGCTCCGGGTCCAGTAAGGCTGGGAGGAAGCTGCGGTACTTGGGCCGGAAGCCCAAGCGGTACTACCGCCCACTTTTTCTTTTTCTTTTTTCTGCAAAACGGAAAGAGCGATAACTCGGGCTAGGAAAATCGGAATGACACGAAACCAATTTTGTTGGAAAGAGGACAACAAGAGCTACCTTCTCACAAGGTGAAATCATGCAAGAGAGTGGATGATGATTTTCTCATGGTCATAGAGGTGTAACCTCTCAATATGGTATATCGGGAAAATCATCACCCACGCACAAGCAACACGCGATGCAACCGGAATCCGTTTCCAATGAGCTAGAGCTTGTCATGAGAATGAACACAAGCTCTAACCCATCTCGTGGATAAGAACCAAGAACAACCAAGAAACACGATGCAATGCATGCAAGGTTTGAGCTCTCTCCGATGATGCGATCCACTATCCTATCGAGCACAAACAAACCTTATCCTTAGGCGTTCCTCTCGAGTCGGCAAGCTCCGTATTCATCCTCTTCATCATTGTACATGCCACCGTCTTCCTCCAACATATACGCCACCGTCTCGATCTTGTACGCACACCACCGTCTTCTTCGATCTTGTACGCACGCCACCGTCTTCTTCGATCTTGTACGCCGTCTTCATCTTTCTTAATCTTCAACACCGTCTTCGTCTCTCTTCGACACCGTCTTCGTCATTGTACTCCATCTTCTCCATCTTGCAACCTTGAGTCCAACACATGGCTACGGACTTGACCTAAGATATATTCTCAACGCAACTGTTAGTCCATAGGGATTGTCATCAATTACCAAAACCACACATGGGGTAATGGACATGTTCTTTCAAGGACAGGTGCGGTTGCCAGCACGCGCTTCAAGTCACGGAAGGCTTCATCCGCCTAAGGCGACCAGACGAAAGTGTCCGATTTCTTTAGCAGCTGGTATAAGGGCAGTGCCTTCTCCCCCAGCCGGCTGACGAAGCGGCTCTAGGAGGCCAAGCAACCAGTGAACTTCTGGACGTCCTTGAGGCACTGTAGCAGTTCCATCTTCTCTAGGGCACTGATCTTCTCCGGGTTGGCTTCGATCCATCGCTGAAAGACGAGGTAGCCTAGGAGTTGGCCGGATGGCACACCGAAAGTGCACTTGGCCGGGTTGAGCTTCATCCGGAATCTTCGCAGATTGGTGAAGGTTTCTCTCAGATCATCAAGGAGGGTATGCCTTTCCTTGGTTTTTACGACGACATCATCCACATATGCGTGAAGATTTCTGTCGATTTGCTCTAGTAAACATTTTTGCATGCACCTTTGGTAGGTGGCGCCTGCGTTTTCAAGCCGTCCTCAAGTCCAACGCACGACAATCCTTGATGAACACAAGAACCTCCGCAGCAACTATAATAGATAAACGGCGGCGCCGTCCCCGGAGGGATGCTTCACCAAGCACACACGCAATAGCGTCTAGAATAAACTCAAACTTGTCTAACCCTAAAACCCTAGCCGTCCCACCCTTATATGAGGGGGTGGACGGCCAGCCCCTAGTGGGCCTCTCTACCTTGGTTTGGACAGGCCCAAACCAAACTGACTCAAATCAATAAAAACCCTAATTGGCCCACATATGACCATTACATAAAATAAGATAACTAGGCTCGTGGAGTCCTGAAATTGGGCTCCACATAGGCCCTCATGCCCGTATCATCGTCCCCCTTCAAGAAGCGTTGTCCCCAACGCGTGAGGGTCTTCTGGAAAAGGTGACGTGATATGAACATTACACGTCTGTGCCGTCCTCAAGTCTTGCTTGCCTTCCACACCGCATCCTCCCTCGCGGCTTGCTTGACTTGATACAGCACTTGGCGCCTCCTTTTTTCTCCACATGAGCTTGGACTTTGGCGCCAATACCTTCTTCTTGCGAGGTTTTGATGGACCCCTGTGTCGCTGAACATGACCCTGCACAAGATGTGTAATACCTGGGCCACATAAGTGTCTCACACGTCCATCCTTGCCTCGATGCATCCGCGGTGTCGCAGAAAAATGGACTGCAGTACTCCTAGCACGGTAGTGCCGCTGCCCACTGTCTCCACTGACGCGCTCGCCTCCCACTCCTCCCACGCGCATCTGCGCCATATGTACTGAAACACCATCAGCACAACCATCATCAGTATGTATACTGGCATCAACACCAACTGGAACTGTAGCACATGCTGCCACATCTTCATCAACAATAGTAGTAGCTTCATCCGACTTGTCACCAACAAAAACTGGCTTGTCATCTAAAGGCATGGCTGAAACATCACCAACATCGACGCTCGGAACATCATGCACCTCATGTTGCACTATAGGCTTGTGCAACTTCTCCTTGCGTACCACCAACTCCAGATCGGACTTGATATGATCATCACCCATAGGCTTCAAAGTCCGTTGTTTGCCACCATGCATAAAAAAATATGTATTTGCTCTCCCAGCATGTGCCACATTACGATCATACTGCCATGGACGTCCAAGTAGCAATCCGCACACCTCCAATGGCAACACATCGCACTCTATCTCATCAACATACTCATCAACTGCAAATGGCACACGCACCTTGTGAGTAATCTTCAGCATACCACAGCTATTCAACCACTCAAGACGCTTAGGTTCAGGAAGACGCCATGTAGACAACCCCAACGCTGCCACCATTGCCTTGCTTATACCATTTGTACAGCTACCACCATCAATCATCAACTTGCAAGCCTTGCCCTTTGTAATGCACTGAGTCTGAAACAAACTCCACCGCTGACCCTTGTCAACTGTCTTGCAAGCATCATATTGTACCTTCTTGAGTTGGATATTCAGCCCGCTCAATGGTACATCCTCCTCAACAGTCATAGTAGTGCCCTTGGTATCATAGCCAGGTTTTCTCTCCTCTGACAATATTGCCACTGTTTCAGTGACTGTCTGCACTGGCACAACCTTGGGAACCTCTTTTGGAAGAGTGATACGTCTCCAACGTATCTATAATTTCTTATGTTCCATGCTAGTTTTATGACAATACAAAATGTTTTAGTCATACTTTATAATGTTTTTATGCATTTTCCGAGACTAACCTATTAACAAGATGCCGAAGCACCAGTTCTTGTTTTCTGCTGTTTTTGGTTCCAGAAATTCTACACAGGAAATATTCTTGGAATTGGACGAAACAAAAGCCCAAGGCCTTATTTTCCACGGAGGGTTCCAGAACACCGAAGGAGAGACGGAGAGGGGCCACGAGGTGGCCACCCCACCTGGCGGCGCGGCCAAGGGGGGCGCCCTGATACGTCTCCAACGTATCTATAATTTCTTATGTTCCATGCTACTTTTATGATGATACACATATGTTTTATACACACTTTACATCATTTATATGCATTTTCCAGAACTAACCTATTGACGAGATGCCGAAGTGCCAGTTCCTGTTTTCTGCTGTTTTTGGTTTCAGAAATCTTACACAGGAAATATTCTCGGAATTGGACGAAATCAAGGCCCACGATCTTATATTTCCACGAAGCTTCCAGAACACCGGAGAGGGACCAGAGGGGAGGCCCAGGGCCCCCACACAGTATGGCGGCACGGCCAGAGGGGGGGCGCGCCCCCTGGTGTGTGGGACCCCCAGACCCCTTCCGACTCCGTTTCTTCGCCTATATAAGTCGTCGTGACCTAAAACTTCGACACCAATAAGCCACAAGACGAGAAAAGTTACGCAGCCGCCGCCATCGCGAAGCCAAGATTCGGGGGACAGAAGTCTCTGTTCCGGCACGCCACCGGGACGGGGAATTGCCCCCGGAAGGCATCTCCATCGACACCACCGCCATCTTCATCACCGCTGCTGTCTCCCATGATGAGGAGGGAGTAGTTCTCCCCCGAGGCTAAGGGTTGTACATTAGCTATGTGGTTCATCTCTCTCTCCCATGTGATCTTTATGTGATCATGAGCTTTGTGATCTAGTTGAATATCATCTATGTGCTACTCTAGTGATGTTATTAAAGTAGTCTATTCCTCCTTCATGATGTAATGGTGACAGTGTGTGCATCATGTAGTACTTGGTATAAGCTATGATTGTGATCTCTTGTAGATTATGAAGTTGACTATCTATTATATAATTAAAGTACAAGACAAACGACGGTGGAGATTAAACATTGCAAAATGAATGGATTAGATTTAATAAGTTACCAGAGTATACGCAGCGAGGATCGCTACCCACGGAACCAGGCTGGATCGTTTAGAAAAACTGAATAGATATCACACACCCAGATATACACGGCCAGGCCGTATCATTCGTTTGAAAAACTGAACAGATATCACGCACCCGCTACCCACGTAAAGAAACGGAGTTATACACGACTAGGCCGGATCGTTTAAAAAAACTGGATACATATCCACGCACCAGCACGTACTAATGTACTATAGAAGATTTGTTTAAAGTTACCCGACTTTAGAGCTTCTACGGAGTAGATTGGCAAAAAATAGATCTTCTACGGAGTATATAAAAGAAACAGCCGATCATGCAGCTCCCCTCCGCGGCCGTGTCGACGTCTCGACGCACCTGCAGCCGCAGCAGCAGCGGAGTGCCTGCAGCTGGACGATCAGCACGCAGACAAGGATTGGAAAAATGGCGATGGCCAGGTTCGTCTTCAGTTCACACCCACACCTTCGATCGTCCGCCCGACATACGCCACAGAGAAAAAATCTTCACGAATCCACCTTTATCTCAACAGGAAACTCTATCTCTTTAAACAAATCAGATCGATCAAATCTTGATACAGGTAACCACCACGATTGACCAAGGGGCCTTAAATCTTGAGAGTCCACAATTGATCGTTGTTGATTTCCAACAATGGCAGAAGCAGGCATCGGAGGCTACATCGGGCGTCAAGACGCTACAGCCAGAGACGAACAGGGTTCTGAGACCTTTTGGTCGATCTCGCGCCGACTAGGGTCTACGAAGCTTGTGATATAATTCTGGCTAGAAGCGGCAGTGTTGGCGGATTAGATTTGTTATCATCCACATCACGAACTGCTCTTGCAATCCCGAAGGCAGAGTATACATGCAGGACGTACTCGATCTACAATCATCAAAATATCTCAATTGTGCAGATTCAGGAGAATACAGGGAAGATTGATCTGTTGCAATTCATAAAGGGGATATGTACAAACTTGACAAGATCCTTGCCGACGGGAGCGCCTGCTACAATCCAAGCTATATGCATGCCGTCGCCGGCAGACCCGACGCTGCGAATATCGGAGGCATAGCGGAACTGGTGCGGAGAAACTGTCAATATTGGATGCATCAACCTGCTAATTCGTGCGTGCAACAATATGCATAGGAACATGGCTGCTCGATGAGTGTTATAAGGTCAGCACGCGCCCACATGTTTCCTTGACTCATTGCATGTTGTAAATTCGTGAGTTGCCGACTTTGCTACTCCGGCATCACATATTTCTCATGTTGAACGGCGGCCGCTGCAGTGTGTATCAGGACAGGGCCATTATTATTGTTACAACAATAACAGAAAACGAGAAAATGGGTACATTGAATTGGAAGCACAATCGGTTGTGGCAATGTCAACCACCAAAATATGGCACTGCATGCATCAATCAGGGAAGGGTTCAGGTTTTATTTGATTGTAGCAGTTGGGAAGTTGAATCGGATCCGCTCGGTCGTCAGGTAAAACAATTTCTCACCGATATCTGCATGTAGGGATATGACAGTGAGCAGATAAACATTTTATCCTAGAGTCATTCTATATCTCAGATGCGAATCCACACTTCCGGGATGTCTACAGGGACCTCTTTAACTCCATGCTGACTTGCTCCTACCTCCTAACGATTCGAAATAAGAAATATGCAGCTAACCCATCATTGCAATGAGTACTTATGTATTTTTAAAATTTTAATTACATCGTTGATGGCATCTCTCTTTTTGGTAGACCAATGTCAATCCAGGATAACTGGAGCACTGTCTATAATTATGTGTTGATGTTTGCACTGCAGGTGCTTTTTTGAATGTCAAAAGATACAATCAGGGATGTAATGCTTAGACATTTGGAGCCATATTTTTAATCCTGGAAAATACTATTTGTAGCTTCTTATTTTTCTTTCAGTTACTAATAATGAACATGAATAGAAGACTGTAACTACTACTTTGGTGAGCAATAGACCAGGCTAGAGGACGGCCAAGAGATTAGTAGATAATTTTATAATAAAATAGATCCATAGATCAACTAGCTAGAATGGATTGATTTTTTAGTTATCGCTACAAGAAAATTAGTAAGCTTAGCTATGAATTATATTAACCATATTTAGCCGGTTGCGGGTTTCACCAGTTTTTCTAAAGGATAATGATGAAATTTCAAAACGGGTTTCACCTTACTATTTAGTTTATTTCTTCAAGGTGTTCAACGTCTCCAACTATTGGTCACTCTGAAGATAGAAGATGCTATTTCGTCATGTATCATTCAGGTAACTCATGTCGTTTGCATAGTGAAATGATTTTGTAAACAAGCTAAGATCTCATTAATAATAGTTGGCATGTAGAGACATTTTTTTCTACTTCCATCTGAAGAGATATATAGAATTAGTTTTTTTTCCTATTTTTCTTTCCATTTATTAGAAAGGAATCAACGAGCACCAATGACCAAGAGAAAACAAGAAAATACCAAAGAAACCACCATCTCCATATTACCTAGCATATCAGATACCAGCGTATATACGGTTATAGTTGTCCTAATGGTGGATTGCTAAAGCTCTTTACTCAATGTCTTATATTTATGGTGGATGAATAAACCTAATTACACGACGGCTTAGGGGCAAATCACTACCCCAGTTTGCTTTAATTTTTGCTATCGTATGCACATCATTTTCTCTCTTTCAGTATGTGAGATAAACGAGAATTCTATACAATATTACGTAAATGGTATATCACTTATGCTCAATCTGCGACAAAATACTCATTGTACTTAATATTTTGGAAGATATCCATATTATATTATTTCCGTCAATGAATTAAGTCTTATTTCCTACGGTATTTCATTTTGTCCCTCACGTATTTGCCTTACAAAACCTAGCAAACATAAATTAAAGCATGAATAGAGAAAGCACAGTTCGAACTATATAGAAAATATTTTAAGAATAAAGACGCTAGCCGCGCTAATGCGCGGGCCATCCCGCTAGTTACTATGATAGTATTGATGCGATCTATTTCTCCTTTCATAGCTATTGGTGATGGTGTGTATGCTATGTTAGTTCTCGGTCTAAATTGCAACTGTCTATTATACTCTAGAGGTTACTTAAACATGAACTCCGAATGTTGTGGCGCTTGTTAACTCCGGCTTGAGGGAGCTCTTGTAGCCCTACACAATGAATGGTGTTTGTTATCCAACAAAAGAGTGTATGTAACACAAAGGAAGAGAAGTTATTTATTTATGTGATCATTGTTGAGAGTGTCCACTGGTGAAAGTAGGATCCCTAGGCCTTGTTTCCGAATAGAAAAGTTACACCACGGAGAATTGCCTCCCACGCTGCACAAGCTATTTTCTCGGCACCGTTTCCAACAAGTTCTGTTACATGTTTGCTTGCTGCCATCTTTATTTCAGATTGCTATTACCACTTATATTCATCCATATTACTTGTATTTCACTATCTCTTCGCCGAACTAGTGCACCTATACATCTGACAAGTGTATTAGGTGTGTTGGGGACACAAGAGACTTCTTGTATCTTAATTGCAGGGTTGCTTGAGAGGGATATCTCTCGACCTCTACCTCCCCGAGTTCGATAAACCTTGGGTGATTCACTTAAGGGAAACTTGCTGCTGTTATACAAACCTCTCGCTCTTGGAGGCCCAACACTGTCTACAGGAATAGAAGCGTGCGTAGACATCAAGCTATTTTCCGAGCGCCGTTGCCGGGGAGGTAAGGTAAAAGGTATTCACATCCTCCAACTACTAAGCTATTTCCTAGCATTGTTGCCGGTGTGTGAGTGCTCGAAGGTATTTCCTTTAGATCCTGCAATTATATCTTTTTGTTTCTTGTTTTCACTAGTTAGGCTTAATGGAAAACAACAACAAAATGAAAGATCTTTATGAACTTTATCTTGAATTAGGACATGATGTGTTTGAAGAGAGAATTAAAAAAAACCATGGAACTTTATATGCATGCTAATGGGAATGTTATTAGTATGAATGCTTTGAACGCCATTGTTGCTAATGCTATGGAAAATTCTAAGCTTGGGGAAGCTGGTTTTGATGAGCATGATATTTTTAGTCCCCCAAGTTTTGAGGAGAAAATTTTCTTTGATGATACTTTACCTCCTATTTATGATGATTATAATGATAGTGGTATTTTGGTGCCACCTACTATGGAGGATAAAGGTTATTATGATTATACCATGCCTGCAATTTATGATGATTACAATGATGGTTATGGTAGTTTTACTCCCACTATTACTAATAAAATTGATTATGCTCATGTGGAGAGTAATGATACTTTTATGCATGTGAATAAGAATGCTTTATGTGATACCTATATTGTTGAGTTTGTTCATGATGCCACTGAAAGTTATTACGAGAGAGGGAAACATGGTTATATGCATCTTAATAATATTAAGTTTCCCCTCTTTATGTTGAGAATCTTGAAGTTGCACTTTCTTTGTCTTTCTATGATAGTAGCTTCATGCTTTAATAACTTGTTTATTTACAAGATTCCTTTTCATAGGAAGTGGGTTAGACTTAAGTGTGTTTTGAATTTGCTTCTTGATGCTCTCTTTTGCTCCAACTCTTATTTCTTGCGAGAGTATCGTTAAAATTACTGAGCCCATCTTAATGGCTATAAAGAAAGCACTTCTTGGGAGATAACCCATGTTTTTATTTTGCTACTGATTTGTTGTTTCTTGGAAGTTGTTACTACTGTAGCAACCTCTCCTTATCTTTATTTTATTGAATTGTTGTGCCAAGTGAAGTCTCTAATAGAAGGTTGATACTAGATTTGGATTTCTGCGCAGAAACAGATTTCTATCTGTCACGAATTTGGGCAGGGCTCTCTGTAGGTAACTCAGAAAAATCTGCCAATTTACGTGCGTGTTCCTCAGATATGTACGCAACTTTCATTAGTTTTGAGTTTTCTGATTTGAGCAACGGAAGTACCTCTTAAAAATTCGTGTTTACTGGTTGTTCTGTTTTGACAGATTCCGTCTCTGTTTTTTTCATTGTCTCTTGTGGACTTTAAGCAAGGCTTTCTAGACGTGGAGAGCTGTAGCTAATGTTTTATTGAGTTCTTGCAATGTGTCACTACAGGACTAAAGTGGATTAAAGTTTTTTTGAGTACTAACCCCTCTAATGAAGTTTGTTTTGAGTTTGGTGTGGAGGAAGTTTTCAAGGGTCAAGAGAGGAGGATGATATACTATGATCAAGAAGAGTGAAAAGTCTAAGCTTGGGGATGCCCCCGTGGTTCATCCCTGCATATTTCAAGAAGACTCAAGCATCTAAGCTTGGGGATGCCCAAGGCATCCCCTTCTTCATCAACAACTTATTAGGTCATCTCTAGTGAAACTATATTTTTATTCCATCACATCTTATGTACTTTACTTGGAGCGTCTGTGTGCTTTTATTTTTGTTTTGTTATTTTCATTCTCTGAATAAATTCATGCTTATGTGGGAGAGAGACACGCTCCGCTTTTTCATATGAACACTGGTGTTCTTAGTTCTATCTTTAATGTTCATGGCGAAGTTGAAAACTGCTTCGTTAATTGCTATTTGGTTGGAAACAGAAAATGCTTCATGTGGTAATTGGTATAATGTCTTGAATAATTTGATACTTGGCAATTGTTGTGCTCATATAGATCATGTTTAAGCTCTTGCATCATGTACTTTGCACCTATTAATGAAGAACTACATAGAGCTTGTTGAAATTTGGTTTGCATGATTGGTCTCTCTAAAGTCTAGATATTTTCTGGTGAAGTGTTTGAACAACAGGGAAGACAGTGTAGAGTCTTATAATGCTTGCAATATGTTCTTATGTAAGTTTTGTTGTACCGGTTCATACTTGTGTTTGCTTCAAACAACCTTGCTAGCCAAAGCCTTCTACTGAGAGGGAATACTTCTCGTGCATCAGAAACCTTGAGCCAAAACCTATGCCATTTGTGTCCACCATACCTACCTACTACATGGTATTTCTCTGCCATTCCAAAGTAAATTGCTTGAGTGCTACCTTTAAAATTTCATTCCCTGTCTTTGCAATATATAGCTCATGGGAAAATAGCCTTAAAAACTATTGTGGTATTGAATATGTTGCTATGTATCTTATTTCTTATAAGTTGCTTGTTGAGCGATAACCATGTTTCTGGGGACGCCATCAACTTTTACACCTTTGTTGAATATCATGTGAGTTGCTATGCATGTTCGTCTTGTCTGAAGTAAGGGCGATTTTCATGATCAAATGGTTTGAGTATGCATATTGTTAGAGAAGAACATTGGGCCGCTAACTAAAGCCATGAATCATGGTGGAAGTTTCAGTTTGGACACAAATCCTCAATCTCTTATGAGAATATTATCTGTTGTTGAATGCTTAGGCATTAAAAGAGGAGTCCATTATCTGTTTTCTATGGTGTCCCGGTATGGATGTCTAAGTTGAGATTAATCAAAAGCGAGAAATCCAATGCGAACTTTCTCCTTAGACCTATGTACAGGCGGCATAGAGGTACCCCTTTGTAACACTTGGTTGAAACATATGTTATGCAATGATAATCCATGTTAATCCAAGCTAATTAGGACAAGGTGCGAGCACTATTGGTATTCTATGCATGAGGCTTGCAACTTATAGGATGTCTTATACATAACACATATGATTTATTAGTACCGTTGACAAAATTGTTTCTATGTTTTCAAAATGAAAAGCTCTAGCACAAAAATAGTAATCCATGCTTCCCTCTGCGAAGGGCCTTTCTTTTACTTTATGTTAAGTCAGTTTACCTACTTCTTTCTATCTTAGAAGCAAACACTTGTGTCAACTGTGTGCATTGATTCTTACATGTTTACTTATTGCACTTGTTATATTGCTTTATGTTGACAATCATCCATGAGATATACATGTTGAAGTTAAAAGCAACCGCTGAAACTTATATCTTCCTTTGTGTTGCTTCAAAGCTTTCTATTAAGAATTTATTGCTTATGAGTTAACTCTTATGCAAGTCTTATTGATGCTTGTCTTGAAAGTACTATTCATGAAACGTATTTGCTATATGATTCAGTTGTTTAATCATCATCTTTACCATTGCTTTGAATCACTTCATTCATCTCATATGCTTTACAATAGTATGATCAAGATTATGATAGCATGTCACCTAAGAAATTATCTTTGTTATCGTTTACCTACTCGAGGGCGAGTAGGAACTAAGCTTGGGGATGCTGATACGTCTCCAACGTATCTATAATTTCTTATGTTCCATGCTACTTTTATGATGATACACATATGTTTTATACACACTTTACATCATTTATATGCATTTTCCGGAACTAACCTATTGACGAGATGCCGAAGTGCCAGTTCCTGTTTTCTGCTGTTTTTGGTTTCAGAAATCTTACACAGGAAATATTCTCGGAATTGGACGAAATCAAGGCCCACGATCTTATATTTCCACGAAGCTTCCAGAACACCGGAGAGGGACCAGAGGGGAGGCCCAGGGACCCCACACAGTATGGCGGCGCGGCCAGAGGGGGGGCGTGCCCCCTGGTGTGTGGCCCAGACCCCTTCCGACTCCGTTTCTTCGCCTGTATAAGTCGTCGTGACCTAAAACTTCGACACTAATAAGCCACAGGACGAGAAAAGTTACGCAGCCGCCGCGATCGCGAAGCCAAGATTCGGGGGACAGAAGTCTCTGTTCCGGCACGCCGCCGGGACGGGGAATTGCCCCCGGAAGGCATCTCCATCGACACCACCGCCATCTTCATCACCGCTCGTTGTCTCCCATGATGAGGAGGGAGTAGTTCTCCCCGAGGCTAAGGGTTGTACATTAGCTATGTGGTTCATCTCTCTCCCATGTGATCTTTATGTGATCATGAGCTTTGTGATCTAGTTGAATATCATTTATGTGCTACTCTAGTGATGTTATTAAAGTAGTCTATTCCTCCTTCATGATGTAATGGTGACAGTGTGTGCATCATGTAGTACTTGGTATAAGCTATGATTGTGATCTCTTGTAGATTATGAAGTTGACTATTACTATGATAGTATTGATGCGATCTATTCCTCCTTTCATAGCTATTGGTGATGGTGTGTATGCTATGTTAGTTCTCGGTCTAAATTGCAATTGTCTATTATACTCTAGAGGTTACTTAAACATGAACTCCGAATGTTGTGGCGCTTGTTAACTCCGGCTTGAGGGAGCTCTTGTAGCCCTACACAATGAATGGTGTTTGTTATCCAACAAAAGAGTGTATGTAACACAAAGGAAGAGAAGTTATTTATTTATGTGATCATTGTTGAGAGTGTCCACTAGTGAAAGTAGGATCCCTAGGCCTTGTTTCCGAATAGAAAAGTTACACCACAGAGAATTGCCTCCCACGCCAGCAAGCTATTTTCTGGCACCGTTTCCAACAAGTTCTGTTACATGTTTGCTTGCTGCCATCTTTATTTCAGATTGCTATTACCACTCATATTCATCCATATTACTTGTATTTCACTATCTCTTCGCTCGAACTAGTGCACCTATACATCTCGACAAGTGTATTAGGTGTGTTGGGGACACAAGAGACTTCTTGTATCTTAATTGCAGGGTTGCTTGAGAGGGATATCTCTGACCTCTACCTCCCCGAGTTCGATAAACCTTGGGTGATTCACTTAAGGGAAACTTGCTCGTTGTTCTACAAACCTCTCGCTCTTGGAGGCCCAACACCTGTCTACGAGGAATAGAAGCGTGCGTAGACATCAAGCTATTTTCTGGCGCCGTTGCCGGGGAGGTAAGGTAAAAGGTATTCACATCCTCCGACTACTAAGCTATTTCCTAGCATTGTTGCCGGTGTGTGAGTGCTCGAAGGTATTTCCTTTAGATCCTGCAATTATATCTTTTTGTTTCTTGTTTTCACTAGTTAGGCTTAATGGAAAACAACAACAAAATGAGAGATGTTTATGAACTTTATCTTGAATTAGGACATGATGTGTTTGAAGAGAGAATTAAAAAAAACCATGGAACTTTATATGCATGCTAATGGGAATGTTATTAGTATGAATGCTTTGAACGCCATTGTTGCTAATGCTATGGAAAATTCTAAGCTTGGGGAAGCTGGTTTTGATGAGCATGATATTTTTAGTCCCCCAAGTTTTGAGGAGAAAATTTTCTTTGATGATACTTTACCTCCTATTTATGATGATTATAATGATAGTGGTATTTTGGTGCCACCTACTATGGAGGATAAAGGTTATTATGATTATACCATGCCTGCAATTTATGATGATTACAATGATGGTTATGGTAGTTTTACTCCCACTATTACTAATAAAATTGATTATGCTCATGTGGAGAGTAATGATACTTTTATGCATGTGAATAAGAATGCTTTATGTGATACTTATATTGTTGAGTTTGTTCATGATGCCACTGAAAGTTATTAGGAGAGAGGGAAACATGGTTATATGCATCTTAATAATATTAAGTTTCCCCTCTTTATGTTGAGAATCTTGAAGTTTCACTTTCTTTGTCTTCCTATGATAGTAGCTTCATGCTTTTATAACTTGTTTATTTACAAGATTCCTTTTCATAGGAAGTGGGTTAGACTTAAATGTGTTTTGAATTTGCCTCTTGATGCTCTCTTTTGCTCCAACTCTTATTTCTTGCGAGAGTATCGTTCAAATTAGTGAGCCCATCTTAATGGCTATAAAGAAAGCACTTCTTGGGAGATAACCCATGTTTTTATTTTGCTGTTCTACAAACCTCTGCTCTTGGAGGCCCAACACTGTCTACAGGAATAGAAGCGTGCGTAGACATCACGCCCCCTATGGTGTGGGCCCCTCGGGACTCCTCCGACCCCGCCCTTCCGCCTATATATTCTTCCAGTCGCGAAAACCCTAAATCATCCAGTCATATTCCACGAAGAGTTCCGTAGCCGCCGCCATCGCGAAGACAAGTTTCGGGGGACAGAATCTCTGTTCCGACACGCCGCCGGGACGGGGAATTTCCCCCGGAGTCATCTCCATCGACACCACCGCCATCTTCATCGCCGTTGCTGTCTCCCATGATGAGGAGGGAGTAGTTCTCCCCCGAGGCTGAGGGCTCTACCGGTAGCTATGTGGTTCATCTCTCTCTCCCATGGTGTGATCTTTATGTGATCATGAGCTTTGTATCGCTATTAATCTATGTGCTACTCTAGTGATGTTATTAAAGTAGTCTATTCCTCCTCCATGATGTAAAGTTGACAGTGTGTGCATCATGTAGTACTTGGCGTATGTTATGATTGTAATCTCTTGTAGATTATGAAGTTAACTATTATTATGATAGTATTGATGTGATCTATTCCCCCTTTCATAGCTATTGTTAACAGTGTGTATGCTATGTTAGTACTCGGTCTAAATTGCAACGGTCTATTATGCACTCTAGAGGTTACTTTAATATGAACTCCGGATTCACTCTCACGGTGTGACGGTGACAGATGTGCGCATCGTGTGTGATTCCTTTATGAAGTTGTGGAGCTTGTTTACTCCGGCTTGAGGGTGCTCTTGTAGCCCTACACAATGAATGGTGTTTGTTATCCAACAAGAGAGTGTTTGAGAGTAGTACAAGTGAGGAGAAGTTATTTATTTATTATGTGATCATTGTTGAGAGTGTCCACTAGTGAAAGTATGATCCCTAGGCCTTGTTTCTAAGCATTGAAACACCGTTTCCAACAAGTTCTGTTACATGTTCGCTTGCTGCCATTTTTATTTCAGATTGCAATTGCTGCTTATAATCATCCATATCACTTGTATTTCACTATCTCTTCGCCGAACTAGTGCACCTATACATCTGACAAGTGTATTAGGTGTGTTGGGGACACAAGAGACTTCTTGTATCTTAATTGCAGGGTTGCTTGAGAGGAATATATTTGACCTCTACCTCCCTGAGTTCGATAAACCTTGGGTGATCCACTTAAGGGAAACTTGTCGTTGTTCTACAAACCTCTGCTCTTGGAGGCCCAACACTGTCTACAGGAATAGAAGCGTGCGTAGACATCAAGCTATTTTCCGGCGCCGTTGCTCGGGAGGTAAGGTAAAAGGTATTCACATCCTCCGACTACTAAGCTATTTCCTAGCACCGTTGCCGTGTGTGAGTGCTCGAAGTTATCTCCTTTAGATTCTGCAATTTTATCTTTTTGTCTCTTGTTTTTATTTTTCACTAGTTAGGCATAATGGAAAACAACAAATTTAGTGAGCTTTTTAATCTTTTTCCTGAGTTAAGACATGAATTGTTTAATGCAAAAATTTAAAAACCTATGGAACCTTATTTGCATGCTAGTAGCAATGTTATTAGTATGAACGCAATTACTGCTAATGCTATGGAAAAGTCTAAGCTTGGGGAAGCTAGTTTTCATGACTTTTTAGCTTCCCAGCTTTAGGGGAGAAAATTTGCTCTGATAATACTTTAACTCCCATATGCGATAACTCTAATGATGCTTGTGATATTTTAAATCCACCTACTGAAAGTATTCCTTTCAAGATACCTATGAAAATTGTTAAACTTGCTATGAACAATTGCTATTTTGGAGATGGGACTGTCCATCCTAGTGATCATTTACTCTTTATACATGAATTATGCGAGTTGTTCGAGAGTGCAGGTATTTCAAAGGACCAAGTTAAGAGGAAGCTATTCTCTATATCTCCGAAGCGGCGTAGCCGCGGAATGGTATAAGATGCTCGAAGAATGGTCGATCTATTGGTTGGGAGGAAATTGTACCTCTCTTTTATTCTAAATTTTATCCTCCTCATGAAGTGCATATTGATAGGAATTACATTTATAAATTTTATCCTCGTGATGGAGAGAGTATTTCCCAAGCATGGGGGAGATTGAAGTCACTAATGCTCAAATGTCCCATTCATGAGCTCCCCCGTAATGTTATTACTAATAATTTTTATGCAAGGCTTTCAAGACACCACAAGGACTATCTAGATGCCTGTTTGGACGGATCTTTCACAAGCAAGGAGGTTGAAGCTAGATGGGATCTTCTTGAAAGAATTCAAAGCAATACTGAAGATTGGGAGAATGACAAAGGTAAGGAATCAGGTATAAACTACGAGTATGATTGCATTAAGTCTTTCGCTCAAACTGCTGATTTTCAAGATCTTAGTGCTAAATATGGGCTTGATCCTCAAATTATGGTCGATTTCTATAGAGCCTTTGCTTCTCATATTAATGTTCCTAAAGAAAATTGGTACATGTATCATGAACCTTTTAAAGACACTTGCATGGAAAATGAAATTTTTGTTAATGATTGCAATAAACATGCTCAAACTTCTGAAAATGTTATTTCCTATAAGCATGTTAATTTTTGTGGAGTTCATAGACCTTGTGAAAAGAATAAAATTGAAGAAGAATATTGTATCCATCACAGGAATGAAAAAACTAGAAAGTGGTCTAGGGCTCTAGATGATCTTGGTGAAAAAGTTTGTGCCCTCTATCCTTTTATTTGTGAACTTTGCCATAGAGTGGGTCATTTTAATTTTCAATGCTCCTCCAATGATAATTCGAGCCTTATGAGTGCTGCAAATTTGTATTGTGATGATGAAATCACTCCTAATCAGCATGATGAACTTACTTTATTTTTGGGGTGTGAAGAGTTATTGAGAAAAACCTCTTTGGTGGATATGAGTGCTCTTGATATTAATAGTGTCCTGCATGGGTGTCTTTCTTATTGCATTGATAATTGCCACACAAATACTTACATGCAAAATATTTTAGAAGAAGACACTTTGCCAAAATATGATAGGACCGCTGTGTGTTTCGAACTTATTAATGAAAAGGAGGAATCCTCCCAAGTTTCTTCTATTGTTCTGGGAAATAAATCAGGTTATGTGGAGAAGCCTCCCTTCAAGCCTCTTCCTCCTAAAGAAGGGAACGAGAAAAAGGAAAAGAAGAAGAAGAAGGGAACGAAGAAGAGGAAAAAGAGGGGGAATAAAAAGAAAGAGGTAACGGCATATCCCCGCGTGTATGAGATAACGATAGGTAACCGTAAGTATGTTGCTCCTAATGATTATTATGATAACGAATCTGAGTACAATGATCTTCCTATGCCCTTTACCTATATTAGTGATCATGATTTGGAAGAGCACACTACTTTTGATATTGAAGATCTACTGGGACACTAATTCGAAAATGGTGATGTTAATAATTGCCATAGTATTAGTACTATCCATGTTTCTTTCCATAATGATATAGAAAGTTCTAAGCTTGGGGAAGCTGGTTTTGATGAGCATGATATTTTTAGTCCCCCAAGCATGGAGGAGAAAATTTACTTTGGTGATACTTTACCTCCTATATATGATGATTACAATGATGACTATCATATTTTCAGTCCACCTACTATTGAGGAGAAAATTAATTATGATTACAATACGCCTCCTATATATGATGATTATGGTGATGAGAATAATAATGATAGCTATCTTATTGAATTTGCTCCCACTACAATTAATAGTAATGACTATGCTTATGTGGAGAGTAATAATTTTATGCATGTAGCTCATGATAAGAATGTTTCATGTGATAGTTATATTGTTGAGTTTGTTCATGATGCTACTGAAAGTTATTATGAGAGAGGGAAACATGGTTATATGCATCTTAATAATATTAAGTTTCCCCTCTTTATGTTGAGAATATTGAAGTTGCGCTTGTGTTGCCTTTCTATGCTTGTTACATTATGCTTACATGACTTGTTTATTTGCTTTTGATGCTCTCTTTTGCTTCAACTCTTATTTCTTGCGCGAGCATCATTAAAATTACTCAGCCCATCTTAATGGCTATAAAGAAAGCACTTCTTGGGAGATAACCCATGTTTTTATTTTGCTACTGTTTTGTTGTGTCTTGGAAGTTGTTATTACTGTAGCAACCTCTCCTTATCATGTTTATTTCATTGTTGTGCCAAGTAAAGTCTTTGATAGTAAAGTTGATACTAGATTTGGATTCCTGCGCAGAAATAGATTTTTTACCTGTCATGAATTTCAGTCGATCTCTCTGTAGGAAACTCGTAAAATGCTGAAAAACTTCATGCGTGATCCTCAGATATGTACGCAACTTTCGTTCAATTTGAGACTTTTCATCTGAGCCTGTTAAGTGCCTCGAAAAAATTCGTCTTTACGGACTGTTCTGTTTTGACAGATTCTGCCTTTTATTTCGCATTGCCTCTTTTACTCGTGTTGAGTGGATTTCTTTGTTCCATTAACTTTCAGTAGCCTTGGGTAATGTCCAGAAGTGTTGGTAATGATTGTGTCCTTGCTGAACATGTGAATTTTTGATTATGCACTAACCCTCTAATGAGATTGTTTTGAGTTTGGTGTGGAGGAAGTTTTCAAGGGTCAAGAGAGGAGGATGATATGATATGATCAAGAAGAGTGAAAAGTCTAAGCTTGGGAATGCCCCCGTGGTTCATCCCTGCATATTTCAAGAAGACTCAAGCATCTAAGCTTGGGGATGCCCAAGGCATCCCCTTCTTCATCAACAACTTATCAGGTCACCTCTAGTGAAACTATATTTTTATTCCGTCACATTTTATGTGCTTTACTTGGAGTGTCTGTGTGCTTTTATTTTTGTTTGTGTTTGAATAAAATCGAATCCTAAACATCCTTGTGTGGGAGGGAGACACGCTTCGCTTTTTCATTTGAACACTTGTGTTCTTCGCTTTTAATATTCATGGCGAAAGTTGAAAGTCGCTTCATTTATTGCTATTTGGTTGGAAACAGAAAATGCTTCATGTGGTAATTGGTATATTGTCTTGAATAATTTGATACTTGGAAATTGTTTTGAGCTCTCAAGTAGATCATGTTTAAGCTTTTGCATCATGTAGTTTAAACCTATTAGTGGAGAACTACCGTAGAGCTTGTTGAAATTTTGGTTTGCATGATTGGTCTCTCTAAAGTCTAGATATTTTCTGGTAAAAGTGTTTGAACAACAAGGAAGACAGTGTAGAGTCTTATAATGCTTGCAATATGTTCTTGTGTAAGTTTTGCTGTACCGGTTCATACTTGTGTTTGCTTCAAACAACCTTGCTAGCCAAAGGCTTGTACTGAGAGGGAATGCTTCTCGTGCATCCAAAACCTTGAGCCAAAACTTATGCCATTTGTGTCCACCATAACTACCTACTATGTGGTATTTTTCTGCCATTCCAAGTAAATTGCTTGCGTGCTACCTTTAAAAATTTCATTCCTTGTCTTTGCAATACATAGCACATGGGAAAGTAGCCTAAAAAACTATTGTGGTAATGAATATGTCGCTTATGTATCTTAGTTCTTATAAGTTGCTTGTTGAGCGGTAACCATGTTTCTGGGGACGCCATCAACTGTTACACCTTTGTTGAATATCATGTGAGTTGCTATGCATGTTCGTCTTGTCTGAAGTAAGGGAGATTTCTCATGATTAAATGGTTTGAGTATGCATATTGTTAGAGAAGAACATTGGGCCGCCAACCAAAGCCATGTATCATGGTGGAAGTTTCGGCTTGGACATTAATCCTCAGAATCTCTTATGAGAATATTATTTGTTGTTGAATGCTTAAGCATTAAAAAGAGGAGTCCATTATCTGTTTTCTATGTTATCCCGGTATGGATGTCCTTAAGTTGAGATCTATCAAAATTGAGAAATCAAATGCGATCTATCTCCTTGGACCTTTGTACAGGTGGCATAGAGGTACCCCTTTGTGACACTTGGTTGAAACATATGTAATGCAATGATAATCCATGGAAGTCCGAGCTAATTAGGACAAGGTGCGGGCACTATTGGTATTCGATGCATGAGGCTTGCAACTTATAGGAGGTTTTATGCATAACACATATGAATTATTACTACCATTGACAAAATTGTTTCCATGTTTTCAAAATAAAAAGCTCTAGCGCATGAGTAATCCCTGCTTCCCTCTGCGAAGGGCCTTTCTTTTACTTTATGTTGAGTCAGTTTACCTACTTCTTTCTATCTTAGAAGCAAACACTTGTGTCAACTGTGTGCATTGATTCTTACATGCTTGCTTATTGCACTCATCATATTACTTTGTATTGACAATTATCCATGAGATATACATGTTGAAAGTTGAAAGCAACTGCTGAAACTTAAATCTTCCTTTGTGTTGTTTCAAAACCTTCTATTAAGAATCTATTGCTTTATGAGTTAACTCTTATGCAAGACTTTTTGATGCTTGTCTTGAAAGTACTATTCATGAAAAGTCTTTGTTATATGATTCAGTTGTTTAATCATCATCTTTACCATTTCTTTGAATCACTTCATTCATCTCATATACTTTACAATAGTATTGATCAAGATTATGATAGTAGCATGTCACTTCAGAAATTATTCTTTTTATCGTTTACCTACTCGAGGGCGAGTAGGAACTAAGCTTGGGGATGCTTGATTTTCTTTTGTTCCATGCTAGTTTTATGACAATACCAACATGTTTTAGTCATACTTTATAATGTTTTTATGCATTTTCCGAGACTAACCTATTAACAAGATGCCGAAGCGCCAGTTCCTGTTTTCTGCTGTTTTTGGTTCCAGAAATTCTACACAGGAAATATTCTCGGAATTGGACGAAACAAAAGCCCAAGGCCTTATTTTCCACGGAGGGTTCCAGAACACCGAAGGAGAGACAGAGAGGGGCCACGAGGTGGCCACCCCACCTGGCGGCGCGGCCAAGGGGGGGCGCCCCCCTATGGTGTGGGCCCCTCGGGACTCCTCCGACGCCGCCCTTCCGCCTATATATTCTTCTAGTCGCGAAAACCCTAAATCATCCAGTCATATTCCACGAAGAGTTCCGTAGCCGCCGCCATCGCGAAGACAAGTTTCGGGGGACAGAATCTCTGTTCCGGCACGCCGCCGGGACGGGGAATTACCCCGAAGTCATCTCCATCGACACCACCGCCATCTTCATCGCCGTTGCTGTCTCCCATGATGAGGAGGGAGTACTTCTCCCCCGAGGCTGAGGGCTCTACCGGTAGCTATGTGGTTCATCTCTCTCTCCCATGGTGTGATCTTTATGTGATCATGAGCTTTGTTTCGCTATTAATCTATGTGCTACTCTAGTGATGTTATTAAAGTAGTCTATTCCTCCTCCATGATGTAAAGTTGACAGTGTGTGCATCATGTAGTACTTGGCGTAGGTTATGATTGTAATCTCTTCTAGATTATGAAGTTAACTATTACTATGATAGTATTGATGTGATCTATTCCCCCTTTCATAGCAATTGTTGACAGTGTGTATGCTATGTTAGTACTCGGTCTAAATTGCAACGGTCTATTATGCACTTGATAACCCACAAGTATAGGGGATCGCAACAGTCTTCGAGGGAAGTAAAACCCAAATTTATTGATTCGACACAAGGGGAGACAAAGAATACTTATAAGCCTTAACAACTGAGTTGTCAATTCAGCTGCACCTGGAAAAGCACTGGTAACAGGGGTGATGTGAAAGCAGCAGTAATATGAGAGCAATAGTAATAGTAACACAGCAGCAGTAACAGTAACACAGAGGCAATGACACCAGAAAATAGTTGATACTACTTCTAATGGCATATACGACCGAGTGAGTATTTGATGATGAAAGATGGACCGGGGTTCCCAGCTATCTACACTAGTGGTATCTCTCCAATAACAAGTGTTGGGTGAACAAATTACAGTTGGGCAATTGATAGGATTGAAATAGCATTAAGACAGAACATCCAGATCTATTAATTATACGTAGGCATGTTTTCCATATATAGTCATACGTGCTCGCAATGAGAAACTTGCATAACATCTTTTGTCCTACCAGCCGGTGGCGATCGGGCCTCAAGGGAATCTCACTGGTAATTAAGGTACTCCTTTTAATAGAGCACCGGAGCAAATCATTAACACTTGGTGAAAACATGTGATCCTCATATCTAAGCCTTCCCCTCCAGGTTATCCCAGATTCTTGCCACTGCGGGGCCTCGGGTTCCGGATATAGACATGTGCAAACATCTTGTAGATACAGTCTAAGCAATAATTATAGAGCTTAAATTTAAGATCATGCCACTCGTGCACTAGTGACAAGCATTAAACACAACAAGATTGCAGCAACAATAACTTCACAAACTTATATAGATAGACTGATCATAATGTAACAATTCATCGGATCCCAACAAACACAACACCGATTACATCAGATGGATCTCAATCATGTAAGGCAGCTCATCAGATCATTGTATTGAAGTACATGGGAGAGAGAGTGCCAACTAGCTACTGCTAGAACCCGTAGTCCATGGGGGAACTACTCACGGAGCATGATGGAGGCGGTGGCGTCGATGGAGAAGGCTTCCGGGGGTCAATCCCCGTCCCGGCAGGGTGCCGAAACAGGAACTTCTGACCCCCGAAACTATGTTTCGCGATGGTGGCGGCGCTCCTGGAGTCTTTCTGGAATATGATCTGTTGTTGTAGGGTTTTCCATCGCGAGGGAATATATAGGCGATAGGGCGGCGCGAGGGGGTGCCCGGGGGGCCCACCCCATAGGGCGGCGCGCCCCCCTCCTTGGCCGCGCCCCCATGTGGTCTGGAGGATGTGGGCCTCCCCCTAGCTTGCCCTTCTGGCTCCGTGTGTCCCTCAGAGAAATAGGAGGTTTGGCTTTTGTTTCGTCGAATTCCGGGAATATTGCCCGAACAGCTTTTCTCGAACCAAAAACAGCAGAAAACAGGAACTGGCACTTCGGCATCTTGTTAATAGGTTAGTCCCGGAAAATGCATAAAAACATTATAAAGTGTGAGCAAAACATGTAGGTATTGTCATAAAACTAGCATGGAACATCAGAAATTATAGATACGTTGGAGACGTATCAAGCATCCCCAAGCTTAGTTCCTACTCGCCCTCGAGTAGGTAAACGATAAAAAGAATAATTTCTAAAGTGACATGCTACCAACATAATCTTAATCATACTATTGTAAAGCATATGAGATGAATGAAGTGACTCAAGGCAATGATCTATAGTTTGCTAACGAATAGATAATGACTAAACATATAGCAAAAACTTTTCATGAATAGTACTTTCAAGACAAGCATCAAAAAGTCTTGCATAAGAGTTAACTCATAAAGCAATAGATTCTTAATAAGAGGTTTGAAGCAACACAAAGGAAGATTTAAGTTTCAGCAATTGCTTTCACTTTCAACATGCATATCTCATGGATAATTGTCAACACAAAGTAATATAATAAGTGCAATAAGTAAGCATGTAAGAATCAATGCACACACTTGACACAAGTGTTTGCTTCTAAGATATAAAGAAGTAGGTAGACTGACTCAACATAAAGTAAAAGAAAGGCCCTTCGCAGAGGGAAGCAAGGATTAAATCAGGTGCTAGAGATTTTCAAGTTTTGAAATCATATATAGAGCATAAAAGTAAAGTTTTGAGAGTTGTTTGTTGTTGTCAACGAATGGTAGCGGGTACTCTAACTACCTTATCAACCAGACTTTCAAGAGCGGCTCCCATGAAGGACGTTATCTCTACCAGCA
Source organism: Lolium rigidum (assembly GCF_022539505.1). Classification (NCBI taxonomy): domain Eukaryota; kingdom Viridiplantae; phylum Streptophyta; class Magnoliopsida; order Poales; family Poaceae; genus Lolium; species Lolium rigidum. Next base: position 298,605,986 of record NC_061508.1, read on the forward strand.
AGGTAGATCATCCCTCTTCTCTTTTGTTTACACATGTATTTTAGTTTCAATACCCCTCCGTATCAATACCCCCGACCTAACCCCTCCCACCCCCGTGCGGCGGCGCACCGCGCCGCACCGGGGTGCCTAGCCCGGCGGCCGTCCTCCCTCCCTCCCCTGAGCTCATCCCCGCCCGCCGCCGCTGCCGGAGGTGCCGCCGGGCAAAGCCCGTTTGGCGTCGTGGCGGCGGCGGATCTCCTCGGTCGCCGGCATGGCGTGGTGGCGGCGGCGCCCGCTCCGGCCATCTACGGCACTGCTGCAGGCGGTGGTGGCCAGGGCTCCTCGGTGAACTCCAGCGGCGGACGGCCATGGCTGCGGGTAGGCGGGCCAGATCTGAGCCCATCTGGGCTTGGTCGGGCTGTGTACACCTGCATCTCTGGCGTCCCTGTTGGTTGTCGGCGGTGCTCATGGGTCTGATCTGCAGCATGAGGAAGCTTGGGCGGTGGCGGTTTCCTCTTTCGTCGGAGGGGATCGGCCAGTTTCGTGGCTATTTTGGCGGGTTTCGCGATCCGTCATCTAGTCCCCAATGGCGAGACGTGGCTGCCGGTGAAAACCGGCCTTGACTGCAGTCATGACGGACGATGGCGGCGCCTGTTCGTCGCATCCTTGTTGAAGGCATTGTTCCTGCAGCTGCGTTTGTCCCAGACGGTGACGTGGCTGCCGGTGAAAACCGGTCTTGACTGCAGTCATGGCGGACGATGGCGGCGCCTGTTCGTCGCATCCTTGTTGAAGGCATTGTTCCTGCAGCTACATTCGTCTGGGCTGCTCCGGGGGAAACCCCAGACTCGGGTCTCCCGGATCGAATGATGGAGGCGCGCAACGCCGTTCTCCCTGTTGGGGGTATCGTTTTTGGAGCAGACAACGGATGGCGGTGGTGCTGAGGTGGAGCGGTGTGCTTTTGCTGTGTCGGCGTCGTCGAGTCGCCATGGCATGGTGCAGTGGTGTCTCCGGACGGATGCAGTGTGATGGACACGCGCAGGATGGTGGAGTCGTCTGGCGCCGTGGCGGCATCGATGGCAGGCCTGGCATGGTCAATGCGATGTTCTCTCTTGAAGATGGAGTCGAGGAAGACGGCGGTAGAAACTTCTACGGCGTGTGCGTTGGCGTATGCTGAGAGTCTGCTTGACTGGATGTGCTTCTCATCTGCTATTGGGCGGTCTGGGAAGGCATTTGGTTTTTGGTTGATGTGAGTTGGTGAATTGTCACCCGCTTCATCCCTCTGTAGGTTTAGCGAGGTGGCTTCGAGTTTGATCTTTTGTATTGCTCTTGTAAGGTGTTGTGAATAATCTAATAAAAAAAGCCGTGTGCATCCTTTGGACAGAAGCTGGGGTGATATTTCCCCCATTTCGAAAAAATGTATTTTAGTTTCATTATTGATGACACTCCTCCCAACCTTTTGCATACACAAACCATGGCTAACCGAATCCTCGGGTGCCTTCCAACATTCACATACCATGGAGGAGTGTCTATTTGCAAAATTAAGTTGCTTACTGATAGATCATGGCAAAACATGTGAAGAGAATTACTAATGAAAGTTAATTAATTGGGGCTGGGCACCCCATTGCCAGCTCTTTTTGCAAAACTATTGGATAAGCGGATGTATATGCCACTAGTCCATTGGTGAAAGTTTGTCAGAAGTAAATGACAAGGTTGAAAGATAAACACCACATACTTCCTCATGAGCTATAAAACATTGACACAAATAAGAGATAATAGCTTTTGAATTGTTTAAAGGTAGCACATGAAGTATTTACTTGGAATGGCAGGAAATACCACATAGTAGGTAGATATGGTGGACACAAATGGCATAGGTTTTGGCTCAAGGTTTTGGATGCACGAGAAGCATTCCCTCTCAGTACAAGGCTTTGGCTAGCAAGGTTGTTTGAAGCAAACACAAGTATGAACCAGTACAACAAAACTTACATAAGAACATATTGCAAGCATTATAAGACTCTACACTGTCTTCCTTGTTGCTCAAACACTTTTACCAGAAAATATCTAGACCTTAGAGAGACCAATCACGCAAACCAAATTTCAACAAGCTGTACGGTAGTTCTCCACTAATAGGTTTAAACTACATGATGCAAGAGCTTAAACATGATCTACTTGAGAGCTCAAAACAATTGCCAAGTATCAAATTATTCAAGATAATATGAAGCATTTTCTGTTTCCAACCAAATATCAATAAGTGTCTGCGGCTCTCAGCTTCGCTATGAACATGAAAAATAAAACGAAGAACACCAGTGTTCATATGAAAAAGCGGAGCGTGTCTCTCTCCCACACAAGGATTGCTAGGATCCGAATTTATTCAAACACAAACAAAAATAAAAGCACACAGACGCTCCAAGTAAAGCACATATGATCTGGAAGAATTAAAATATAGTTTCATTAGAGATGACCTGATAAGTTGTTGATGAAGAAGGGGATGCCTTGGGCATCCCCAAGCTTAGACGCTTGAGTCTTCTTAAAATATGGTTGGGTAGACCCACAGGGGTATCCCCAAGCTTAGGCTCTTCACTCTTCTTGATCACATTATATCAACCTTCTCTCTTGACCCTTGAAAACTTCTGCCACACCAAATTTCTCATAAACTTCATTAGAGGGGTTAGTACTCAAAAAACTTTAATCCACTTTAGTTCTGTAGTGACATATTACAAGAACTCAATAAAACATTAGCTACAGCTCTCCACGTCTAGAAAGCCTTACTTAAAGTCCACAAGAGACAATGCAAAAAACAGAGACAGAATCTGTCAAAACAGAACAGCCAGTAAACACAAATTTTTTCGAGGTACTTCCGTTGCTCAAATCAGAAAACTCAAAACTAAGGAAAGTTGCGTACATATCTGAGGATCACGCATGATTTTTTTTCAGAATTTTACGAGTTTCCTACAGAGAGATCAACTCAAATTCGTGACAGCTAAAAATCTATTTCTGCGCAGAAATCCAAATCTAGCATCAACTTTCTATTAGAGACTTTACTTGGCACAACAATGCAAGAAAATAAAGATACAAATGTATTGCTACAGTATTAACAAGCACCTTGACTCAAATATAAAACAAAATTGCAGAAATAAAATAATGGGTTGTCTCCCATAAGCGCTTTTCTTTAACGCCTTTCAGCTAGGCGCAGAAGATTTTAATGATGCTCACATGAAAAATAGAAAATGAAGCAAAAGGAGCATCAAGAAGCAAATTCAAAACACATTTAAGTCTAACCCACTTCCTATGCATAGGAATCTTGTACACAAATAAATTCATGAAGAACAAAGTGACAAGCATAAGAAGATAAAACACGAGTAACTTCAAAATTTTCAGCATGTAGAGAGGTGTTTTAGTACCATAAAAATTTCTACAACCATATTTTCCTCTCTCATAATAATTTCCAGTAGCATCATGAACAAACTCAACAATATAACTATCACATACAGCATGCTTTTCATGATCTACAATTAATTTTTATCAAGCTCAAAAATAATGGGATTAAAACTTTCAAACCCACTTTTATCAATAATATAACAAGATGATTGATCAATCTCAAAAGATATGGAACTACTTGATGAAGTCAAGACTTTTCCAATCCCATTTTCATTAGTGGTATAATTAATATTATCAAGTAACATGGGACCATCATCTAGAGCTTTATCATAAACATTTGCTAAGCAAAACTCTTTAGTACCATGCATTTCGATATCAGGCACAAACAAAGCATTATCATAAGATTTATCAAAATAGCATGGATTATCATAGATAACAATAGCATAATTATTCTCACAAGTTTTACTCATAGGGAATATTTCAAGAGAATCCACAGGAACATAACATTCATCCTCCTTTGGTAAGCATGGAGGACAATCAAATAGTGTAAGAGATAAAGAGTTACTCTCATTAGAAGGTTGGCATGGGTAGCTAATCCATTCTTCCTCCTTTTGTTCATCACTCTCCTCCTCTTTTTCATCCAATGAGCTTTTAGGTTCAGCAATTTCTTCTTCTACAGGTTCCTGCAAATTGTGAGTGCATTCTTGTGCATGAATAAGTCTCTCTTTATAATCAATGATATAAGGATTATTGCTGTAATGTTCTATGCAATAATCAAGGATAGAAGAGACATAATCTTTAAGATCATTATAAGCAACACAGGTTTCATAATTTTTAGACATGAAGGATTCTATTTCGAAGCTCCCATAAATAAAACAAATTGTTCTACTTCTTCAAATCCAAGATGAATATAGTTATTCCAATGATAGTTCACAATTAAAACTTCTTCACTAAAACCACATTGGAATTTAAGATGTTTAGTATCCTGTTTAGAGCAACAGTTTATATCATGGCGTTTAAGCAAGATTTTAGCAATTGTATTCAACTTTTCTATAACGGCACTCATGACTTTACCCTTTCTTGATTCTCTATAACTCATATATAATTATATAAGCTCCATACAGGTTATGGGTTCTCCCGTAACAATAGTTTTTAATTTTTCGATTTTTCAAATTTTTATGGATTTTCGGGTATATAAGAAAAATAAACAAGACAAAAACAAACTAGACAAAAGTAAACTAAGCAATATAATACTAGACAGAAATAAACTAAGCACAAATAAACTAGACAAAAGTAAACTAAGCAAAATAAAATAAAAAAACAGAGAGAGAGAGGTAGAGTGTACTCCCAGGTGAACTTATGAGTAGAGCTATGCTCCCCGGCAACGGCACCAGTAAATAGTCTTGATAACCCACAAGTATAGGGGATCGCAACAGTCTTCGAGGGAAGTAAAACCCAAATTTATTGATTCGACACAAGGGGAGACAAAGAATACTTATAAGCCTTAACAACTGAGTTGTCAATTCAGCTGCACCTGGAAAAGCACTGGTAACAGGGTGATGTGAAAGCAGCAGTAATATGAGAGCAATAGTAACAGTAACACGGCAGCGATAATGAGTAACACATAGGCAATGGCACCAGAAAATAGTTGATACTACTTCTAATGGCATATAGGACCGAGTGAGTATTTGATGATGAAAGATGGACCGGGGTTCCCAGCTATCTACACTAGTGATAACTCTCCAATAACAAGTGTTGGTGAACAAATTACAGTTGGGCAATTGATAGGATTGAAATAGCATTAAGACAGAACATCCAGACTACTAATTATACGTAGGCATGTTTTCCATATATAGTCATACGTGCTCGCAATGAGAAACTTGCATAACATCTTTTGTCCTACCAGCCGGTGGCAGCCGGGCCTCAAGGGAATCTCATCGGTAATTAAGGTACTCCTTTTAATAGAGCACCGGAGCAAAGCATTAACACTTGGTGAAAACATGTGATCCTCATATCTAAGCCTTCCCCTCCGGTTATCCCAGATTGCTCGTTACTCCGGGGCCTCGGGTTCCGGACATAGACATGTGCAAACAACTTGTAGATACAATCTAAGCAATAATTATAGAGCTTAAATCTAAGATCATGCCACTCGTGCACTAGTGACAAGCATTAAACACAACAAGATTGCAGCAACAATAACTTCACAAACTTATATAGATAGACTGATCATAATGTAACAATTCATCGGATCCCAACAAACACAACACTGATTACATCAGATGGATCTCAATCATGTAGGGCAGCTCATGAGATCATTGTATTAAAGTACGTAGGAGAGAGAGTACCAACTAGCTACTGCTAGAACCCGTAGTCCATGGGGGAACTACTCACGGAGCATGATGGAGGCGGTGGCGTCGATGGAGAAGGCTTCCGGGGGTCAATCCCCGTCCCGGCAGGGTGCCGAAACGAGAACTTCGACCCCGAAACTATGTTTCGCGATGGCGGCGGCGCTCCTGGAGTCTTTCTGGAATATGATCTTTTGTTGTAGGGTTTTCTGTCGCGAGGGAATATATAGGCGAAAGGGCGGCGCGAGGGGGTTCTCGGGGGGGCCACCCCATAGGGCAGCGCGCCCCCCTCCTTGGCCGCGCCCCCATGTGGTCTGGAGGCTGTGGGCCTCCCCCTGGCTTGCCCTTCTAGCTCTGTGTGTCCCTCGGAGAAATAGGTGGTTTGGCTTTTGTTTCATCGAATTCCGGTAATATTGCCCGAACAGCTTTTCTGGAACCAAAAACAGCAGAAAACAGGAACTGTCACTTCGGCATCTTGTTAATAGGTTAGTCCCGGAAAATGCATAAAAACATTATAAAGTGTGAGCAAAACATGTAGGTATTGTCATAAAACTAGCATGGAACATCAGAAATTATAGATACGTTGGAGACGTATCAGCACTCTAGAGGTTACTTTAATATGAACTCCGGATTCACTCTCCACGGTGTGACGGTGACAATGTGCGCATCGTGTGTGATTCCTTTATGAAGTTGTGGAGCTTGTTTACTCCGGCTTGAGGGTGCTCTTGTAGCCCTACACAATGAATGGTGCTTGTTATCCAACAAGAGAGTGTTTGAGAGTAGTACAAGTGAGGAGAAGTTATTTATTTATTATGTGATCATTGTTGAGAGTGTCCACTAGTGAAAGTATGATCCCTAGGCCTTGTTTCTAAGCATTGAAACACCGTTTTCAACAAGTTTTGTTACATGTTTGCTTGCTGCCATTTTTTATTTCAGATTGCAATTGCTGCTTATAATCATCCATATCACTTTTATTTCACTATCTCTTCGCCGAACTAGTGCACCTATACATCTGACAAGTGTATTAGGTGTGTTGGGGACACAAGAGACTTCTTGTATCTTAATTGCAGGGTTGCTTGAGAGGAATATCTTTGACCTCTACCTCCCTAAGTTCGATAAACCTTGGGTGATACACTTATGGGAAACTTGCTGCTGTTCTACAAACCTCTGCTCTTGGAGGCCCAACACTATCTACAGGAATAGAAGCGTGCGTAGACATCAAAGAGACGGAATAAACACAACCATATCTTCCTTGGAACATAGCTGCAACCTCTTGCCAACCTTAGCCGGTGGCGACACAACCCGAAGTGGCTGTTTGAGGGACTTCACATGCATTCTAGGCTTGTTACCAAACACAAAACATGCACGTAAGAATTCCCGAAAATCAAACCAAGTTGCAGAAATAATGCCCTTCACACGCATCTCCTTGTTCCACCAATTGTGTATATCTTCATCCACACGTCGAACAGCAAGTGCCAACCGTGTAGAACCATCCAAGAACTCATAAGTACCACACCTTTGCAAACCCTGGTGTATATGACTTTCCCACAACTCATAATCTGAAACCGATGCATCATTATGAAGTTTCCACTTGACCGTAGTTTCAGCAAACGACACACTGTCTAATATCAAGGAAGACATTGAAAACATCTCCAGACCCTTTTCCTGAAATACACCTCTTCCCATAATAATCACCAACAAACGTCTGTACCACGGAAGACTGCGGAAGTGCAAGACTAGACATCAGAAAAAACGGACTGGAAAGTGGTTGCGCCGGCCTGGGAACCTGTTGCTCCGGCCAGGGAGCCGGTTGAACCGGGCTGGGCGCCGGTTGGTCCGGCCTGGCAGCCGGTCTGACCGGGCCTGGGGCCGGTCGGTCCGGTCTGGCATCCGGTTTGACCGGGCCTGAGACCGGGCGGATGGGCGGAGCTCGCAGTAGCGCCCCTGGAATTGATCCGGTTGGCACCAGCCCGTGGTCTGGTTTTGGCCAGGTTGGCCGGCCTGGAGCCCGGTCTAACCAGGTCTGGCACCGGCCCGGCCGGTCATGGGTCCGGTCGGCCGGTCCTGGGACCGGATCTGGTCGCGAATTGCCTTCTTCTTCCCAATCCCAAACACCAAATTTCGCGATTTTGACATCTGGAATAGCCATGGATGATAGGCAAACTGCACCACAACAGCACCAAACTACCACATGTTAAGGGGGATCCCAGCAGATCCTCCTAGTTGTTGCCTGATCTTTCACAGGGAGAACCCAGGTAGATAGATACCTCCAATTATGCGCGGAACGCAACCTGAAGTAGGGATAAATCCAGCAAGCAACGTGATGGAGATCACCACGCCTCAAGACCAAAGCACGAAAATCCTTAATGAACACAAGAACCTCCGCAGCAACTATAATAGATAAACGGCGACGCTGTCCCCGGAGGGATGCTTCACCAAGCACACACGCAATAGCGTCTAGAATAAACTCAAACTTGTCTAACCCTAAAACCCTAGCCGTCCCACCCTTATATGAGGGGGTGGCCGGCCAGCCCCTAGTGGGCCTCTCTACCTTGGTTTGGACAGGCCCAAACCAAACTGACTCAAATCAATAAAAACCCTAATTGGCCCACATATGACCATTACATAAAATAAGATAACTAGGCTGGTGGAGTCCTGAAATTGGGCTGCACATAGGCCCTCATGCTCGTATCAATCACTCATGGTCGGACTGAAAGTACAAAGTTCATCTCGTAGATGATATTGAGGTTTCGGCTTTGGAATTAAACAACTGAGTGGTTTTGGCATATCTTCATCCAACTCGGTGCAGTGCCTTACGTCCTCCTTTTCCGATGCTCCCGAATCAGCTATCTCGGAGAACTTCGTACTTGTCTTATGTTTCTTCAACCAATATGATTACAAAATATAAGTGTCGTCTACGACCAAATGTTAGACAAGTATGATACAAGCAAAGCTATCCACTAAACATGAAGCTTAGTCGGAAAGCTTTGGTAGCACAAAATTGTTATTACCGGCCTGTATAGATGTTGTAATACGATGGACGATACATTTAGTGATTTAGTAACAATATTTTTGCTAACAAATAAATTTCTCATCTCAATTGGTCTTTCAAAGTTTATGAATATATTGCTCATGCATGTTGCTAGAAGAGGAGAAGGCAGAATACAACTTCTAAGCCAATTCCCTGAGAGTTCGATATAAACCCTCGAGTCACTCTTGTGGGGAAAATACGCTTGCTACAACAGTCTGCACTTAAAGTCCCAGCGAATTGGTACACAAAAATTGTTGCCATCAGATACACAAGGCAATCCGGCTAGCAATTTTTTAGACCCGAAGCCCTAGTTCCTCAAGAGGGACCCGTTGGAGGTTCCGACAGCTATGGGCTGCTCCAGATCGTCTTGACCGCCCCTAGATCCTCGTGGATTTGTAGCTCGCCACAATGGTTAAACTAGCGAAGAATGAGAGGCATAAGTGAAGAGTAAGGGGTAGATGAACACGAAATGAGTAATAGACAAATAGATTCAGTTGGTGTTATTCAATCGGCCATCACCTCTCACATATATATGGGAGGTTTGTCTTCTCGTACAAGCAATGGACTCCTTTGCACTTTCCATACAAGAAAAGGACTCTAATTTCCGTCCAAAAATCTTAGATCTAGCCTAACTCAAATAGAATCCGGATCTGACTATGTTTCTGTCATGCTTCTTGTCTTGACTCTGGAGATTGCATCGTAGTTCGGATAGATATGCTCCAAAAATAAAACTTACGTGTTTCAAAAATACGAACAACTCTCGTGTTGATAACTTTTCCATCTAAGTCCGTCTTGATGCGTCTACGAGCCCATCTCCAGCTTCAGGTCGGGTCCGTCAAATAGAAGATTATCCGGATTTCGTCAAGCCTCTCGGGCCTACATGGTATGTCTGTTGCAGTCAGAAACCCACCGGCGAGCGGCGACGGGCAACACAGGAGAGCCGGGAGGCTCCCAGGACTGCGGCTGGCCCTGGTCCCTCCGAGCGACGGCCCGCAAAGACTCGGCACGCACGTCCGATGCTGGTGCAAGGGCGTGCCACCCGACCTATACCCGGTCGGGAAGGTGATGGATGTGCCTCGCTTAGTTTCCCGCATGGCATACACGTAAACATTAAATACGAGCCTCGATCGGCTCTCAGGTTGTCCCGTGAATCGGCTCAAAGAGCCGATCCACCCATGATTCGCACGAGGTGTACGAATATATGGTGGTCCTGCTTGATCAGAATAAAGCTAAAACGACCTACTACGATTTAGGGTTTTCACCACATAATCGAAACATCCTACTCGTGATTGAGCCTGGTGGCCACGCACGGTGATCATAAACCAATCCTAGACAAGGCCTAAAAATCAACACGAAGTTGATCCCCGGAACGTCCTGTCTAGGGCTAGCAAACAACACCCTACGCGCCACTGGATCCTTCAACCCTTTGTAAGGCCTAACTATGCAGATATTAAACTAATCCTTGAAGAACAAGGAGCAACCATAACGGATCGGATCTACTAAATAATGATCAAGCGGGGTGCCGCCCCTACACCTAAGATAGGTGTAAGGGCGGCTAGATGTCTAAGGGTTGCACGACGACATCATATGATACGAAGAACAATGCTAACCCTAACACATCTAAGATAACTACGTTGCTCGCCATAAAAAAGGCTTCAGTACGAGCAACGCATGAACATCGAATAAACTTGTACTGCCTAGATCGCAAGATGCGATCTAGGCAGCATGATGCTTACCCGGAAGAAACCCTCGAGACAAGGGAGTTGGCGATGCGCCTAGATTGGTTTGTGGTGAACGTGATTGTTGTTTATTCCATAAACCCTAGATACATATTTATAGTCCGTAGACTTTCTAATGTGGGAATAATCCCAACCGTGCACGAGCCAAACTCTAACTAACCGACACGTATCCTACTATATTACAGATACACGGGCAAACTAGCCCAAACTTTGCATATAAGGCCGATTCACGTATTTCTTCCATGTATATTCTTCAAGCCCATCTTGATCGCGGCCCACCTCTGATTCGGTCAATTTCTGGTGATAACACATGCCCCCCTGGTTTTGGAATTGATAATTCCAAAATCACTCCGTTCTTTCTTCGTCGGGTCATGTCGTGGCAGAACCGTCGCAGTATCCTTCATCATGATGCCTTGCCCTCTCAACTTCTCCGCGTGACTTGGCAGTTTTTTTTTGTGTTGGGCACCATCTCCTCGGAAACTGCTGCGGCATTGAATCTCTACTATATCCCCTTTTATTTAACCGCTCCAAACAGTCTGCTTTTTTATCCCCTTCGCATTAGCACTCCAAAAGCCCTCCTGTGCCACCATGTCTTCTTCCTCCTCTGCCTCATCGGGTCTTTCCACCCAATCCTCCTCCTCCCGCGAGCCGACGCCGGAGTGGAACCCGGAGGAGGACCATGCGGCCAACATCCGCCGCGCCATCGAAGCCGGGAGGAGTCCGATCACGACTTCTCCGTCTGGTCTGAGGATGACAAGTCCTCAACCGACGGGGAAAGTGACCTCCGCTTCCTCGCCGACGGGGAAACGGAGGAGGAGAGCGACGACGATCGCTTCTCCTGCGATGACTTCACCTCCCGCGAGGAGGAGGAGGAGGAGAAGGAGGAGGAGGACGACACCTCCTCCGACGAACCGCCGGCCAAGCGTTTCTGTCCCTGGCCGGGGAACCTCAGCGACTTCGACAGCGACGACGACGACGCTGACGAGGAGGATGAGGACAACGAGGGCCCCGCCGGCGGCCGCTACAGCAGCGACGACGAGCCCGCCGGGAGTAGCGCCGACAGCGGCGACGACGGCGACGACGAGGGCAGCGACGGCCCGTAGATAGGACCCTTAGCATAGAATCAGTAGTAGTAGATGGGGCAATGTATCCCCTAGTACTTCCTTTTGAGAGTAATCAGCTCTTTATGTAAGAAATCTTGCTTATCAATGAAGAATTTCCCCCAATTTGATTTTGCCGATTTCCTTTGAGCTAATTTAGCCGATTTCCCCTCATACTGATTTTGCCGATTCGTTCACTTAGCCAATGCTCAATGAGCTGATAGCAACGCATCGGTCCTTCACGATCTATCCTTCAACCCCTCAACTGATAACTTTTGAGATCTGGTGGATAATGTGGAAGACCCTTGCCTTCAAGAGAGCCCTTAAATTCCTCCCACCAGCTCTAGTGATCCTCTTCTGCAAGAACTCACCATTTTGAAGAAGGTTGTGACGCAGGACCAGCCGATGACACTCCAATCGGCTTCTAAAAACAAAGCATCTACCAAGCCAGCTGCCCCCCGAGCCTCAGTCAAGGCGAGAATAACGGCGAGGATGCACAGATCAGGCAAAGAGCTTTGAACTCAGGTAATTCTGAGACAGCCACCATGCAGAGTCAGTCAAACTTGCCTCCATTGATCACCTTCCTTCCGCTGAAAGCCGATGTTGTAGACGAAACACCAACAGCTTAATGAGGACAAGGCTGCCTCGCCTGCCAAAACTGATGCTTCTGACAGTACTGCTGAACTGGCGCAAAGGGTCGGAAGTCCTCGAAGAGCAGGTTCGGGCACCAAAATCGGCTCATTGCAGCCGAGGAAGTTCTCATTGTTCATTCCCTCGAGGAAGCAGAAGGCCTCCCAGCTGAACTGGGCTTGGTGAAAATCCGCGTCTTGAACACGCAGCAGGTAGATCCTGTGTAATTGTACTAGAGTCGATGGCTGTACATCGGCTTTGTTTCTTAGCTCTAAAGTCGATGTCCGTGCATCGGCTGCATCCAATGAGAATTTTTTTTTACTGGCCGATTTTCTATCGGCCCCCAATATTCCTCTGCACATGTATCGCACATGTTCCTCTGATTAGGTGCCCCCCGAGCCGAATCTGTCAGGTAACTGCAGATATCGGCTCTGTAATTAGCCAAGGCACTGTATTTGAACGTCGGCTCCGTTAGGACTAATGTTGACTCTCATCAGCCGACGTAAAACCGCTGCCCATTAGATCGATGTTGAACACAGGCAGAACGTATGGTGAGGATAATTTTGGCCGATTGCTGAATCGGCCTCCATGTTGGTCGAAGCGCTCAATGAAGGTTTTGCAATGTCCCTCCATAGATCTTTGGGGCCGATCCCAAGGATCGGCCTCGCCACGTTTGTCCATAGGTTTGTTCTTGCTACACGGTCAGGCCGGTGGATAAGACCAGCCTAACCCCATTCTTTGTCACGTCGATGCGCTCATAGTCGTCCAAATTGATGCCTGAGAGTGGCTCTTGGCCTGCTGTCTCCCAAGCGTTCATGCCAGCCGTTGAAATCTCGGCTGAGTCATCTGCATGGATGACCTCTACCTCATCTCCATCCCACTGTATTACGCATTGGTGCATCGTGGATGGAATTCAACAGTTGGCGTGGATCCAATCTCTTCCTAGCAGGACAGCATAGGTGATCTTGCTATCGACAATAAAGAACGTCGTAGGGTTGGTTTTCCTTCCTACGGTCAGATCCACGTTCAGAACGCCTTGTGCGTCAGACGCTTGGCCATTGAAATCGCTCAATGTCACGTTGGTCTTGATCAGATCCGAGCTAGAGCGTCCCAACCGACGTAGCATGGAGTATGACATAATGTTTACTGCCGCTCCAGTGTCCACCAGCATCTTGTTGACAGGCCTCCCATCGATATAACCTCGCAAGTACAGGGCCTTCAGATGTCTGTAGCTTCTTTCTCGTGGCTTCTCAAAGATAACTGGCCGTGGGCCGCATTCAAGTTGTGCCAAGGTGCTTCGTCTAATCCTGGAGCACTAAACTCCATCGGAAGGATGAACACCATGTTCGTGCCAGCCGATGTTTCATCATCGGCTTTCCTTTGCTTGGGGCGCCACTCCATTTTTTGTGGTCGACCCTCTTCATCCAGGGTTCGTTGAATTTTCGCGGCCAGATCAGGCCGCGCCTTCCTTAGCGTGTGCAGGTATAACCTTCCGGCTTCCTCCAAGCCACGCAGTCGCTGAACCCTACGCTTTTGGGAACGGCTGAGTCCATCAGGGCACCACCTTGGACGATGGTACCTGTCTTCTTCTTCTTCATCATTGTCTTCCAAATCCTCGAGATCTTCCACCCGAGGGGACTCAGCGTGTTTGTTCTGAGGCGGGAGAGGCCCTAGTCGTTGGAACACGGACACGTTAGCTGCGTCCTTCTTCTTCTGTCTACATTCTGGGCAGTTGCCGATTGTAGGCAATCGGCTCATTCCTGAATCCCAGCAGTGTTTGAAGAAAGGGCAGTCCCAGTGCTTGTCCACGTCGTCCTGTTCTCTCGACTTCTCCTTGGCGTAGCGCTCATATTCCTCCTCATCGCGATCATGCCGACGATGTCTCCTGGCGTCCCTAGACAGGCGATCTCTTTCATCATCGTCGTTGGGTCGTCGGCGTTGGTCATATTGACTCACATACTTGTTGAGGAGGTGATCAGAGAGAGGTCGCTGATATCTCACATTCCTTACTTCTCCCTCTGTGATGTAGCACTTGCCGTCGTGACGGAGCCGATCGCGTGGAACGGCTTCCTCCGTGTCCTTGCTACGAGAGCAGCTGCCCTCGTCTCCGTCCTTACCAGAGTGGTGTCCAGGTCCTACCATGTTGATGTTGAACGAGAATCCTGGCTGGCACCCTCCAGGGTAAGCGCACTCCACCATGTTAACGGCGGGGAAGGGGTGAGTGTCGACCTTCATGGCGTACCTGGTTGAAAATTAGACGTCCTTGTTCTATCGCCATTTGGATCCGCCGACGCCACACCCTGCGGTCGTTGGTGGTATGGGAGAACGAGTTATGCCATTTGCAGTATGGCTTTCCGTTCAGCTCCTGTACCGTGGGGATTTTGAGGCCTTCGGGTAACTTCAACTGCTTCTCCTTAAGTAAGAGATCAAAAATTTGCTCAGTTTTAGTCACGTCAAAATCAAACCCTCTGGGCGGACCTGGTGGCTTAACCCATTTGCAGGACACGGGGCTTGCCCCCCGAGTCCATTCAGCCACTGCTACCTCTTGATCTCCCGCAGAGCCTTCGTCTTCATCTGCCTCAACCAGGACTACCGCACGCTTGAATTTGTCCTGGTACAAGTCTGGGTGGCGCTGTTCATATAACGACAGCTTCGAACCATGTGCGCCGGTGAAGGGTAGTCTCGCTTGGGAGGCCATATCCTTGATTGGTGATGCAAGGCCCACCACCGCCAACTCGATCGCTTCTTTTCAGTCACTCGAGCCGAATAACATCGGTTCCTAACAGTTCTGAAGCGCTGGATGTATTCTGCCACGGTTTCTCCACTCTTCTGACGTACTTGTGCTAGATCGGCAATGCCAGCCTCGGAAGCCTCTGAGTGATACTGCATGTGGAACTGCTCCTCCAACTGCTTCCAAGTCCGGATTGAGTCTGGTGGCAGCGATGTGTACCACCCGAAAGCCGATCCTGTGAGGGACTGTGCGAAGAACCTCACGCGTAGTGGATCCGATGCTGAGACCGTGACCAGCTGTGCCAAATATCGGCTCACATGCTCGATGGAGCTGGAACCATCTGATCCATTAAATTTGGAGAAATCAGGGAGCCGATATTTGGGTGGTAGCGGGATCAACTCGTACTCGTTGGGGTACGGCTTGGAATAGCCGATTGTCCTCCTTTTCGGCACCATGCCGAACTGGTCTCTCAGGATTGTACTGATCTGATCCACGGTGCTGGCTGTAGGAGTCGAACTCTGAAGATTCGCCGGAGTGGCATACTTAGCCAGCCATGCTTGCTTTTCCAGCTCCGAGCCAACTGCAGGAGCTGAGCTGCGGAGGTTTGTCGGAGTGGCATACTTAGCTAGCCACGTCCGCTTCTCAAGATCTCGTTCCCGAAGTCCTCTCCGTTGTTCCGAAGTCCCCGCTGTTGCGCTCGGTTTGTGAGTGCCCAGTTACCGCAGTCCGGCACGTAAGTGCACGTGTATCCGTGAAGGATCTCCTTAGGCGCCTCATGCAAGAACTGGTAGTCGCTAGGGTCACCACCGATCTTGTAGACGACGTATGCCGGTGAATTCGACACTTCTGGTGCTGCCAACGCGAATGGCAGCGGTGGACGGGACTGGAGTGGCATCTCTCCTTGGTAAGTCCCGAGAGCTGGTCCTGACGGAGAGTACTGATGCCTCATGATTTCCTGGATCACCCGAAGAGCGACATGCTCCAAAGTGTTCACCAGGCTCTCAGAATGGCGGTGCAGCGAGTGAGCTACCATGTAGTTAATCTCCTGACGCAGGGACCTGGTGCGTTCTTCAGACGGGGCGGACAGGTCCACTCCATCGAGCGCGCCTTCAGGTGAGAACCCTTTCCATCTGACGCCATGTGAGCGGGTTCTGTGAAAAGAGCCGATGAGGTCGGCTTCGAGGATCGCTTTGACCTCGTCATACTTCTTCTTGAGCTCCTCGGTCAAATCCTCGTACGTGACTGGAGTGCCTTCCGCCATCTCAAATGTAGATGGCGATGTGGTTGATGTCGAAGATGGTCCCACCGGGCGTGCCAGAATGTGTTGCGGTCAGAAACCCACCGGCGAGCAGCGACGGGCAACACAGGAGAGCCGGGAGGCTCCCAGGACTCGCGGCTGGCCCTGGTCCCTCCGAGCGACGGCCCGCAAAGACTCGGCACGCACGTCCGATGCCTTGGTGCAGGGCGTGCCACCCGACCTATACCCGGTCGGGAAGGTGATGGATGTGCCTCGCTTAGTTTCTCGCATGGCATACACGTAAACATTAAATACGAGCCTCGATCGGCTCTCGAGTTGTCCTGTGAATCGTCTCAAAGAGCCGATCCACCCATGATTCGCACGAGGTGTACGAATATATGGTGGTCCTGCTTGATCAGAATAAAGCTAAAATGACCTACTACGATTTAGGGTTTTCACCACATAATCGGAACATCCTACTCGTGATTGAGCCTGGCGGCCACGCATGGTGATCGTAAACCAATCCTAGACAAGGCCTAAAAATCAACACGAAGTTGATCCCCGGAACGTCCTGTCTAGGGCTAGCAAACAACACCCTACGCGCCACTGGATCCTTCAACCCTTTGTAAGGCCTAACTATGCAGATATTAAACTAATCCTTGAAGAACAAGGAGCAACCATAACGGATCGGATCTACTAAATAATGATCAAGCGGGGTGCCGCCCCTACACCTAAGATAGGTGTAAGGGCGGCTAGATGTCTAAGGGTTGCACGACGACGAGCATATGATACGAAGAACAATGCTAACCCTAACACATCTAAGATAACTACGTTGCTCGCCATCAAAAAGGCTTCGATACGAGCAACGCATGAACATCGAATAAACTTGATCTGCCTAGATCGCAAGATGCGATCTAGGCAGCATGATGCTTACCCGGAAGAAACCCTCGAGACAAGGGAGTTGGCGATGCGCCTAGATTGGTTTGTGGTGAACGTGATTGTTGTTTATTCCATAAACCCTAGATACATATTTATAGTCCGTAGACTTTCTAATGTGGGAATAATCCCAACCGTGCACGAGCCAAACTCTAAGTAACCGACACGTATCCTACTATATTACAGATACACGGGCAAACTAGCCCAAACTTTGCATATAAGGCCGATTCACGTATTTCTTCCATGTATATTCTTCAAGCCCATCTTGATCGCGGCCCACCTCTGATTCGGTCAATTTCTGGTGATAACAATGTCAGATCAAGATGAGTCTAATATAAAATTCATACATCTTGAAGATACGAACAACTTACGTGTTGAGTATTTTTTTCGTCCAGGGCCTTCTTGATGTATTTGCAAGCATACCTTCAGCTTTAGGGCGGATCCATCACGCAGAAGGCTTGTTACCTAGATCTTGTCAAGTCTGGGTGAGCCACATGGTATACTGGATCAAGATGAATACAAAATCAAAGTTGTATGTTTCGATGATACGAACAACTTTCACATTAATCATTTCTTCATCTGAGGTCATCCTGCGGTAAACATCTCCATATGTTGTCTTTTCATGCATTTCTGCCTTGAACCTGAGGTGGCCAAATTCCGACCTAAATCATTTGGCCTTCCTTCCTGACATGACTTCTTGATGTCTTCAAGTTCTAGCGCTCTTCCTTCCTCGCCAAGATGGCTTTTCATCCGCCATACTCCTAAAGTGACCAATCCACCATGGATTCGCCTAACGACAAAGGTAGCTATGAATCTGACTAATCCATGTAGCTTCTCCAGCTTCAATGGATCCGCCTTGGGACCAAATGGCCATCATTTCGGACTGGGTCTAAGGTGGCTTCATTTGGTCTTTCTCCTTGGCGTAACTCCTGTATTTCTTCAAGTCTCGCCACACTGGCTTAGGCTTATGGTAACCAAATCCTCCTTGGATCATCTTGAGACTAAGGTGGCCATAATTCCGACCTGCTCCTGAATCTGGCTCGAAACTAGGCATTGCCATCTAGCTTCTTATTCTTCAACAAATTTGGCTTACATAGCCGACAAGTGGCCCAAAATGGGTGCTAACAACAATTAAGACGTCAACCACACATGTGTAACAGTATTTTCAAAAGCAAAGGTTGTGAGGTGTACTGGATTGTAATAAAGTAGTAAACATGTAGAGATAGTTACGTGGCAGCTGATTTCTAGTGACAACTGGAAAGTTTTTGTAGATGAACCTTTTAGCAATTAAAATCACACGCATGAGGAGATATAGGGACGTCGCATGGATGAGATCACACATATGACCGGATTCTTGTCAAAATTTAGATTGTTGCATTGCAAACGATGGGCAACAATTACTTCACGTTCTAGTTTGTAACAAAGAAATGCATTATTTATATGTTTATACTTCTCACTACATGTATTAGTTCCTGGTACCACTGTTCATTCTTCAAAGTTTGGTAGTTGTGAGTGTTATCTCTGTATTTTACCCATGTCATGACTTCCCGAGCTATGTTTGCCATTTGTTTTTTAAGAGTTTGTCTACAAATCTGTGTGCTAAATGTGAACAACAATAGTAGACCGTTTTAATAAAACATAGTTGTAGTTGGACGTTTCTTGGATAGTGCAAATGTTTAGTGCATGGTACATGTGATCTTTTGCTTTGGGTGTGTGTGTTTATGTAATTATTGATTGATTGCAGACCTCCATGTCCCGTTAGTCTACCAAATATCTTCATGTGACCTTTTCATATGCATTTTGAGGTATATTGCCTCCATTTTTTGTGCTAATGCCCATTATTTTTGTAAGTTATTTTTTCCATATATGAAGGATCTATCTTCTCCACAAACATTATGATAAGGAACACCATGGACAGATTATGGCAGAGGGTGGAAAAGTAATGATCAAACTTTTATCTTTTCATATTTCTAGTACAAACAATGGTAATGTGCTAACAAATGTTCAGGTTTTACAACCCTTCGCCTCAGGTCTTATGAGGCCTCATATCACAAGAAGATTCCATATGATGAGAGGTACACCACGCACATCAAGGGTGTGATTGGTTGCTCGCGAACTCGTTTCTCGTATCAAGCGGGCCAAAAAACGGCCGATTAGTTGCCCGGCCCGTCTCAGAATCTCGTCCCGCACGCTTCTTAAAGCACATTTTTCCTTGCACACGGAGGATGCTCAGTTTCACCATTTTCACCGAACCAAGCTTGGATCGGGCGAAAAGGGGAAAACATGTGCCCCACCCGTGCAAGCTCCGTGATGGAGGGAGCACGCGCGCATCCCGAAAAGACAACGAGAGAAGTTTCGTCACCTCCTGCCGATTTGAATCGTATATATCACCGCTAGTCTCACCACCATCCAAAATCTCGCCTCCATTCCCCTCTTTCGAGCTCTCCGTCCTAGCGAGGACCTTCACCGATGGTCAGGTAAGCAGAGGCTTCTACCCTGGTAGCTTCTTGACGATAGCGGCAAGCGGGCTTCCACTTCTTATCCAAGCTCGGCAAGTGGTTCTTCTCTGATGGCGGTGAGTTTCCAAACCCTAGATAGGTAGGATTTGTAAGAATGTCGTAGATCTCAGTAGAGTAATCGATAGATCTGTGTATGGTTGTTGCTTGTTGGTACGCATCCTTACTCAATCTTGCTTAGTATATGGAGATTTTTCCCATGTTTTTGTATTGCCCTTGTTCTTTGATGGTTGTGAAATACGCCATATTTTCTCGTGTTTAAACCCTTAGCTAAGTCAAGAAATTGACTAAATTTACTTCTCAACTTGCAACTAATGGTTAATCAATGCAAATATGTGCAATCTCTTTTTATTTCTGGATGATGTGCAGGAAATCACGTCATAATGGCGAATGGACCTGCAATTACTGAAGAAAATCACCTCAGGAGCATGGCAACGTTGACTACGCTTGGATAGGCGGTTCCTGTGGCTTTAACGGGCATCGGTACGGGCAAGACCCGCCCGTACCGTCTGCTCGTATCACTTGCGGCTGCGTTCCCGAGGTCAAACACTATAAAAGTCATGAAGGGACCGACGCTGAAAAGAGAGCCATTCGTCGCCAAACAGAGTCGCCATCCACCAGATCCATCTGCACCACACCGAAGGAGATCCATCACCGTAGTTCATCCATTCCATGTCCCATCTCCTCCATATCCATAGCCATCACCATTGTAATAGATATATCCTTGAGAACTGGCGACCATTGTAAGAAAATTGTGATTTCAATCTAAGTATTTTGCATAATAATTTCTATCTTTGTATTTGATCTTGATATTATGTGTGAGTAGTCCTCACAGGCTGCGGGTTGGGGTGAATCCTCGTAGCGTTCATGTGCATCTAACCTCATAATATGTGTAAGGATTGAATAGGAGTTTTGCGATCTTGTATCCTTGTCTCTTTGCCTCGTCTTGATGATCTGCAGGTACTCATATCATTCGAGTCGATCAAGGGAAGATGTGGGATGAGTGGAGAACGGCGTGCTATCGCGAAAACTCAGTGACAGAAAGAGGAAAGTAACGGTACATGTTTAGTGATTCATTCGGATCATATCACAATCATCTAACTTAAGGCTTTGGTCTGTATTTACTTTAAAACTGTTGTTACTTGCGGCTGTGAGGACAATGGTTAGACCATTAGGCTCTTGCCACCTCTGACTTTAGGGGCAATGGTATTTACGGATGTGCTACTCACAAATCTCTTATCTCTATTTTATTTGTTACACATATGAGCTTCATTTATATACGTATGCATAGCTGTAGGTGAAACCTTAACCCTGGCCTATTTCCATCATTGAACACAACCCCCTTAAAAGTAAACTAGATAGGTTTGGTAAAGTGAAAATAAAGTACACTAGCAAGTCTTGTAGACATTTCCTTCACACCATCTAGCAGTGCTTCACAAGGTTCGATTAAACCTAGGTCTTCTAGGGAAAAAGCTTACCATACTATAATTATGCTATCCCCAATGATGATTTCATTCGTGCATCCATAACTCAGCCCGTTGTTGAAGCGGAGAACTATGAAATTAAGCCTAACCTTTTAAGTTTGGTTCAGCAGAACCAATTTGGAGGCTCAACCGCTGAGGATTCAGGTATGCACTTAAACACATTCACTGAAATATGTGATATGATGCACATTAAAGATGTTGATCCAAATGCTATTAAATTATGCTTGTTTCCTTTTTCATTAAGAGGAAAAGCAAAGGACTGGTTGCTAGTTTTTCCTAAGGGCACTATAACTTCATGGTATGAATGCACTAATATATTTATGACTAAGTTTTTCCCACCATCAAAGACTAAGCAACTGCGTTCTAACATTACAGGTTTTAGACAAGAAGACCGCGAGCCACTATGCATAGGAAAGGATGAAAGAAGCCACCGTGAACTGTCCAATTCATTGAATGGAGAATTGGTTAATCCTACATTTATTTTATAATACCCTTAACCCAATGTCAAAGTCTATGCTTGATACTACAGCAGGAGGAACATTCATGAGCAAGCCAGTTGAATTGGCAATGAGCCTTCTAGATGATATGCAAAGCAACCATGTCCAATGGCATGTAGAAAGATCCTCCTCAATAAAGGTGAATGAAATCACCGAAGGTAACAATGAAGAACTTATTTCAAAGGTAGATGAGCTTATACATATTCTCAAGGGTAAGGAAACTACTCAAGTTAATGCCATCACCAATACTAAAGTTGAGGACATAGACTTCATAGCAAGAAATCCTTATAACCCTGCATGGAAGAGTCAAAACTATGACTCTAATTTTCCTAGGCAATATAATAATAATGCAGGAGTTCCAAATAATAACTTCACCAACGGTAATGGAGCTAGCAATGGTAATACCTCGATTGAAAGTGCTTTCAATAATTTTATGCATGCTCAAGCCGAAGAAAATAGTACCCTTACAGAGCTCACTGAAAATCATAGCACTATGTTAGGGAATTTATCTAACCAAACCATTTCTCTTAAGAATGATGTTCAAGTTCAGGAAAGGACGAAGATCGTTGAGACACAACTGGGGAAGATAGCTGAAAGCCAAACTATTATACTTGCAAGTTTTGCAGGTAAACCGGAACCAAAACCCGTTGAATACCTCAAGATAATGAGGATTGAAAGAAGTGTAGAAGCACTTGAAGAACTGGACTATAGCTATGCTCCAACACCTGAGTGCTCCGTAGAAGACCTCATAAAGATGGTCACGGTAAGACACCCATGAGTTGATGAAGGTAATGGTGAAAGGTACCATTAATTTATTCATGAAGTAGCATGCAAAGTTCGTGATTTAGAACAACAATATAAGAAGCTATTTGAAAAACTTCCGGCTAAGCTTGATGATATATTTGAGCCCACTATTAAAATCCATTTTGGAACAAACGAGGTGGATGCACTTTGTGATCTTGGTGCAAGCGTCTCCACAATTCCAAAGACCTTATTTGATAAGTTAGGAATGTGGCCATTTAGAACAACTGAGCTAAGACTACACTTAGCTGATTCAACATATAGACAAGTTGTAGGCATAAAAGATAATATTGTAGTAGAGATTAAAGGATGTCCCACTCTTATTGATCTTATTATTGTGGACATGTATGACTGAATATCCTATAGCTCCTATAATGTTAGGAAGGCCATTTCTTAGAACTATTAAAGATCTCATCAATTTGCATGAAGGGAGTATGAGAATTGGACTATCATCCAAAGATCCTTTTGTAGCACACTTCCCTAGAAATAAGAAGGCCAAAAATGATGATGATGAGGTCATTACTTTGAAAGCTAATTATTTTGGAGTGAGTCTTCTACTTCCAACTCTTAAGTGATCACCATCTTGGTCAAGCTAATTGACCTTAACTAGAGACACTTCATGGGAGGCAACCCATGTTCAATAAGTTTCCTATCTAGTTCTTATTTAGTTTAATGTTTAGTTCTATTTGTTTGTTTAGTTTTTTTAATAAAGAGTGCTGATGAGATCCTTTGGAAAAGAGGGGAAGAAAATAAACAACAATACCTTTTTAATTTTATATGCTAACAGTTGCGCATTCTTGATACATGCTGCTGTTTTTCCTTAGTCATTTTCGAGATAATGTTGATGCATAAGGGCACATGAAGATTGCACAGAAATTTTTGATGTTCGCAGGTTACTGTAATTTTGGCGACCATCGGTACGTGCAGACCAAACCGTACCACGCGCCCGTACCGCATCCACGACCACAAAAAAGAAAAGTTGAAGATTTCGTCGAAACCATCTGTAACTTTAGCGACCATCGGTACGTGCAGACCAAACCGTACCGTGTGCCCGTACCAGCAACAGTTTGGTGACTTCCACACCGATGATCTTCCTTCTGTCTTCAGCAAAGCGGCGCAAGGGCTGCTTCACCGGCTTCGCGTCTTTTCAGATGTTTAAAGAGTGCTCATCCAACTCCCTCGGAACACCCATCAGGTCATCAGTAGACCAGACGAAGATGTTCCGATTCTCACGGAGGAAGTTGACGAGCACACTTTCCTATTTTTCGCACAATCCGGCACCGATGCGAACGGTGCGCTCCGGGTACTCGGGGTCCAGGACAATGTCCTTTGTCTCCTTTGGCGGCTTGAATGCCGTTCCACCGAGTGGGTTGCTCATTCCGAACAAACCGAGCTGTGCCGACTGTGCCAGAGCGACATCCATCTGGATTCTCCTCTTCTCCTTCGTAATGACCAGTGATTCGGCAAAGTGGAGTCCAAAAGGGGCACAACAAGGCCTGAACGGCAATAAAAAGTCCAAAAGGTGGCCAAGGTGCTGGGCGCATGACGCCGACGATCAGGCGTCTCGCGCGCGAATTTCGGCGCGCCTCTTCATGATCCAGTTCCTGGCGTCGTCGTCGACGCAGCTCAAGTCGGCTCGTGTGTCTTCTGCACGGGTCTTGGCCTCGGCGTCCATCCTCCTGCCCTCCACTATGCTCGGATGGAGGGCTACTTGCGCTACACCGACTTTCATCTACATCTGCCACGCCTGCTGGTTGGCGGCCGCAGCAGTCTTCTCCTTCAGGTTCTTGCGCCGCTGCGACACTTCGCGGCCTCGACGCATTTCTCCTCCTTGGAGAGCACCTTCTTTGCCGCCTTCGGCTTTACCTCCCGGCCGCCGGTGGCGGCCCGCTTTGCTTCCGCCGGAGCTGCAGCCTCCATTGTGGCTATGGTCGTGGCTACGGGGGAGTGTGGGGCGGTGGCGGGTGCAACGGTTTCCTCGGCATCCATGGTGGTGGCTGCGGCGGCGAGGACGTCCATCGCTTCTGGACTGCTCACGTCGGTCTAATTGTTTTTTCGCGCGTGGAATGACAACTGGCGGGAATAATATCGCCTCCCTACCACTGACTAGCGGGTCCTACGTCTTTTTCGGCGGACACTCGGCGACCGCGGACCGTCCGCGGAGACGCAAACCTGACGCATTTTTGATCACGGTGTACCGTTTGGGTGGCGCCAGCTGGAGATGTCCTGAATGCGTGATCCGTCCGCAGAGGCAAAAGCGCCGAAACCCACACACTGACACGAGGGGCACATCCGTCCGTCGTCTTTTACTTTTTCCTCCATTAATTACCACGCAGCAGCCAGCGCCATCAATCAAATTCATCGGTTAGCGAAGCGAGACCGTTCCGCCTTCCGTGCTTAGCTCATGCTCCGCCCGCCCGCCGTATTACCACCACCAAATCCGCCCAACCTCCACCTGTCTCTCCGCCTCTCTCGCTCCTGCACCCACAGCCGCCGCCGCCGCCGCCTCCGCCGCAACCAGCGCCGCCCGCGCGCGCCCGATGGTAATGCCGCGCCTCTAAACCCTAGTTCCCCTTTCGCTTCCCCCCTTCCCCTTCCCGCTCCCCGCGCGCGGGGGCGTACCTCGCGCCGCGGATTCCGTCGGCGCGCGTGCGCGTGCTCTGCTCGGTTCCTCGCCGAGAATTTCGGTGGCGTTCTGGTGCGCTCCGCTTTGGTGGGAATCTGCTCGCTGTTTGGTACCGCTTGGGTTGGTTGGTTGGGGTTTGGGGGTTTTGGGGCTTGGTGCTTTTTCCGTGTGATGCTTGCTTGCTCTAGGAAATTACGGGTTGCTTGCGCTGCGGTTGATGCGTGCTAGCGGCCTGATTCGTCCCTTTTTAGGTTTCATGAAAAAACAAAATAATTGCATTTCCAGTGCATTAGTTTCCGTCTCGTCCCTGAGGAGTACGTCTCTTTTCATCCGTGGCAAAATACTATCTATTGGAAAATTAGTCTCCAGTATCTTCGATTCCTTGTATTCACCTGCGCCTGGGGTGGAATCAATCCAAGTAAACAACCTATATTTGGTAGTGAAATCGAGTATTTTGTCTGTGACCCTGCTGTTCTGTTGAACCGGAGCGTTATCTCTAGTTCCATGAGAAGGGCATTCATTTGATAGGTTTCAAGACCATTTTAAGGCATTGGGACTGCATTTGGGGGTATCGCGTGGTTTGGATGTATTTGGCATGAGGGCGTGTATGATACTATGCTGCTTCGTATGCTGCTCTTAGTTGATAAGCCAGGACTATTTAAACAATTGCCTCTGCTCCTTGCAATTACACGAGGAATAATTGTATCATTACTTGGGGTTGTTTTTTCCAACGGTAACAAGGGATTGTTTGTTCCTATGGTAACAGAAGGATGATCATCTAATTTCCGTGCTGGCGCCTTATCTTGATAGAGTAATTGTACTGCTTCTGGGCTATTTAATGATGCTTAGGATCTTAATATTCCTGGCTTATCCAAGTGCTTAGTTCAGGATTTTCCGTGGCGCCATTTGTGGAAAGAGGATCGCATTCATACATCCTTGTTGGTACATTTAATGACCTGTTATTTCCTTAGAATTTTGCCGAGTATATGGTACACGCTTTCCACATGTCTTGGCTACCTATATTTTTGTGTTTTACTCGTTTTGTGTTTAACTTCAAGAACGGTATACAAGTTGCATGTGCACCAATATATTATGGCCACAAGGAAAAAATAGTTCACTTCTGATGTGTGTTACTATATTTCATAAACAGGAGGAAGCTATTGATTTGAATGAGCCGCCACACAGAAACGAAGGTATGACTGCATGAGCGTTGTAGATTTATACTCCCTCATTTGCAACATGTAAGGCGGATCTGGGTTATATTGCACAAGATTCACACCATTTGATTTGTATTGAAAAACATTTCGCAGTGATACCAACATAACCTATATATGTTGTTGGCCTAATTCGTGGTCAACTTAAAGATTGGGATGTGTGCCCAAGTACCTTGCATTGTGTATGAAATACACAAAGCTTTTTGTGAATCGCAACAAGGCCACCTGTACTTTTTAATCTTGATAACGAAGGCGTATTGGCTCTTCTGGTTCTGTAATATGTGTAGCAACCCAGGTTAACATATGACAAGCTCCAAACTTATTCCCAATTTGCAATTCTCTGAAGGTAGCATTCAAAAGTAACAAAAAGAAAATCTACCAGATATTAGCTTGTATGGATTCAGGACTTCAGATGTATATGAAATACTTGAGATATCTCAAGTAGGCTTGTTGGACTTTGAAAATTAGATGGGTGAGAATGTGCAAATCTATAAAAGTGTAGGTGTTATTGATAAAATTTTGCATTAAATAATGTCAGCCTATGATAGGGGTTTTCTTAGTTTGAGCTTAACATGTATCCGTTATCATGAATGCTGTCACTTCTTTTTCACTTGTTCATTGGAATTTGGTGTACGATGCTGTACTGCAAAGTTTGACGTGAAGTATGTATTTTCTTCCTGCAGGTTTTAGAGTATTGCTTCAAAAGGATTTCAAGAACATATGCCGCACTAAAGTCTGCGACACTCTGATAGAATTGTAAGTTGATCAAGCTTTTTGAATGGTGATTCTTGTGAGTACTTTGTATACTACTCCCTTCTTTTCACTATCATAAGATATTTTAGATATTTCAGTGTGGACTAGATACGGACCAGAATGAGTGAGCCTACACACTGGAACACATCTAGATACATGCATTTTTGAAAAAGTTACCCCCTCCGTTCACTATTATAAAATGTTTTAGGTTTTTTCGAAAATGCATGTATCTAGACGCATTTCAGTGTGTATGTTCACTCATTTTGGTCTGTAGTCCACATTTAAATATCTAAATCATCTTATAATAGTGAATGGAGGGAGTAGCTTGCACCAAGACTATTTGTCAATACTTATTCTTCATGCTTTCTGTAGCATATGGTCGCTGATCAATGAATTTAGTTTACCCTGCCGATGTGTGGGTTTTCAGGCTTTGAACTAGATTCATCAACTTGAAAGCTTGTTTGGATAAACTATGATCAGACCCATTTTGCTGTGTAGGATCAAAGGGTATCCAAACAAGCTCTGAGTGAAGTTACTTCTCTATCGCACAATATCTACTTAAGCCTACCATGTGCACAAACCAAGAAGGCGTCATATTTAATTATTTGAATATGGAGCACACATAGTCACATACCATTTGCTAAATCTAAATGCCAGTATTCTACGACTATCCAACCTCTGTTTATTGCACTAAAATAGGTGTACCATATTACAATAGCTCATGGTTAAAAAAGGTGCTCCTAGGCGCTATGCGAAAGCAAAACACGTAGTGTTTAATCGTACTATGTGAGCGCTTAAGTGTGCCTAGGTGTGCGCATAGGTAAGATAGGCGCTAGGCAGAGCCAAAACTAGGAATTAATGCCTAGCGCATTTTTTGAAATTGCAATAACTATATTCCTGATTTCCTCTTAATATACGAAGACACACATTTTGATGTGTATTCGAGACATTCCTGATTCCCTCAATGGACAAACATGATTGAAACCACACATCCCAAGGAAATGGACGTATACAACGGAAGGCGATTTTTTAGAAAATATGTTACGGGAGAATCTATGTGCCTTTCAGTTTTCACATCTGTACATATTTGGCTGAAGGTTGTTTTATAAACTCCAAATTCTGAAGTAATTGGGTACATCTGTACCCAAGTCAACTGAGTTTTCTCATGGTTAAGTTGTTGGTGCTAGCCATCTGGTCTAATCTTGATTCCTCAAACCGCTGTTTGAATGTTAACCCGGAAACTTTGGACGGCTCAGGGTATCAACTTACAAATCATAAAATCTCAGGCGACTTATACTTAGCAAAACCAAAGTAATTTTATGATTTGCTTTTACAGGCCCTCGGCTTGGTCTGTTAGCCATTTTGAGTCAGCTAAGTTATACGAGCTTCGTAATTTCCGAAAATTTTCACTGGTTCCTGATCCGGAAGATGACCGTCAGAATAAGGAATGGCGAAAGTTTATGCATTTCCTTTGGCACAATCAGAGGGTAAGTACAAATTTCACCTTGTGCATACTCTGTTATTGACTCATTGCTATGGGTCATACAATAAAAGCTATTTTCCTATCTTTAAATAACGCTTTAAAAGAAAGAGGTTGAGGATAGGGAAACTGCCAAGTTACCGCTCCGAGAGATTACGCTTCTGTTGGTGGGTGTGGCTAGCTAGTAGCTAGAGATGTCAGACATGAGTCGGACAATTGAAAGAGAGAAATAAATAAAGGCATGAAGGAGAAGGATGCAATGCTCTAGCAAGTTTTAGTTTTCATTTCAAAAAATCAATTTTGGGCAAGTTTTTTTTTTGCTGCAGTTTAAGCAGTACATTGTATTTGTTCTATCACAATGCAGTAGCTCTATTTTGTTGTCTATAATGCGAGGAGCCCTTTTCTTTTATTGTGTTTTTTGCAGGCCGGTATTGTCAGAGACGATTCCATGACCTTCCACATTCTTGCTCCTCAATCTCATGAACACCCTAACTACTCACATGCGGTGATCTTGTACAATACTGAACAAAAAGATCGTGGAGTCCGCAAAACGATGGCAGGTATATTTGATGAGATATTAGCTAAGTTGCTTCTTAGACACTACTGCTTTGCTGGGGCACTTCATTAGTCCTTCATGAGCTATATTTTAGTCAGACTGCTGTATTATTTTGAGCTGACATCAATGTTCTTTCCTAAGAGTCGTATTTGCCAAGATTGCTTTCTTTTTACATTCTTTATTTGAATAATTGCTTCATGATGTTGAGGGATGTTCTATCCATATAAAAGTAAAGTTGTGCATCATCTTATGCAATATCTTTTATTAAATTTTGTTGATTTACAATGTTTTTGCTTATTGACTGTTCTTCGCTTACTTGTTGTGCTACCAGAGAGATCCAATAAGAGTGAGGAGATTTGTGATAGTGTACCATATCCAAAGGAGATGAATACTTCACGTAAACACCATGATCCAGAATCCTCACCATGCGAGTCTGTCGAAGATAGTCCTAGAATATTAGATCCAGTAATGAAAAAGAGAGCATCTACTCTTACAAAAAATTTCGTCAGCACAGACCCATCGTACCTGCGGACTCTCAGTCAAACACATGCTGGCTGGATCTTTGGAGCAATTGCAGAGCTCGTTGATAACTCAAGAGATGCTGGTGCATCAAGGTACCTTCATGACTTTACGTAGAATAATCAGAAAGTGAGAATGTTGGTTCATTTTTAAAATCATTTTAAGGCCAGGTTGGCTTTGCCCGTGATGTGTTACTCTGCATTGCACAACTTTCATTAGTCATCAATAGATTGTTTACCAACTTTAGTAATAAAACATTTCGATGTTAGCTCCGAGGAGGAGATTTTCAATTCATCAATGTTTCCAAAAAATAATAAATACGAAATTGTATATTGATAACCTGCTGCTGTGCCAGCTAAGCCTTTTTTTTTACCATCTCATTTTGCTTCTCTTCCAAGTGGATATGTGCCAAGTATTCTGCTTCTGTTTTTGTAGGTTTCACATAGTATGACTTGTCGCAGTACAGTGTCTAAAACATTCTTCAATGATGCTAGTGTTTAACATATAATATGGAAGACTATTTGGAGCTATTCATGTTGTTTTATTGCATTAGCCTCTTGCTTATTTATTCTCCTTTATCCTTCTTAAGGTTGGATATTTCCATCCAAACTATGTTTTCAAAGAAAGCAGAAGGAAAAGTTCCTGTCTTATCTGTAATTGATGATGGCTGTGGAATGACTTATGCTGAAATGATGAGAATGATCTCATTTGGTCACAAACGACCTAATGAACATTCCAAGGATCAGATTGGGAGGTTTGGAATCGGATTCAAGGTAAACATATATCATCTGATAGCTCTCCAGAAAGGCTTCATGCCTTTCTAATAATCCTTGATTCCCCTTCTTTATATCGTCACCAGTTCCTCATAATTGCTATGATCTATGTATGAATGATTTTTAAACGTTTTGATCTCTTCACATTCTAAGCTGCCTCCTATGTTGCATGGGTACAATTTGTCTGATTTATATGAAATGTGTCCTTGAAATATGCCGCAATGCCATAATGTAGCCTAGCTTCGTAGTTACCCTCATTTAATAATACACTACTTAGATGTGTATACTTTCTTGTGCATATTATACTATCAGTGCTAGAACCACTTGTACCCTGTGCTATTCAATGGAGACAAGTTGCATCCATAACATGGTATCAGAGCCCAGTTCTAGGTTTTTTTTTGTATGCCGCAACTTGTCAATCGATTTGTAGTATAATTTCAAACCTTAATTTCAACCCTTTCTGTTCTGCAAGCTAGTATAATTGAAGATTTTTAATGGAAAGCAATGAGACAAATAATTAATGGTTTGGTCACTTCAAAGTTTCATGTTTGCGCTGATAGGAATTGTCGTACATAAATCATGGCATCTGCTCTCTACAATTTTTTCCCCTTGATTTTAGAAGTTAAACTACATCTCTCGTGCCTTTGCTTATGCTCTAAAGAGCTCATTTAATTTCTCATCTGCGTGCTATAAGCATGTATGCGGTTTTGTTCAACCTAATTTGTGCATGCATATTATGTGAAAATGTTGTAAGTTGTTACTGTCTACTTAACTTTTTCTCGGTTCTATTTTGTAGACTGGTGCTATGAAACTTGGGAGAGATGCAGTTGTGCTTACCCAAACTTCGACTTCCAGATCAGTGTCCTTTCTATCTCAGTCTTTTAATGAAAATAAAGATGTAAGCATCGTTCTATTTAGTTTCTTCATTCTTCGTCCATTGGCTTGTAAATCTATAATAGTTTAATTTGCTACAGAATCTTGAGATCCCTGTGGTAACATATCGCAAAGAAGGGCAATACATGGAAGTTGATTTGACGGTCCAGTCTAAAGCTACTGCTGAATATAACCTGAATGCTATCAAGGAATTCTCTCCCTTTAATGAATATGTCATTGGACAAAAACTAGGTTTGTTTGGTGAAGATGGTACTGGAACACAAGTTTACATATGGAATTTAGATAAGTGGGGTCAAGATTACACCTTGGACTGGAACTCAGGGAAGACTGACGAAAATCCCATTGACCGTGGTCGTGGAGACATACTAATCCGTTCAAAAAGAGTCAGATCGCGCCCAGGGCAAACAAGTACCAAGGTAAACCTTATAACTTCACATCACCATTACATATTTTACTTTTCCTTTCGAGTGAAGAGGGAACTTTTTTACTTTCATTATAGCAACTGGAAAGATTAAGAATTTATGTATGAGAGTTTATACCCTTAAAGTTGATATACTAGAGCTTGATGGGCCATGATATAGCCTTCACGTGTTCAGTACTCTGGATGCCATGCATGGCTTTGTGATTTGGAACTTAGCCTTCTTAGTTTGTGTTTCTGGTTTTGTCTGTGGTCATTCGCTTTGCTTTATGCGAATATTTAAAACAAGGCCTGGATTTGCTGATGATTAATTATGTTCTATAGGTGCCATTGGACTACTCACTTCAAGCCTATCTAAAAGTTATGTTCAGGAATCCTCGCATGAAAATAACTGTCCAGGGGTCTCAGGTAAATAATATATGTTTACGTTGTTGCGAAACGGTATATTCTTATTTAAACCATATGGTTTTCTATTCGTAGGTCAAAGCACGTCCTTTGGATAAGACCCTTAACAAGACTTCTGTTATATCTGATGTAATTATGGGAAAGACTATTCAGCTGACTCTGGGAAGGAGCACTGTGGAATTTGACAGAACGAATTGTGGAGTTTTCTTGTATTGGCACGGACGCCTGATAGAGGTGGGATTAGCTATAGTTTTATATTTAATCGTTTCACATGCACAGACACACAGTGAGAAGAATTAGTTGGTCCTGCTCATGCCCTCATTTGAAATTTATTGTCAAGGTCAATATTTGGTATATTCTAAAACTGCAACACTTAATTGGTTAGGGGTTTAGAGTACAGAAATATTTTCTCTTCCAGTTTCTTGCTAGAGGTCAATTGGAACGCTGGATTTTTGGCCATCTGTGTGTAGCACCGTAAACTGTGTTAAATCTATTTTTTTTTAACTTGATTTAGTTGTATACAAACAATCTTTTTTCTTTTGTTGCCACAAGCCATTTGCAACTCTTTGACATGCATCTGTAGTGCTTTCATACTCTTACTGTGGATATTCCTACCTCTTCGGATGTGCTTGTTTTTTCTGACTTCTGATTTTCGTTCTCTTCTCAGTCTTACAAACGAGTTGGGGGTCAAAAGCATAATGCTGACACAGGACGTGGTGTCATAGGAGTTGCAGATATTACAGAACTCATTGTATGACTCATAATATCTTGACTTTGCTATGGATGTTCTTCAATTTCCTGTCTGTTTGAATAAACTTCATATGTTTTGCAGGATGACGAAGATGGAAATTCATGGGTTCTCAACAACAAACAAGGGTTTCAAGATTGTGAAAAGTATGCCACCTTGGAGGCGTGGCTTGATAAGAAAATGGATGAATACTGGGATACAAACTTTGAAAGTATAGAATTGGTAATGCTGCAGATTTAGTTTATTATTTCAAAATATCTTGCTCATAATACATATCTGGTCATGAACTGATTTATAAAATCTCTTTGCAATCGGACTGGGCAAGATACAAGTAGATGAAAGCACTGCAATTTTACAACTTCTGATCGTGCATTTATTGAAAGAAAGACTCTGTTTTTTTCTTAAAGCAGAAAGACTGTCTGTTTTATTTTACATTTGTTTGATAAAACAAAACAAAGGTTACCTACAATGAACGGAAATATGCTTGGCTTTCTATAGGGTGAAGTACCAATTAGATACCATCATATGAGTGGTATATATGCGCCTTATGCCTGCCAGGGCCTGCCCTAAGGGCCTGTTCAGTTTGGATGGGATTGAGACGGATTGGGAGGTGTTCACTGGTAATTGAACGTGATTCCCTATCAAACCATATCAATCCCCCCCCCCCCCGCGGTAGGGTGTAACCGAACGAGCCCTAAGGAGGGACAGGCAGGATGGCCGCCCCGCTCCCCCGAAGACAGGGGCCCCTGCCTAGATGCGCTTAGTGCGAGTAGCTGTCTAGCTGAGCACTCATATCCCAATCCCTGGCGGCGCCATGGAAGCTTTTCTCTGTCTCTTGTGAAGAAGAAAGCCCCGAGGCGTATTTTTTTGCAGCTGGCCCTTGGGCCTTTCTTTCTTTGGCATCGCATACACATGGTTTAAGTGGTAGTGGGTCACGCGATTAACAGCTCAGTCTTCAGCAGGAGTTAGCAGCCCAGTCTTCAAAAAGGCAGGAATTAGCGTCCACACTAAAAAAGGCAGGAATTAGCGTCCACACCAAAAAAGGCAGGAATTATAGTTTTGTATTTGGAAAATTTAATTAGCGATCAATTGTTGGATTCAATTTTGCTTGATTCATATCAACATCTCAAGTCACCTAACTTTAAATAAGCAAATCTGAAGCGATTAACTGATGTATTATCTGAAGCGATTTTGTAGTTATTGGCTGGCTGATTATATATTTATATCACAAAACATGCTCTTCACGCTATCAGTTGGTCATACCATACTTTGGTGTGCGCTGTGTTCCCTTGTTACCCAATGTTGTCTCTCTGAGTTTGCCTGGTAGAGGTTTGTTTTATTCTTTTTTCTGGGAGAGATGTTTTGGCTATGAGGTGCATATGCTCCCTTTATTTTGAAATGCATCTTTCTTATATTTTGAAATGTCAAAAAAATCCAAACGAAAATTTTACATTTACATCTTCACATGATACATACGCTAAAAGTCTTTCCATAAAAAATCGACTTGTCGTTTGGGCTGTTGAAAAAAGACAAAATTTGGTGGTAAAAATAATGCCTTTTGTGAGACATGTTTTGTCTTTTTTTTTACGTCAATCATAAATATTTTTTTTTTTGCAAAACTGTATGAACGCACATAGATTATCGAGATGTACATATGAATTTTTTTGACAATTAAAATTTAAAAATATGTTTTTCGGATGGAAGGAGCATATGCACCCGGGAGCCGAATTGAATTTCCGCTTCTTTATCTGTGTGTTTGTCTCTGCCTGAGGGCTTGATGTACTATACATAAAAGTTGTCTCCTCTAAAAA
Organism: Lolium rigidum; assembly: GCF_022539505.1. NCBI lineage: Eukaryota > Viridiplantae > Streptophyta > Magnoliopsida > Poales > Poaceae > Lolium > Lolium rigidum. Next base: position 298,640,584 of record NC_061508.1, read on the forward strand.
AAAGTAAATACAAGTTGGTTTGATTTCCTATGCGATCCAGCCCACGTGGCCATGCCGTGAGGAGCGTCCAATGGCCACGTTGGTGACATGATTTTGTAAGTATTTAATTTTCTTTATTTTGATACCATTGTTAGTGAATTTGCATATGGGTATATTACATTTTTGAGGGGCACATATTCTAACCTTTTGCCAGGCCCCCAAAATCTCAGGGCCGGCTCTGATCCCTGCATAATATAAACATGTTTATTTTACTGTAGAAATTGCATAATTTTGTATGTATATAATCAATCATGATGTAAGGGATGTCTTAGTGGGGTTAGGAATCAGAGTTGTTCTTCAATCCTTTGTTTTTGTTTAGCGATCAGGATCAGAAGCCAATGGTTATAGGATGCAAGAATAAGTTTTCGTTTTATCTTTATGAAAATTATGTTAAATGATTCTTATAAGCATTATTGACTCCAGCTTACCTTTTTCATACAGGAAAAAGGAGATGAGAACTGCAAACCTGATCATGAATGGGTTCAGTGTTGTGGCTGTCGTAAATGGAGAGTGTTGACTGCTGGATTCAACTCAGAGTCACTACCAGTTGAATGGTTCGTATTAGGCAATCATGCTCAATTTTATCATACAGGATCGACTTTGTTGATAGTGTGTGTACTGAGGTTATCATTTTAAAAGATGTTTTTGAATGCCTATCACCATAATCGGGGCAAAATTTGAGGTCTTGAGTTTGCAACCCATTGATTGTACTCTCCGAGCACCTTGACTACGGTTTAATCTTCTTCTCATATGGTTTTCCCTGGGCCTCATCCAGAAAGCCAGTACCATACTAGTTACCATTCCAATTTCTACTCGAATTTGATTTTTCAATTCTCGTGCTGTTTTGTTTTTGCATTTTCGACCACTTCAAGCAACATAACATAAAGGCAGAGTTCAAAAACCTGAAAAATGCTGTACTTGTCAACAAGGACTGTGGCATGAGCTTTTGTGTTAACTGTGCTTGAGTGCTTTAGACTTGCCCACATTAGTAGTTTCTCAGCTGCTCACTAGACGATTGTTGTTCTGCATTAAATATGAATATTCTTGCATCATCAGAAATTGTAGGGGTTCAACAGTAACTTCAGTATTTTGGTTACGTAAATTTATATGTTCGATAGCTTGTTTCCTTCCATTCTTTTGACAGGTCTGAAGTTTAGCTCTGAAATTTCAGGTTTTGCTTGATGCCACCCTTCAATGGGACATGTACGATTCCAGAGCAACAAATGGGCCGTGGCATTATAACCATCGGTGAGAAAAGATCAGGTAATGATGGTCATAATAGTATTGCCCAGCAGACATTGAAAGCTAAGGTTGATACAAAAAAGATGATGTCTGGTAATGAGGAGATTCAAAGATTCAGTCAAGATGAAGAAGATGTGAAGGTAACATAAATCCAAAGATTATATGTATGTCGTGTTTTATGAAGGTGTAGAGATGACTTCTGTTTTCTGCCCAGAATGTTGAGTTAATCGAAACGAACGTCAACAAGCGGAAAAAAGCTTCTGGTGGAAATAATAACATCGAAGGTACGCAAGATGTGTAGACAAAGCCAAAGCGTTGTGAAGTAACAGGAGTCATGGAAATCCCACCATTTTTTTCTTGACTTTCTTACATGAACTAACATTGTGTTTATCAGACGATGATTTCGAGGATAATTGCTCACAAACCGAGTCTGTTACTCCTCCCCCTAATTTTAAGAGACTACGGAGAGGGGCTAAGAGGAATTCTAAGCAGTGACGTGAATCTAAATATACATGGTAATAGGTATTTCATTTTTTTCCTTTTGTAACTCGAAGCCTTATTCATTAGTTATTTCACTTTCTGTCCTTTTTTCTCTTGTTTTTGTTCAGTCTAATATATAATTATCTACCTCAAGTTCTGATTATTTTTCTTTTCTCTAGACTTGTTGGAACTGTTCCTGAGGTGCTGCAGAACCTGAATCCGGAGCCTTCAGTTCAAGCAAACAAAAAGCATCAAGGAAATATGATGGATCCCTTTTTTGTATATAGCTTTTGAAGTAGTGAAATGTGTATACAACAAGTCCGCCAGGCTGGTCCAAGTAGGATCGATTCCTCAGAACCAAAACCAACAACTGTGATGCACCCTTTGCTCTTCACTCTTCACTAGCTGGAGGAAAGTTCTTCGCTGCACTGTCTGTGTTCTATCCTGTGTGGGCTTAAAGATCATGTTTCGTTTCAGTTTCATACTTGTGCACGGTAAACATTCGGCAAGTCAGACTACATGAACAGAACCACTGGTCAGCTAGTGGTCCAGTAAACTTGAGAACCTGGAAGTAAAATTCTGCAACTATACAAGGCGAGGGGAGTAAAACAACATTAATAACATTCTTGGGTAAACATCATTGGGTCACAAAATTGAAACCCCACATTCAAATTAACCCCCTATATAATACTAATAGCAAGCTTTCCTACCTTTAACCTATTGTACGAACTGTTTGCCTGCAAATGTTTGTGCAAACATCCAATCGGAAGGTGCAACATTGTACATTGTGATCGTCCTCCCCTTCCCTCCAGTGACCTCGAATGACAGGGGCTGGCCTCGAAAGTCGGCATCACACTGCCAGTTCTGCCCCCAGTTTCTCCCCATAGGTATCCACCCGGTCTTTGACCCTTTCACTTTCACGGCGGCGACCTCGCCATCTGCTGCCACATTTGTGATCAGTACCTGGAGGAAGTTGGCGCCACCAGTGATGGTAAACCGTATTCCGCCTGCTCTATCACAGCTTACCCTGCACAATCATCGTCAATGGTTAGTCACAAAGGAGATACTGCTTGATTTACGGTGGTCATCTAACTGCCTTGTAAAGATATACGTGGTGTTTACTACTCTTGCCACAGTTGAGACATACTCATAGCATTTGTCTGAAACTGTGGAAGTACTCATGATTAGCATACACAAGTCAGATTTGGAAAAGGAAAAGGCATCACTGGTTAAAGCTGCTCTTTTCTCTACACCCTCTCAGCCCTGATACTTTCTACCCAGTAGTCCACAATGCAAAGTGGCTTGAAACGTGTTCCACAGTATATGATCCATTTCTAATCATAAAACATCATGCCGAACTTCTGCAAAAGCAGGTTATAATACTACACCAGTTGCACAACTCAAGAATGATAGTGCCATACTTTTGCACATATAAATCAACGCAAGAATGATAGTGAGGAATTCAGGAACATGTGAAAATTCCAACCCTCATTACCTTCGAAACTGCACCTGTACAATGTCAGCCTTGGCCTTGGCGACCCGGAGGAACGCAGCCTCAGTCATCTCGAGGTGCTCCTTGGGGAAGTTGCACCAGCCACCAAAGTCATCAGCAAGGCCGAAGTTGGGCGGGCAGAAATCGGTCGCCGTCACGACGACGGTCGGGCTGCCCCTGAGGCACCAGAGGATGTTGTTCACGCATCGGAGCTCGTAGCAGCCACCACAGGCGCTGCCCTTATCGAACAGCGCGCCGCTCAGGCCAGCCGTGTACCTCCCATATCTGAATATGTCAAGGTCCGCATACCCACAAGCGCCGCCACCTTCAGAGTTTCAGACAACCGTTGCATCAGATAAAACCCCCTTTTTGTTTCTAGGTACTCCGTAACATAGAACAGAGAAAGAATTGACATTGAGCACATGATGTAAATGACATTCCATGTGATCTTCAAAATTCAGAGCATAGTTTTGATGAATCTTCAGAAGGAAAAAAAACAGAGTTGATTTCAGTGTGGAGCAATTACTCGGAAGGTACACTGCATGACTTGAGTACAGGCAGCGACAGCGAGAAAAGCTCATGTTGTACTAGCTCGCCCGACCTCTCAGATCAGGATTGTCAAAGCATTCAATGTGTGCCCTATTCCCACTTCTTACGCAAAGGGAAAACCAATATATAGTAAAAAAAATAATGCACTAATGCTCCACTCCATTATTAGTTTTCTTTCGGCTGATCAGGATTGCACTAGTAACACACCAGAAAAGGTTCCTTTGGGTATCATAAATAAAAAAAAGGTTGATGGTAAAGTACAGCATTAGCATTAGCATGAACACTGTTCTATAATTATCAAAGAAACCCTTTTCCACCTTTTTTTTTTCACAAATCGCAATGGAAATACTTGTATCATCACCATCTACAGAACATCCACGGAATGTTCGGTTCTAAGAGTAAAAAATCCATCTAAACAAGTAGGAAAAGGGAACAAGTTTCAGGAGGGAATCTTGTCCCCTGCTTTCTATTGCAGCTCAACACTAGCATTTTCCTGCCCAATACGCCGGATCTGCCTAATCCCACACCATTCGTGTTCCCCAACATACAACATTCACCACCTCCAATCTCCATCCAGAAAATAATGCAGAAAGAAAGGGGGACAAAACAGAGAGTGGACACAACACACTGATATGTTCATTCCTGATGCTGCGAACAAGAAAGCGAAATAAGAAATACAGGGCGCATACCATCGTTGAGCGGGTGGCCCTGGGACTCCTTGATGTAGGTGGCGGTGCCCAGCCTCCAGTCCTCGTAGTCGCCATTGCCCCCCAGCCTCGCGCCGCCGCCGAACCTGACGCCGGAGACCAGCGGCGGCAGCAAGAGGAGCAGGAGCAGCAGAGAGCTCATCATGGCGCCCGCGCCCGGCGTGGTGATCACTGGCCGGTGCCACTATTGGATGGAAGTGTATGAGTGATTGCGGCGGGCTGGAGGTCCGAGGAGCTGGAGGAAGAGGAAAGAAGAGGGGGTGCGGTGGTGCTTTGTTCTTGGCGAGTTTCTTGGACTCCTGGAACGGGCAGGGCAGCGCAGTGTTTGTTTGCGTTGGTGTTGGACTGTGGTGGCGAGGGAGTCAAAGATGAGGAGGGGCAGTGGGGCATGGGAGCAGAACGGGGGCCTGCTTTCGCCACGCCCTTTCTGCGCTCGCTTATCGGGATTTGCTGCCATGGCGAGCAGACCGCGCGCGCGGAGGACCTGGATCGGAACTAGGCAACGTGACATTCCTCCATGCCGCGCACCCTCAAACAT
>NC_061508.1:298645730-298658593 GCF_022539505.1 Lolium rigidum
ACATTTCGCTCAGTACATAGCGGGATCCAACCGTCTTTAAGACCGGGCACGCGTCCAAACTTTTTGGCGTAGCCTATTTTAATGAAAAATTGATTTATATTTTGATGAAAATTAGGGTTACCGTGCGTCTAAGTTTGATGAAAATCTTGATGGGCTCAGTAGTCTTGGAAATTGCAACGATGCGCAGTAACTTTTAGAAAATTGCCAGCTGCACCCATCCCCCCTCATTTAGCCGCCCCCTCCCTCCTCTCCGGTCACCAGCGCGGCGACCGCTCCGGAAGGCAACAACCCCAACATAAGACATCCCTCCCGTGGCTTCCCTGGCAGCTGCCATCGTTGGCACCAACGGTGGTGAAGGCGCCCGGTTGCTAAAGGCAGAGGGCTAGGAGGCGCATCGGGTGGATTCTCTCCGGGTGGATGTGAAGCTCGATGACACTCTCGACGACGGACGTGGGCGATGGGTTGGCAATGGGATGTGGCGGCCTAGATCGGGGATGTGCGGCGGTGATCGCTAGTGACTGGCCAAGTGGGCTCGATCTAGATCGCATGGCATGCTGCTGCTGCACGTACCTTGTCGTCCATAGGGTGTTGGTTGGTTGTGCGGTGACAGTGGGCACCGCATTGCTCATATGTCGCGTCTATCATTCATACTCCGGTGGAGGTTCTGAACCTCCTTCGTCGTTGTTGTGCGGCGGATCGCGGCGTGGGGGTATGTCCACATCGAAGATTAAAGGTGGTGGTCGTAGGGTTCTTCTCGCATCAAGACGAAAATCTGCAGGATGTTTGTCCTCCTTGATCTAGACAAAGTGTCGAGTTTCGGAAGGCTCCATCGGCGAACCCCCTTTGACGACTCATGCCTAAAGATTGTTGGATCGGATGGGATTAAATCATGCGTTCCCATGTTTTTCTTTGATCTTTTGGTTTCAGGAGGGAGTGGTTCGTTGCCATCATGAGACACGTCTTTTTGGTTTCACATGGTGAAGCTAGAGGCGAAGAATGGCATGAAAGCAGAGTTTCAAGGCTTTACGTCGATGGTGAACTTGCTTGGTGTTTTGGGCTTCATAGCAGCGACATGTGAGTGAGGGCGCCAACACGGGAGAAGTTCAATGTTCTATCTTTTAGAGTGAAATTTTAAGATCTAGCCTTTGTTGGATGCATTGTTTTGAGATTGGGGGCTTTTTACGGGATGAAAACCTAAGATATATGATCGGACGATATTTGTGCACTGTTTTCTTTTTAAAGGCATCGAGTTTTTAGAGTACTTGGACTTCTGGTGTTGTCAACTATTTGTGAAGTATGTGTTCAAGTATGTCTGATAGATCTACCCCTTGTGGATTGGAGATTTAAAAAGATATTAAAAGGAAACAATTGCTTAATTATAGTATTGATTTCAGAGTTTATATATTTTGTGGCAATTGTGTTGAGCACTGTCCGACAAACTGTTTATCAGTGACTGAAGAATATGAACTTTCTACTTATAATCGTTATGAATTTAATTACAATCAAATTGCTTTAAACCGGTTACCCATCTCCATAATGGAAGATTACACAATTCAAACAATTAGAAATTCGAGTGAAAATAAAATAGACAAAGAGAAATCGTCGAATTCAAGAACTATTAGTGATTACTAAACTCATATTTTTTTGTTATAAAAATTACTTCCTTGAATCCTTTAGTTTTAGTCAGTTCATGAATTTTTATACTATTTTTTTTTTTATCCACGATTGATTTACCTGGACCAATACATGAGATTCTTATGGTATTTGGAGGCTTTGTTCTTCTACTAGGAAAATTGCTCGTGGCTGCTACGGGTTTTTTGACGATGCTTTGATCATCATTTGTCTCCTTATACATGAGCAGGTTATTCCTCTTGTCTTATGTAACGTGATGTTCACGTCGAGCGCGTATGCCAGTTCATCCATCTCGATGTCGGAATAGGTGCCTACATGCACCCTCGACTTCACGAAGTCGGCTCCTTTGTCAAAGATTAGCACATAGTCTTATCAGCTGGCCGCTATCACCAAACTCTAATCAAGTTTTTTGTTGCTCTAACCATGTCTCTTGCTCTAAGAAAGTGCTCACCGTCTCACCGTTGGGTTCATTCGAAAACATCATTGCTCTGAGGCAGCTTGGTCCCTGGAGGCGGATTCCCCGATAATGCAGGTGGGTTGGAAAACCCATCGCCAAGGATGGGATATGGGACCTTTGGACGGCTACTACTCTGGTATTATGGTGCATTTGGAAGCACTCCCAAAACAATGTTATCTTCAACACGGAGAGACCGGATAGGCATAAAATCAATCAGATGATCCGGTTGGAATTTGAAGCTTGGAAGACGGCGTGTCTCTTCCGCGGAGAGGTGTTCGGCTTCCGGCCACTGACGCCGCTATGGTTGATATTAGGAGCGTAGTCTTAGGTCGAGGCGCAACACTTTCCTCGTGGCAGTGAACCTTTCGCCATGACGGAACCGTTTCACCTGATCAACAGTTTGTGGAGGTGTTTTATGCCGACACAATTGGAGCATGGGCAAAACGGATTTTCAGGAAAGTCGGCGGAACGATTTCGGTCTAGGGACTCGAATCTTTTTAACGTGCTTTTGTCTTGCCACAAGTAAAGTAAATTATGAACAAATTAATCTCGCCTTCACGTGCAAGCAAATATTGTTTAAAATAGTCACATCAGCATAGAATTTGTAAAATCATAGAAAATGAGCTGAAAAATTGAATAACAGGTTATTATTAGACTAATAATAAATTGTATTGGACAAGGTTAATCATCTTCCTTTTCTAAAAAAACAAGTGATGTTTCGTGTTTTGTTTATTATAGGTACCATCGTTAACTTAACTGCATCAAATGAACACAACAAATGCCTTATCATTGGGCGGATGAATGCGCTCACACAAATCCTATAATTCTATCATAGTATGGATTTTCTCTCTTATAGCAAACCGCGTCCATTGTTGCAAGCACATGCCTCTCTCTCTTAAGAAAACAGAAGGCAGGAACAGACTCACGACCCACCACACCACCCATGCGAACGACTCTCCACTCAATATCCATATTTTAATCTCGATCTCCATTGTTCTCCCCAGGAAACAATCACTCTGTCGATCTGATCCCCGCGTGGTCCACCTTTCTCCCCTGTCTCATCTCCAACACACAACATTCACCGCCGCGTTTCATTCCCCTGGCCACCGATAGTAATGTTGGATACCCTAGGCACATATGTTGGATGTGTTGGGTTTTTTGTTACAAACAATGACACACCTTACATTCATATTTTTCTACAACCATGGGAATTGTTGCATACGATGTTATTTTTTGCTACGTTGGTGTGTTTGAAATGCAACGTTTTTTCTACACTTCGCAAGGTAATACATATTCATAGGAAAAATGTTGTAGAAGGAAGTTACATTTTTTATGTAGGAACACCACATTCTCGACCAAAGGTGATATTTCCATTATCCAGGTGCACAAATGCATACTCTTGTAGTTACATAAAAATAATAGATTTCAAACACATTGTTTGGAGCACAAAAGTAAGCCACTCGCACTTAGAGCCATTCTTAGTTACACTTAACAAAATTAACCACATAAAATTTGCTCTATATTGAAATATAATGCCAATTTTTGTGCCCTTATAACACTTCTATTTCATATAGACTTGATCAAAGAAAAATAATATTTCGCATCAAATTATGTGCGAGTTTTTTTGCATTATGATAGCTTGCCTCTTAAAAGAATCATTCATTAAATCGAGTGCATATTTAATTTGTGGCACTTAGATGAATGTTTCCGCAATTTAATTTGTGGAACTTAGATGAATCCTAGTGCATATGCATCTGTTATAGTCTATTTTAATGTCCTTAAATTATTGCTAGATATATTGTGTACCTTCTAACAAATACCTCGATGGAGGTTCTTTTAGATTGGATTATGCTCCATCATAGGCATAATTAATTCAAAAATAGCGAAGTAAATAGTTGTCTATTGTAGGTTTATGTATCTAGAAAGTTCTTTCCGAAAATCATTAAAATGGTTATGTCATCAGTCAATACACACAACGAGCGATGACATGTTAGCACTTTGTAATCATGTTCGACCGCTGCCGTGGGCGCCGAGATATTTCTTGTTAGGTATGGAAATACCAAAGCCATTATCTAGCCGGGTACTATCAATATCTTGTTGGGTATGGAAATCATCCGATTTTTTAATTTTATCTTCACTTTTAGGTTATTTTAATTGGTTGACCAGTCCTTTGTCCACATCAGCAAGTTCATTCAGTTTTGTGCCACGACAGCCTCACATGTGGGTCCCACTTTTCAGAATGCCTGTCAAGTAGAATGGCAATTTTTTTCTAGCAAAATGTACAGTGTTAGTTTTGCGAACATTTGGCACCAATGTGGTAGTTTTATGCTAAGAAGTCGATGACACTACTAACGTCCAGGGTAGGCACGTGGATCACTATTAATTTCTTTATTAGGTCATGCGTAGTCGCCGAGGATGTATCCGCCCCAATGAGTTTGTTCAACGTTAATAACGTCATGAAAATGGGAACCGGAAACAAATGGTAGTAAGATCCTAGGCAATTAAAAGGATAAGCTACTGCATCTAACATAAGCGTTATGCTAATGCATCTAAAACAGTACAACAACAAGTAAGTCGAGGAAAGTGCGTCCATTCAATATGGCACTGAGCAACATTAACATGTATAGCCCACTTCTGATGATTTCATGAAGGTCATCTCATTTTAGGGCCTTGCGAAATTTGATATGATACACCAACATATTCACCTCATTATGTGGTATACAAGGCAACAACAAGTAAGTGCGTGGGAAACATTTTTAGCTAGTACATGTCATATTGATTACATCACACACCTTCATTCTGTGTTCAGCAGGCCCAGGTTTCATTCATTAGTAACATCCAGAAACCAGAGAAATGTCGACCATCCTTACTCAAAGAACATAAATTAAGCCTAGAAACGTAATAATTTCCTGCATAGGCTAGATAAATTAAATTCAACCTAGCACCACTTCAACTTGGGCTGCGGGGCAGCAAATTCTATCTAGAACGGCGAGTTTTTCCTCGTTGCTCCATTTGCTTTGCAGAGTCACCATCTCCCAGCCACAAGGCTCCTTCTCCTTGACATGTCCACGCTTGAACAGCGCAACGCGGCTCAGCGCGGTGGATACTTCCACGGCGTACCTTACAAGGTGAAGATGTCTCTCTGTTCTCTGAAAGCCAACGAGCACGGGAAAGTGAATTCTAATGGAGCCGGTTCCTACCGGTGTCCGATCCACCAATCAGCTGGCGCCACCTCCCCAGCCATCCCAACGTATTCTTTTGTATGAGTTTTTTAGAGCAAGAACAATAGTGTAGTCAGCAACCGACTATAAAAATTTACCACATCATCTATAGTCAACTTATAGCTAGCATGCACTCTCTCTTCTAATCTCTCTCGTCCAACTAGGCAAACTTATAATGTTTTATCTCTCATAGCCAGCATTGTGTCTCACCGTACCACAATGCTGCCCCGATTTCTCTCTCTTCAATTATTGAGGTTTTATCGCTTAGCACCACTAGTTGAGGAAACTTTATCGCAAAACCACAACTCTAAATTTTTTTTTTCACAGAACACCAACATTTGGGGTAATTGTATCACAAAACACATAAGTCCCTACTGGTCTGGCTTGACAAGTAATTAGTTAGGAGTGACACCCAAAATTATCTGTACTCTCTCTCTCATAAGCATGTTTGTGTGACAATATGACAATATTTGTTGCATGGCTACTGTTGTGGGTATACTTCATGGGTGTAGCATCGACAGTGCCTAGATCCGGCAAGCCCGGGTGGCCCATAGACGGTGATGGTGGCATGAGGCCCATCGGGTGCCCCAATTGCTGTAGATCAAGATGGATGAAGTCCAGCCCAGGAACAAGGAGCCGGATCCACCATACCGACGTTGGAAGTCAGATCCGGCCTGGCCCATCAGGGGTAGCCGGATCCGGTTCGACATACTCCCTCCGGTCCTTTTTAATTGACTCAAATTTAGTACAAAGTTGTACTAAATCCGAGTCAATTAAAAGAGACCGGAGGGAGTACAAGGGAAGGCGGATCCTTAACGAGCACGGCAAGATATTGTACCGTAGTTAGGTGACTTGTATTCCGGCTAGGACTCTCCGTGTAAACCCTAGATCTGTGCGCCTTTATAAGCCGGATCCAGGGAGCCCTAGAGGCACAACCACAACTCATTGTAACAACGCGAAAGCGTCCAGATAATTCCAGACAAGCAGCAGATGAGGCCTCGTCCTCGAGCAGGTGTTCCGAAGCTGGGTAAATCGCGTACCACCGTCCCGAGGACTCTCCGCCCTATGGCCCCTACTTCTTCTCCCCTCGTGAGGATCCCTCCTCTGAGGTACCGTCGATTAGGCAACGACACAGAGAGAGCCGCCGGGAAAGCCTGCGCGGTTCCGAAGGACGGCGGCGGCGGGGATCTCTCCAGTGCTGCTCGTTTGGCCGACGGGTGGCACACCCATGTCCGAGATCTGGAGCTGCAGTCCCCGATCTGGCTCCGGCCGTGCAAGGGAGGTATCCCCTCTCCTTCCCTTCCATCTCATGCCTGGCGCTCCCTCGCCCAGATCTAGCGCAATTCCCCACTTGAGTTGGCTGGTGCCGGCCGATCTGGTCGGGCAGCTTCTCGATGGGTCATGTAGTGGTGCTGTGGTTGGTGGTCCTTCGGTCAACTTCGCCCTCCTTGCCATGAAAGGCTTCTGCTTTGCTTCGTTTCGTCGGTGCGGGGGAGTTCGGTCGGTTGGATTGGCGGTGGCCAGTTGGAGGTGCGCGTCGAGGTGTGGTTGCTCCTTGTCTTGGTCGGTGCTCTGGTGGTGAGAGACTTGGAGAGGTGGGATCTGGTGCACGCGCAATCTAGGTTGACTCGCTGCCAACAGGACCGGAGCAGGGGCTCCCATGGTTCCCCCGCCTCCTCTATGTTCTGTCGGCAGCAGCACCCTGGGCATGGACGTCTGCGCCGCGACACACCTGGCCCGATCCCTTCCGCTGAAGCCCATGGGTGCCTCCACTGCCGGGGTTCGCCAGACCAGCACCGCCGTCGGAGTCAGATCGGGGACTGCAACTCCAGATCTCAGACATGGGTGTGCCACCCGTCGGCCAAACGAGCAGCACTGGAGAGATCCCCGCTACCGTCATCCTTGGGAACCGCGCAGGCTTTCCCGGTGGCTCTCTCTGGCAGCGGCGAGGTGAGGGGAAGAGGAGGAGGGGGCTCGGACAACAGCAGGTGTGTAGCAAATATTATTGTGTAACAAATATTATCATAAACATGCTCAAGAGAGAGTACAGATAATTGGGTGCCACTCTAGATAACTACTATCAACTAATTACTTGTCAAGCCGGATCAGTAGAGATTTATGTGTTTTGTGATATAATTACTCCAAATATTGGTGTTCTGTGAATTTTTTTCCTAGAGTTATGGTTTTGCGATAAAATTTCCTCAACTAGTGGTGCTAAGTGATAAAACCTCTCAATTATTTGCACTGTGTTTCCTTTGGCAAACAAATATGTAGAAGTTCATTTCTCCATGTCCATCATGTTGTTTTCTTGCATCCCTTGCCGTCCAATTTCTCCATGTCCATCCATTTAATTAGCCAACTCGTGTTTGCTTATCTTTTGAAGACACCTTGCTGATAATCCAGCCAATATGCGTGTATTTAAACCGGTGGAATTCCTTTTAAGGACCGGAGGTGGGACTAACAGCAAAAGGATGCTAGATGAAAAGGAATTGATTCGGTTGGTGCATCTCGTGGTCGTGGATTGGGCCGATTGAGATGGCATGGGATTGGGACTGGGAGTTGGGCCGTTCGCCTCTCTCGTCGCAGCTTTGCGTGAGTCTTGGTTCGTCAACCAGTAGGATGGAACAACTGAACTGGTACCTAGGGTGGCAATTGTGCAGTAATATGTAATTTAGTGGAAGGATAAAACCGTCCAAAAAATGCTGGACAATTTTTTTGGCTGAAACCTTACCTCCTTTATTATTAGGTATAGACTAGGAGGTCTAGGAGTAGTATTACTTACCAACCCCATTTATTCTGCTATGGTGGTATTTGTATTGCTATTGTAAGGACCGAAAAGCTTCTTGTTTCGGCTGTGTGCATCCATACTATTATTAGGGTATTATAACGTTGTTGTAGAGGCTATGTGTAATTGATATCTTCACGATATTAATAATATTTTTTTGATGTAAAAACTTTTAGAAAATTGTTGTTGCTGGGCGTTTTTCTTCTGCTTGAACGCTTGTGTGTGAAGCGAGTGAGGAGTCGGTGTGGGTTAGAGGAGTTGGGGAAACTTTAGTAGGTTGTGTGCTCGACTTGATTCCTATCCTCGTGCTACCGCCTGCCGCCTACGGACCGGCCTCTTCATCTTGGGTCGGCTTTCTTCACATGAGCAGATCGATTGAGCAGTTACACCGAGGATCCAAAACGCGATCCCGCTGTCGGAGCTTAGCTCGTACTACTGCACCGTGGGCAAGGACCGTAGCCAGAGGTGATCCATTTCACGCGCAAGGGCATGATCCAAGTACAGAAGGACTGTGACTGTTCGTCGGCTCAGTGTCATCTACAGCTCACATTGTAAATGTTTCAGCATTATAAGAGCATCTCCAACAGACGCGCTAAAACCCCCGCGCGGCAAAAAAACCGCCGTTTTGCCGCGCGCGGTCGCTGCCGCGCTGCTCCAGCGGACGCGGGAAAACGGCGCGCGCGCTAAAAGATTTACCGCCCGCGCGCTTTCGCGCTATCCCGCGCGGGAAATCTGCCGCGTGCGTTACCGCGCGCGCCATAAAGAGGACACGCGCGAAGCGGCCAACTGCCACTCCTCCCACGCATCTTCCTCCCGCGCCCTCTCTCTCCCCGTCGCTCTCCCTCCCGCGCCGCTCCGCCTCCGGCCGTTCCTCCTCGACGCGAAGATGCCGCCGCGCCGCCGCTCATCCTCCGGCTACCGCGGCGTCCGCGCGCGGCCCGAGCGGCCGCTTCGACGCCGAGATTCGCTCCGGCGAGGAGCGGATCCGGCTCGGCACCTACGACACCGCGCATGAGGCGGCGCGAGCCTACGACGCCGTCGCGTGGCGCCTCGGCCGCCCCCGCCGGCAGATGAACTTCGACGACGTTCGGACGCACGAGCAGGCGGAGATGCTCGCGCCGCCATCGCCGCTCATCACGAACGAGCAGCGGCGCCGCGCCCGCGACCTCGAGCGGCGCTCGCGCGTGGCGGAGCAGGATGAGCGCAACCGCCTTGCGTGGGCGCGCGCGTTCCCGGAGGGACGTCGCCGCCACGGAGGCCTTCTACGCGGAGAAGGAGGGGACAAGGCGGCGCGAGCGGCGATGAAGAAGGCGAGTCACGAGAAGCGCCGCGCCGAGTCCGCGGCGAGGAAGAAGGCGAGGGCGACGCGGCGGCGAGGAGGAAGGAGGAAAGGCGGAACGCCGCGAGGGCCGTCGACCGTCGTCCTTTCGTCCTCCTCCGAGTTCCGGTACACGACGACGTCGACGCCGGTGTCGGACACGACAGCGAGCAGCTCCGACTTCGGCCGGGAGTCCGACGACGGCGAGGAGTAGTTTATTTATTAGTATTTTCGTTAAAATGTCGTATTGTATCGCGCACTTTTAAAATATATTCGTATTTTTGATCAAATTTCATAGTTTGTTTGATGAATTTTCAAAAAAACGGTCCGATTTAGCAGTTTGTGATGCGCGCGCGCTGCAAAATAGCGCCTCTGGCGGAGGTGCGTTTTTCGCACACCAACGCGCGCTGCAAAATACAGCCTCCGCCGGGGGCAAATTCGCTATGCCGCACGCGAGCGGTATACAGCGCGCCCAATCGTCGGTATAGCGCGCGAGATTTTACAGCGCCTGTTGGAGATACTCTAAATGCGATCGGGCGTACAAAGGCAACGAGACAAACACACGAGGGTCTTAACGAGAACATCAAAAAAAGAAAATCAAACGCAGAGTACAACGAAGGCACAAAGACGATGGGCTCTCAGCTTCACACATACTGAAGATGCGTCATGGCGAGCTTCAAGATTGACGAAATCTCGTATACGAAGAAGCGTATTTCCAGCTTTTTTTTTAGAAAATCAAACCTTTTCAATCTTTGACTGAGTTTATACGGAATTATAACGATATTTATGAAACCAAATATCTGTATGATAAAAGTATATTTCATCACGAGCATAATGTTGTTAATTTGGCGCCAATTTAGCAATTACTCTACGTGGCTAATTTTTCATATTAGTCATTCGCAGATCAGGGTCTTATTCCATCAATGAAAAAATGTCTAAACCTAGGGATAAGTTCATAAGTGACAACTAAGGAATCAAAAGAGAGAGCAGCGCGCGTGTACCAGTACCACCATGTGCCACTTTATTAGCCTCCCTCGTAGCAAAATTGTAACCGAAACCTGAAAGTTGGAGACATTAGCTTTCATCTCCCGTAAAACCTGATTATAGAGGCCGGCCTATGTGTCTCATCCTTCTCCCAGGCCGTGAAAATTAGTTGGTATCTGTCTCACAGTACATAGGTGAAGGTAGCTTTAGACATGATTAGTTCATTTTGTGTCAAAAACATACTCCAATGTGTTGCATCAAGCAAACAGCCTATTTTGGAATTTGTTGAACACTACAAATTCTATGTGCCTAAAATCTATAGAAACATTCCACTTTCCTTTTCCCTTTCTCTGGTACTTGAGGGTTACTGTCGTTCCACCATCACCCTCATCATTTTAACATCATCTCCGTCCCATTTGTCAATCGATCCTCAGAACAAATGTTGTTGACCACCATAAAGTCAAGAGAGAACAACGAAATGTCTAGCCCAAATCAAGTTCCTCAGGCAGCGATAATAATGTTAGGGAGGCGCCTCTACGGTCACTTCTCATACGAGCACCTCCCACTCTTAGTTTCTCATGGAATCAATGTTTTAAGCGGAGGGGATATTTTTTTAGGGTTTAGCTGGCTATTTGTTTTTAGGTTGCACAATCAGACCTTGTTTACTTCTCTCGTATTTTTCTTCCCAATAGGTATGGGGATGGGAGGGGATTTGGTTCACCCAATCCCCCTTAAATACCCTTCCAAAAAATGCACTAGTATGATGGTGAGTTTTTGATTTAGGCAAAAAATATGGGAATAGGAGGGGATGAGATGGCATATCTCGGAATTATTTCGTTCAAAATCGGGGAAGTAAACGGACTAGTGAGGATTTTCCGGGATACGAAATAATCCCCTCTTATCCCCGTAAGAGCATCTTCAACAGGCGCTCTAAACGACGCTGTATCCAAAAAAGTGACTAGTTTAGCGCGTGGGTGCAAATTAATGCTCCAACAGGCGCTCTAAACGACGCTGTAAAATAGAGCTTGGGGTAAAGGCGCTATCTCGTGCACTATATTTACAGCTTTGGAAAGAGCGCGCGCTATCTCGTGCGCGCAGAAACAAGTACATATTTTTACAGCTCCAAAATTTAGAGCTTCTGTTGGAGACGAATATAGCCTCGCGCGCAAAATATGGATGGAGCGCGCTGCAAAGCGCTTTTACAGCGTCAAGATTTAGCGCGTCTGCTGGAGATGCTCTAAACACCCTAGAAGTAAACAAGGTCTCAAGGGTACTAGAATTTTTTCTCCAAAAGGCCCAGTTTTAGCTGGGACAAGAAAAGGCCCAGTATGCATTGAGTAGGCCTACCTATCAGATCCTAATCCCATCTCCTGCCAGGCCAGATGGGCCGATGTACAGGCCGCGAATGTAACGGTCGAGCCAGGCCGGGTCTAGTGATGCGTTAGAGCATCTCCAACAGGAGCCCTAAATCTTGGCGCTGTAAAAGCGCTTTACAGCGTGTTATCCATGTTTTGTGCGTGAGGGCATATTCACCTCCAGCAGAAGCTCTAAACCTTGGAGCTGTAAAAATATGTACCTGTTTCTGCGCGCGACGGATACAGCGCGCTCTTTCCGACGCGGTAGATATAGTGCACCACATAGCGCTTTTGCCCCAAGCTGTATTTTACAGCGCGTGATAGAGCGTCTGTTGGAGCATAATTTTACGCCCGCGCGCTAAACCAGCCGTTTTTTACGGACGGCGAACAGCCGAACGCCCCTCCGGCCAGTTCACCGGCTGGCTGGCCGACTCCTCCCGCCGCCGGCGAGGCGAGACGCTTTTCTGCACTCAAATGCGGTGGCAATAGGGACGGATTTCCGACCGTAGGGCTCGTTCGGCGGCGCCGCTTCGCCGTGTGCATCGTACGGCGCCGTGCTCCACCAAGCCAAGGCACCTGCCGCCGCTTCGTGTGGCTGCAGCCTGCAGGGCTGTCGCGGGCGAAGGCTGGGCAGATTTTCTCGGGTGGTGGCCCGCTCGGCGCTGATTTTTTCTCTGCTTTGAATTTTCCGCGGGGTTCCTTGTGTTGACTGTGTTGAGGGTTCCTTGTGTTGACTGTTGAGGGTTCCGGGCGCTGATTTTTCTCTGCTTTGAATTTTCCGCGGGGTTCCTTGTGTTGGCTGTGTTGAGGGTTCCTTGTGTTGACTGTTGAGGGTTCCGGGCGCTGATTTTTTCTCTGCTTTGAATTTTCCGCGGGGTTCCTTGTGTTGACTGTGTTGAGGGTTCCTTGTGTTGACTGTTGAGGGTTCCGGGCGCTGATTTTTTCTCTGCTTTGAATTTTCCGCGGGGTTCCTTGTGTTGACTGTGTTGAGGGTTCCTTGTGTTGACTGTTGAGGGTTCCGGGCGCTGATTTTTCTCTGCTTTGAATTTTCCGTGGGTTCCTTGTGTTGACTGTGTTGAGGGTTCCTTGTGTTGACTGTTGAGGGTTCCGG
>NC_061508.1:298658693-298679704 GCF_022539505.1 Lolium rigidum
CTTCATCCATAGCAATACCAATAGCGCTTCACTCCCCGGCAACGGCGCCTAGAAAATAGTCTTGATGACCCACAAGTATAGGGGTGTATCGTAGTATCTTCGATAAGTAAGAATGTCGATCCCAACGAGGAGCAGAAGGTGTTGACAAGCAGCTTTGATGTAGGTTTCACCTGTAAATGCTCACGGACAGGATATTCGGGGGTTTTGATGTAACAGATAAATAAAGTACAAGTAAGTAAAATGCGAGAGAAATAATAGCAGCGAGTGGCCCAATCCTTTTTAGCACAAAGGACAAGCCGGTTTGTTTACTTATAATGACCAAACGTTCTCGAGGACACACGGGATTTTAGTCTAGTGCTTTCGCTACATACAGCTGATTAATCTTCATTGTTTTGATAAGTGTTGTGTGGGTGAACCTGTGCTAATGTACCGCCCTTCCTAGGACTAATACATACTTGTGATTATACCCCTTGCAAGCATCCGCAACTACAAGAAAGTAATTAAGATAAATCTAACCACAGCCTTAAACTATGAGATCCTGCGATCCCTCCCGCATCGATATACCAACGGGGTTTAGGTTTTCGTCACTCCGGCAACCCCGCAATTGGCAAACGAGTACAAGATGCATTCCCCTAGGCCCATAAATGGTGAAGTGTCGTGTAGTCGACGTTCACACGACACCACTAGAAGAATAACACCACAACTTAAATATCATAACATTGAATATTACTCAACCATAGTTCACTACTAACATTTAGACTTCACCCATGTCCTCAAGAATTAAACGAACTACTCACGAGACATCATATGGAACATGATCAGAGGTGATATGATGACGAATAACAATCTGAACATAAACTTGGTTCAATGGTTTCACTCAATAGCATCAACAACAAGTATGAATAGATACCGGGAGAGTTTCCCTATCAAACAATCAAGATCAAACCCAAATTGCTACGGCGGTGACGAGGTGCTGCGGAGGAGATGGCGGTGACGATGGTGGAGATGATGATGATGGTGATGGAGATGATGTCCAGCTCGATGGCGGTGACGATGGCGTCGATTTCCCCCTCCGGGAGGGAATTTCCCCGGTGGATTCCTGCCCGCCGGAGAGCTCTTTTCTCTCTGGTGTTCTCCGCCCCGCAGAGGCGGCTGTAACCCTTCGTGAGGATTCCTCTGTGGCTTAGGTCTTCGGGACGAAGGGTTTCGCGAAGAAAAGGAGGCGAAAGGGGTCGTGGGCCCCCCAGACCACATGGCGGCGCGGCCAGGGCATGGGCCGCGCCGCCCTAGGGTGTGGGCCCACCCTGGGTCCTCCTGGCCCCTCCTTCTGGCTCCCTTCGTCATCTGGAAAAATAGGATTTTTGGTAAAACTCCCTTCCACAGTTGATCTTCCGAAATATTGCATTCTGACGGTGCTTTTTCCAGCAGAATCCGGCTCCGTGCTTGATCTCCAAATAATCATGAAACATGCAAAATAGATGAAATAACATAAGTATTGTGTCCCAATATGAAATATATCAATGAATAACAGCAAATTATGATATAAAATAGTGATGCAATTTGGACGTATCACTCTTCACTCCATAAACATGTGGTCCTGTTTACCGAGTTCAGTTTCGCTTGGGGACAAGCGAAGTCTAAGCTTGGGGGGAGTTGATACGTCCAATTTGCATTACTATTTTATATCATAATTTGTTGTTATTCATTGATATATTTCGTATTTGGAGATAATATTTATGTTATTTCATCTATTTTGCATGTTTCATGATTATTGGAGGATCGCGCACCGGAGTCAGGATTCTGCTGGAAAAAGCGCCGTCGAATGCAATATTTCGGAAGATCAACAGTTGACGGAAATTATATGAAAAATCCTATTTTTCCGGAAGACGAAGGGAGCCGAAGGGGAGCCGAGGGGACCCGAGGTGGGCCCACCTCATAGGCCGGCGCGGCCCAAGGCCTGGCCGCGCCGCCCTGTGAGGAGGGGGCCCACAGCCCTCTCTCGCCTCCTTTTCTTCGCGTACGCCTTCGTCCCGAAAACCTAAGCCCTAGAGGATAGTCGCGAAGAGTCACAGCCGCCTCTGCGGGGCGGAGAACACCAGAGAGAAAAGAGCTCTCCGGCGGGCAGGAATCCGCCGGGGAAATTCCCTCCCGGAGGGGGAAATCGACGCCATTGTCACCGTCATCGAGCTGGACATCATCTCCATCATCATCACCATCATCATCATCATCATCACCGCCATCTCCACCGCTGCACCTCGTCACCGCTGTAACAATTTGGGTTTGATCTTGATTGTTTGATAGGGAAACTCTCCCGTGTTGATTTCTACTTGTTATTGATGCTATTGAGTGAAACCGTTGAACCAAGGTTTATGTTCAGATTGTTATTCATTATCATATCACCTCCGATCATGTTCCATATGATGTCTCGTGAGTAGTTCGTTTAGTTCTTGAGGACATGGGTGAAGTCTAAATGTTAGTAGTGAAGTATGGTTGAGTAATATTCAATGTTATGATATTTAAGTTGTGGTGTTATTCTTCTAGTGGTGTTGTGTGAACGTCGACTACACGACATTTCACCTTTATGGGCCTAGGGGAATGCATCTTGTACTCGTTTGCCAATTGCGGGGTTGTCGGAGTGATAGAAACCTGAGCCCCCGTTAGTATATCGATGCAGGAGGGATAGCAGGATCTCAGAGTTTAAGGCTGTGGTTAGATTTATCTTAATTACTTTCTTGTAGTTGTGGATGCTTGCAAGGGGTATAATCACAAGTATGTATTAGTCCTAGGAAGGGCGGTACATTAGCATAGGTTCACCCACACAACACTTATCAAAACAATGAAGATTAATTAGTTGTATGTAGCGAAAGCACTAGACTAAAATCCCGTGTGTCCTGTTTGGTCATTATAAGTAAACAAACCGGCTTGTCCTTTGTGCTAAAAAGGATTGGGCCACTCGCTGCAATTATTACTCTCGCACTTTACTTACTCGTACTTTATTCATTTGTTACATCAAAGCCCCCTGAATACTTGTATGTGAGCATTTACAGTGAATCCTTCATCGAAACTGCTTGTCAACACCTTCTGCTCCTCGTTGGGATCGACATTCTTACTTATCGAAGATACTACGATACACCCCCTATACTTGTGGGTCATCATAATGCTACATGTTGTGTTTGTTGGGATCCGATGAATATGGAATATTATGTCAAGTTGATTATTGATCTATCATATATGTTATTTATGATCTTGCAAGCTCTCCGTTGCTAGTAGAGGCTCTGGCCAAGTTGATACTTGTGACTCCAAGAGGGAGTATTTATGCTAGATAGTGGGTTCATGTCTCCATTGAATCTGGGGAAGTGATAGCAACCCCTAAGGTTGTGGATTTGCTGTTGCCACTAGGGATAAAACATCAATGCTTTGTCTAAGGATATTTGTATTGTTTAATTACATTACGCACGGTACTTAATGCAATTGTTTGTTGCTTGCAACTTAATACTGGAAGGGGTGGGGATGCTAACCCGAAGGTGGACTTTTTAGGCATAGATGCATGCTAGATGGCGGTCTATGTTCTTTGTCGTAATGCCCTAAGTAAATCTCATAGTAATCATCATGATATATATGTGCATTGTTATGCCCTCTTTATTTGTCAATTTCCCAACTGTAATTTGTTCACCCAACATGTTATTTATCTTATTGGAGAGAGACCACTAGTGAACTGTGGACCCCGGTCCATTCTTTTACATCTGAAATACAATCTACTGCAATCATTGTTCTCTTTTATTTTATGTAAGCAAACATCATTTTCCACACCATACGTTTAATCCTTTGTTTTCAGCAAGCCGGTGAGATTGACAACCTCACTGTTAAGTTGGGGCAAAGTATTTTGATTGTGTTGTGTAGGTTCCATGTTGGCACCGGAATCCCTGGTGTTGCGCCGCACTACACTCCTTCACCAACAACCTTCACGTGATCTTCATCTCCTACTGGTTCGATAACCTTGGTTTCTTTCTGAGGGAAAAATCGCTGTTGTACACATCATACCTTCCTCTTGGGGTTCCCAATGGACGTGTGCTTTACCGTCACAAGCAATGATAATAAGAAATTGAGAAGGAGTTTGCAGGGATGGTCTTGACCAAAGTTGTTCACCTTGATGAGGTCTTGGATGATGTGCAAAGAGTTGGGGTAGTTTGGTTTAGAAAACTCTTAATCCAGGGGCTCAAAGTGGGCATCATGAAATAAATGGCATTTTTGACCATTATCTCATGTGAGGAGTTTTGTATTTAAATTTGATTTGATTTGAGTTTCTTTGATTCCAAAGTGGTTCTTAAGTGTTTAATAACATTACACAACCATTGGCACAAGTCAAATTGGCCTAGGTTAAAGATTTTCAAAAATGGCCATAAGCCATATGTGAGGTTTTTGCAATTTCTCTTTTCTCTTTCTTTATTTCTTTTGGTCCAAATGATCATGGTTTTGGGTTCAATTGAGGTTGGTTGGATTGATGGAGGGTTTCACCATTTGGGTAAAGTAAATAGGGCATAGGCCATTATTGGAGAAATGGCCATAAGCCCACATATGTGAGGGTTTTTGCAATTTCTTATTTTCTTCGTTTCTTTCCTTTTTGATCTCAAAGGATCATGGTTAGGGTTTAGAGATGATGTCAAGCAATTCAAACACAAGGCATGGCAAAGTCATACAATCATGCATCCATATTATGCAACACATGGAAATTAAATAAAGTTTTTGTTAGCTCTAAATTTTGGAAATAGGGAAATTCATTTTCTCTTTGTTTTAAATTTTGGGATGTTACAATTCTGCTAATCATTAGAGTTGACTCTGGAGAAGTATATATCATGGAACATTAGATAAGACCCTGAGGAGTGCAGCACCATGATTTACATTCTTGACAAGTATTTTCAATCATTATCGCACTATATCGGCATCTTTCGTTCATTTCCTGATAAAATCATTATCACATATGTTGGAAAGTGTTCATCACAAAGGTGACCAGTCACTGGGCACCGGAGCTGTGTTATGAAAGGCTCCATGTAAGTACCTAGTACTAGTTTCAATATACATACCATTATCATGCTTGATTATTTTTTGATCGAATTCTATTCTTGTAAAGTGCGCGAGCTAGCCACATGGGACCAACTTATGTGCAAACTACGTTTTCGAGTTCATTAACATGGTGATTGAGCGACGCGTAGAATACAAAAAACTTCGAGTACGTAAAAAATATTCACAATTATTTTTATGATGATTTGCTATACATACAACTCATATATCAATATTTGATCTTATTATTTATAGACCAAAGACAGGTGGGGGGACGTCCTACCACAGACACGCCTATGAAAAATTCAAGAGGAATTATCGGAATTTTTTGCTTACGGAGGTCATGAGAATAGTATTACCCCTTTAACTCCTTGTAATTAAATGATCTCCATGTATTAAAATAGATGCATCAACATGTATGATCGTATATGTGTGTGTGGTCGTAAGAGAAAAAATATGTTATATATATTCATCAATGTGTGGTATGTAGTACTCTGCATCAAGTGTATAATATATATGTATTTGCATCAAGTGTACAATATATATGTATTAGCGTAGAATATGTAATGAAAAAGAATTGAATGAAAATGGAAAACACAAAATACAGGGGCTAGAACCTTAAATCCTGGCGCAGACTTTAGTCCCGGTTGGTGTTACCAACCGAGAGTAAAGGTCCGCCAGCCCAAACGTAAATCACGTGGAAGACCTTTAGTCCCGGTTTGTAAGCCAATCCGAACTAAAGGTGGGGGCTTTAGTCCCGTTTTAGCAGTCCCGAATGACCAACCAGGACTAAAGTCTCTCCCAAACCGGTGTTTTATAATTTTGTTACACAATTTTTTAAACATATAAATATAATTTCAATTTTTTTAATAGATGAAAGCACTGGTGGATCCAAAATGACTTTTCGTACTGTATTAATTGTTGATACATTAAACACGCTCGATGGACAAGCTGACTATACAATCTAGTTAAAATTAATATATGTGGGCCTTCGTAGAGCTAGAAGTGGGCCTTGCACTACTTGTGCGCCTCCGCCACTAGTATTAAAGGATAACTGCAAAACCCTAAACCCAGAGCCTCTAGAGAGATCTGCGGCGCGAATCTCTCCAGACTCCAGTCGCTTCGCCCCCGAGTCCCCGTGTCCCCGACCCGTCCTCTATTCGCTGTTCGGTGACGAAGGTGCGGCTTTCACCCGATCCATTTCTTGATCAGTTGCGCGATTTCTTCGTGTCCCCTTACATTTCCGCCCGATTTTTTCGGTATTATCTGTTTCGTGATGCGGAGATTCCGGATCCGTGTCACGTTTTCTTATTTTGAGCGGGTTTTTGTGCGCGGTTGATCCACTTGGATCTTAGTCCCGATTCATTTTATATTTCAATTTTCCTCGTATGCCGTGGGTTTCTATGTCTCTTTTCGCCTCTCGTATCGCATAGAGGCTGTCAAAATTGTGTTAATTTAGGGCAATTATCTTATTGTTCACGTGCACGACCCGCCGCCGAGGTCGGGGTGCTGGATGCTTAGGAGGCACTTCACGAGGTCCTTGCCGCGGCCGTAGTAGGCGTCGCGGCGGGCGAGCTCCAGCGCGAGCGCGCGCGCTCGGCGACGCAGAGCAGGGTCACTCGCCGCGCTAGTGGATCGCGTCCACCAGCCCGTTCAGAGCGCGCAGCGGCGCCGGCGCCGGCGATGCCACGACGGGACCCACGAATACGTCGCCCTGTTGAGGCCCAGCGCCAGCACAGCCCCAGCGAACCCGTTACCTACCGGGTTTCTGAAGCCGCGCCTCCCTGGCGGCGAACGCGCCGTGCCAGAGCACGGGGTCCTGGAGCCGCGCGTCGACCACCCTCCAGCTCGCCAGCAGCGCGAGCACGCTGCTCCCCATTCCAAGTCGCGGCCGTGTTTGCCAGCCTGAAGCTCACCGGGCACAAGGTGCTAGGGGACACGGCCCTGACGACGCGTACACGTTTTGCCGTGAATTATTCTACTGCTACTATGTGAAAAACTTCAATGTCCATTATTATGCATAGGGCTCGAATGGTTTTATGCATTTCTGTTATTATGTTCTATTATTTGAGAACAATGATTCTACTAAGTCGATGTCTATAGCCTGAGCAGCAATTGCAGTGCACAGTGGATGGCACATAGGGTGTTCTGCTTAGGAAAAAAAGTCAAGTTGATTGCTTGTTACAATTTTTTTCCAAATTGGGAAACATATATATTGGCATTTCATAAACCTTTGTTGCTGCATTTTTTTCCTTCAGTTTCAGAGATGGATCCAAGGTTCGTGAACAACCCCAACCGTGGGCTCGCTGAGAAGGCCAAGGGGGTGCATATCGAAGGACAACAGGTGTGAAGTTGTTAGTTATATATTTAATGCTGTAATTTAGCCCATGGGGATGCACAAGTTGTACTGATTGGTTACTTTTCTTGCTGCTGCAACAACTTTTAAGAGAGTTAACATAAAACTTGCGGTGGCGGACTATGCCATATTTCTGAACCATATTGTAGTTACAATCCACTCACTTTTTTCTTCATTTTTACATAGATATGTTAATATGGTACTTGTTCGATTTAATTTTACTTATTCTAGCCTAGCAATGTGCCTAATGCATGATTGGAAATAAACCATTTTCATGTCCTTGATATGGAACAATGTTTATGGATGCCAATAGTTATGTTTTTTTTCTTCACGCTGATCAACCTCTTATCCTTGGTAATGTTTTTGTGTTGCTGATAAGTTCTGCTGTGTAGTTTAAGGAGAATATGAATTATGCACAGTTTGATAGATTTTAAGCAGTACCTAATTCATGATCAGAAATAAACCATTTTCTTGTCATTGATATAGAACAATGTTTATGAATGCCAATAGTTATGTTTTTTTCTTCACGCTGATCAACCTGTTATCCTTGGTAATGTTTTTGTGTTGCTGATATGTTCTGCTGTGTAGTTTAAGGAGAATATGAATTATGCACAGTTTGATAAGCAGTACCTAATTCGTGATCAGAAATAAACCATTTCCATGTCCTTGATATGAACAATGTTTATGAATGCCAATAGTTATGTTTTTTTTCTTCAAGCTGATCAACCTGTTATCCTTGGTAATGGTTATGGATTTGCATTTCTAATTCTGATTGATGCGGTCTGTAGTTCACTGAAGATATGGCGCATGAAATACCACAAGAGTGCCTTGGGCAGACAGCCAAGATCATGAAGATGATATCCCGTCAACAGAGAGACTGCATTAACATCTCACACGCTCGGAGGGACCTGTTCTCTCTCCTCAGGGACAAGAGGCTGTCTGCTGAGAAAAAGGAGCTGGTTCTGGCAAAAGCACGACGCAACTTATCAGAGCTGGTCGCTGCAGTGAAGCAGCTTAACAAGGACATCAGGAAAGAAGGAGGAAAAGCCCCGGCCATCCCAAGCATATTTGACATGGCAGTGAAGTTACCCCCGTCTTAAACTTCTCGGTAGCAACTGTTAGAATAGGTTCCTGAGGTGCTGCTGTATATCTATTTGGAAGTGGCAAGTGAGAAAGTACGTATTTTGGTGTTCACAGTAACTATTTCCTCCTGGGCTCAAACGGCTGTGGTATCTTTCCCTATCTTAGGTTTTTTCCCTGGCTACAAAACTAAACTCAGCTTCGTATGGTGTCTGATGTAGTGCACCTGGTTGCAAGTCTGTCATTAAGTACTTGATAACCATGTCTATTTGGCTATGGTGGATTGATTCTGTAATGCATCCATGTCTTTTGCGACAGTCTGGAATGCACCTTTGTTGCTTATAAATGTACAGTGTATCACTATGTTCCATAATTTAAGCCCTTTTAGCAAACTAAAATGGTTTTCTAAAATGGCTTATATATTATGGAATGGATGTAGTAGGTCTGTGACAGTGGAAGGAATGGAACCGTGTGGGTGAAGATGAATGAGAGCTGGGCAGGCGGTTTCGGATTCTTAGTTCACGGTTGTTATATGCCAAGAAGCAGTTCATGCAGCTGCCGATTGGGGTATGGGACACCTCCAGAGTCCAGATTGAATCTGATGCTCAGAATTTAATCAAGGCCCTGCAATCATCTGACCTGGATCGCACTCAGGAAGGCATAATATACCGTGATATACGTTCTTTCATCCGTCTAAACTTTAGCTCGGTTTTTTTCTCGTTTTGTCCAAGGAGTTGTAATAATCTGGCACATCTGTTCAAAAAAAAAAATAAATAATCTGGCACATGAGTTGGCGGCCTATGGTGTGCGTGGGCACGAAATCCAGTCTCGTTGGCTGGAAGCGTTGCCAGACATTGTAAATGTTGTGGTGGCCAGCAGGTTTGCTGACCCGATGTCTTAATGGAATAGCAGGTTCCATGTCAAAAAAAAAAAAAACAATGATGCTGGTTATTCTTCAATACAACTTTTTTTTTGTTGATTAAGGATAATTTCCTATTTTCTCAAGTTTCGGTGAATAATAGAACCGTGTGCGTTGTTCACGGACTGAAAATTACGACACAATCAAAGTTCTACCGTGGACGGTCGTAAGCTGGCCTCAGTATACCGTTTTGATGATTCAGTAACGACGCAGTGACCAAATAACACATCATCCCCCCCCCCCCCGTCTAGCTCTCGCCCAGCTACAGTTCTTGGTCGCCCTCCTCCTCTTACCGGGCCGATCCAAGGCCTCTCCGCCGGAATAGCCGGCCGGAGTAGGTTGCGGTGGCGCGCCGGAGTAGTTAGGGTAGGTTCTCCTTTAGGGTTCTTGTAGTTTTCCGGCTCTATGCCGTGTTCTGGGCGTATGCCCCGTAGTTGTGGTGGTGGCCTGGATCCCCGCCAGATCCAGTGCCTTGTAGGGCTGGTCCTGCTGCTGCTCGTGCTCCTATGGTTGGAGGACGGCGGAAGGAGGAGCAGAGCCACCATCCTCAATAAATCGGCGGTGGATCTCTGCTGGCGCTGTGGAGGCCAAGATGAGATCTTTCTCCTGGCCGGCCGCGGCGGCGAGGAGGAGAAAGGCGAGATCTTGGTGTTTCTTGCTGCGGCTCTTCTCTCGGCCGGCCTTGGAGGCGAGGGAGAGCGGGGATGCGGAAGATCTCTCTCTGCTCCGACAAGATCCAGGTTCGTCCAGCTCTGCTATTGGATGGGGTCGATCTGCATCTTCCTCTCTCTGTCTCGCCATGGAGGTGCTGGGAGGAGAGGAGAAGTTGCTGCGGTCGCCATCTGGGGCAGGCTGCTGCCTGAAGGGTGTTATCTTCTCGAGCTCAACCACACGAGAGCCATCTGGGCTCCTGTGATCTTCTGCCGGCAAGGCGGCGAAATTACAACCTCCGATGTGGAGGCCATGACCTGTCCCCGTCGCGGGTGCTCGAAGCCTCTCCCCTGCGAAGTGATTCGTTCCCCGCAGGAGGGTGGTGGACCGCGGCAGCGGATTTTCGTCGGAAGGGGGCTCCCGAGCAGCTGGACCTTGCTCCTCGGCGGCGACGCCTGGAGGACGCCGGCGATTGGTGGCGGAGGCATCCAGGGACCTGATCGCGTTTCTACTTTTTGTCTCAGGGTGCTTGTTGTAATTTCTGAAGGGCCTTTCTTCAATTTATGGTTTCTCTGTGCAATAGATGCCATAGGACCTCCTTGTAAATTGTACCTACCACGTGTGATATAATGGAACCTCTGGGGCCTTCTAGGCCCTTATCTTGTTAAAAAAAAGTAACGACGCAGTTTTGTTGGCACGCGACGGAGGGTATTGTCTCCTGTTGCAGAATTACACGCGTTCAAGAGTTAGAGCATCTCCAACAGGCGCGCTAAACCTCTGCTAGCGCGCGCTGGGCCGTATTTTCCCCCGCCGGACGCGGCAAAATGCAGCGCGTGCGCGGGCGGAAAAAATCGTCCTCCGCCGGGCGCGGCAAAATACAGCGCGCGCGGGTGCGGAAAACAGTTTTCTATACTATTTTGCAATCACAAAGATCAAATAATCACACATAATTCATGAAACAAATAACGTACCATAATTTAAGTGGACACAAAGTGCAACATACATCACATAGTTCAAGAACGACACATAAAATGACGTAGTTCAACAATGACACACGACATATGGTTCAAATGGACAAAGTGGAATACATATCACAAATGCATATCACACTTCCGCATTTTCCAAGTCAACACCTTCTTCTTCTTCCTCGTCATCTTGGGTTGAAGGAGGAATAGTAGCATTCATGGAAGACACGAAGCCTCCCGGTGGTGCTCCCATACTCCCATACACACCACTCACCGAGCCTCCCATGGTTCCTCCAAAGACTCCTCCATAGCTTGGTCCTCCCATGCCGGCCATGGGCATGCTTCCCATGCCGGCCATGCCTCCCATGGTGGGCATGGGCATGCTTCCCATGCCGGCCATGCCTCCCATGCCTCCTCCAAACGTCGGCATGGCTCCTCCAAACATGCCTCCTCCAAACATGCCGGTAGTGGAAGTGTTCATGTTGGCTACCAACAATCTCTTTTTGGCCAACACTTCATCGCGAAGAAGGTTGATGTACTCCTTTTGCCTCTCATCCATATGGGAAGTATCCATCAAGAAAATCTTCCTCTCCTCCTCCGCTAGGCGTGCATGCTCCTCGGAGGCTTGCCTCTTCTCCTCCAAAGCCAACTTCTTCTCCTCATTGGCGGCAATCCTCTCCTCCAAAGCGGCTCTCCTAGCTTCAATAGCATCCATAGAC
Organism: Lolium rigidum; assembly: GCF_022539505.1. Lineage (NCBI taxonomy): Eukaryota > Viridiplantae > Streptophyta > Magnoliopsida > Poales > Poaceae > Lolium > Lolium rigidum. The sequence goes on from NC_061508.1 coordinate 298,670,442, forward strand.
TCTTTCTACAAGTTTCGTTGCATCTTTCTATCTTCATTTGCTTGCAACCTTGCATTTGCAATCCTTTCCATAGCCATGGCAATGTCATCATCTCCGGCCTTCTTTCCCTTCATTTCCTTGGCGGTCTTCCTACCATGCACATTCCTCCGCCCATTGTTGACGGAGTGAGGAGTGGAGCTTCTCTTCTTCCCTTCATCACTTGAATCATCATCATCGATGATTGTTGCATCACCGGTAGCATGGGCCGCCATAGTTGCCGCGTCCAACTTGCCGCGCGTCTTCCACTTCTCTTCATTCCCTAGCACTTCATAGCAATGATGCAAGGTGAATGGCTTGCCAAGAATCTTGTTGCCTTTCTTGTTCTTCTTTCCCACATCCCTAAACAATCCTTGAGCCATGGAGTTCTACACATATGCGGAAAAGAAAATAGATGAGCTATATGAAGTAGAACCGTATTCTTCTCATATGAGCCATATGGTGAACATAGTAGAATGACTTACCCTATCATTCTCATTAGTGCCACTTGGATTGAGAACATCGATGTTGGCTTGCACGCCCGCCCATTTTTGGCAATCGGTGTTGATGCCGGACCAACGGGACCGAAGTGAGCGCATGGTTCGCTCGTTCCCACATGTGTTGAAGTAGTCCGTCATCCTCATCCAATATGTTTCTCTTGTTTGATCGGTACCGGTTGTTGGATCCATTCCAATTGTCAACCACGTCTTGCAAAGCAACTTGTCCTCCGCCATGGTGTAGTTGGTGGACCGACCGGGAGGGCGAGTTTCAATCAACCCTTCTCCTTCCTCATCTACATCCTCATATTCCTCCTCTCCATCGGCGGCTTCATGATGCATGAACGAGGATCCAACATTCATTGTCTCCATGAATGCCGCATCATCGACTCTACAATGCAATGAAATTCATCACTTCCCGGCTAGGTATGCATCTAAACTAGAATTTGGACAAAAAGTAGTGTTTTTTTACCCCTCGGGCATTTCATCATGCACCGTATGTGCGCCCGGCGGAGGAGGAGGAGGAGGCGCCTGGTACGTCATCGTCGGAGGAGGAGGAGGAGGCGCCTGGTTCGTCGTCGTCGGGGGAGGCTGCGGCCGGCGGGCGACGGGCGCCTTCGCTTTCTTCGGCGGCGCGACGGCGGTGGGACCGATGTGCGGCCGTTTGTTCGATGGCGCCTTTCCCCTCCTCGGCGCGGGCCGCGCGGCGGCAGCGCCTGCGTGCAGTGCCCCACGCGGCGGGATGAAGAGCGCGCGCGCAGCAACCGTTGCGTTGCCGCCGTCGGCGCCGCCGCTAGGGTTTGGCGGGGGTGCGGCGGAAGTGGCGGCGGCGGAGGGTGGGATGGAGTAGGGAGGGGTGCCGGAGGGGTCCTCCATCGTCGGGATTTCACCGGCGGCGCGCGGAGACGACGGATTGGGCGCTCGGGCGGCGAGGCGGAAGAGGAAATTTCAGCGCGGGGGATTTTTCGCGCTTGGACGAGCGATGCCGCGCGCTGTAGCCGACGCGCCAGATATGCCGCTCCGGATTGTGCAAAACGCCGCGCGCCCTAAAAAAATTACAGCGCCGCGCCGTTTACCGCTCCTGCTGGAGCGCGACATTCTGTCCCGCGCGCGCTATATCGGACGTTTTTATGCCGCGCGGCCTATATAGCGCGCCTGTTGGAGATGCTCCCACGGAAGGTACACTTCAAAAAAAAGAGTTATGGAAGGTAAACCAAGAAGCTCCGAAAGCTCCTGAAGGGTGCTACGCGTCTAGCGGGTGGTCACGTGTCCGTTGGTCAATCTGAGCGGCCATCTTAAAATGGAAAGTGCATGTCGGGAATCTGAGCGTTTAACGGAAGAATCTGACACACCGTACTTATTAGGAAAGTTTCTGTCTACCCCTCACACAAATGGAAAGATGTGTCCAGCTGTTGAAGAAATGGTAGGCTAGCTGATATCACGTGTTGTTTTTCAAAAAACTGTAACTTTTAACAATCCGTTTTCACTTCTAGAATCCTCACGATGAGAGCTTCGAAACTAGACCACATTTTCATATATTTTGAAGGATTTTTTTAACAAGCAACTTTAATGCGTGATAGAGCAACTTTGTTGTGCGACAGAGCAACTTTGGTGTGCGGCAAATCAACTTTTGAAGTGCAACGAAAACTATCATATCCTTCGCCACTATCTTGCAGCAAGTTGCCTACCGTTGCAATGAAATTGTCTGCCATTGCAGCGAAGTTGCCTACTGACGCAACGAAGTTTCCTGCCGTGGTAGCAAAGTTGCCTATCATTGCAGAGACTGTTTCAGCGAACTTTCCTACTCGTTGTTGCAAAGTTGCCTACACTACCGAAAAGCATTATAGGCAACTCAGCAACGACGAAAAGCTACTATTGCAACAAAGTTGCTAGGATGACTCGACCGGCATGAGCGGGGGGACGACTGACTCGACCGACGTGGGGGTGTTTCGGGAAGCAACGCTAGCTATGCCAGAGCCACCAAATGTGGGGCGATGATATTTACAATTGTGTTCGTTAGTGGCGAGGGCTGGGATTGCTTGCTCGGAAAGATTGTTGGTGGACCTGACTAGGGCCAAACCTTGTGAACTACATCATGGGTGCGGCCAACAACCTAGAGTTTCTCGTATCATTTTTTATGGTGGATGAGGAGTTGTTGTTGCAGCTGTTGTGAAGCCTACCATCCTTGTGAATCAAGTATTTTCGTTCCACAGCAAAATTGTTTTGCCGCAGACCAAAGTTGTTTTGCTGCACAACAAAGTTGCTATGTCGCGCATCAAAGTTGCTTGTTAAAAAATTACGTTGAAACATATGAAAATGTGATCTAGTTTCGAAGCTCTCATCGTTCGGATTCTAAAAGTGAAAATGGATTGTAATTTCACCGCACGGTTTAAAAGTTACAGTTTTTTCAAAATACGACACATGTTATCAGCTAGCGTGGTTTAACAACTGTCGTGTTGTGCGCCCGCCCAGGACTTCGGTTTGGCACGCGCCTGTCCGGAAGAATTCACGTTTGTTGAATAAAGTTTCTGATTTGTAAGGTGGCAAACAACAACATCTTTAATACTTGGGGTGCACCGGGAATTTTTATCCGGCGCGGTTTAATACGATGTTCGGCGCCTCGAGCCAGTCCTAACTACACATGGGACGCTGGATAGAACGAAAACCCACGCGGGTTCCTACCTACCAACGACCATAGCTGATACCGTTGCTTCGCGCCTTTCTTTCGCGCATGTCGGGGTTTCGGTTCCGGATGGAACACGGGTACTTCGGCGAGACGCTTGAGGTTATCATACCACAGGGGACTAGAAGCAACGATCCAAGCTCAACACAGACGTGGCGACGCCGAAGCAGGAAATGGCACGACAGAGAGAGAGACAGAGTTACCCAGGGCTAGGGGCCCTCGTGATGAGGTAAAACCCCTACATCCTGCCTTGGAGTGGTATTGATCTTGCTCCAAGAGGAATATGGTGTTACAAGGTGGTTGATGGCGTGTACTCGACGTATGCGGACACGCTGTTGGGGAACCCCAAGAGGAAGGTGTGATGAGCACATCAACAAGTTTTTCCTTAGTACGAAACCAAGATTTAATCGACCAGTAAGAGAGAGACGTGACTTCTGAAGGTCTTGCTGGCTGACTAGTGGCAGGACGCACTACCAGCGTCAGCAACAACGTGGAACCTGCACACAACACAACCAAAGTACTTTGCCCCAACTTACAGTGACGTTGTCAATCTCACCGGTTTGTTGAACACAAAGGATTAGACGTACCGAATAGAAGGAGATGTTTGCAGAAAGTAAACAGAACATGATTGCAGCTGAATTTATCAGTAAAGGAAATAGGACCGGGGTCCACAGGTCACTAGAGGTGTCTCTCCATAAAGAAATAGCATGTTGGGTAAATAAATTATAGCTAGGCAATTGACAGAATATCGATCGATACATGACAAGATGATTACTATGCTAATTTGGTATTGGACATTACAACATAATACATAGATCGTAATCCAATTGCGTCTATGACTAATAACCCACCTTCAGGTTAGCGTCCGCACCCCTTCCAGTATAAAGTTGCAAGCAACAACCTATCGCATTAAGAAATCTGTGTAAAGTAAACAATAGAGTTACCCTCGGATAAAACATTGTCGGGTTATCCCTAGTAGCAACAACACATCTACAACCTTAGAAGTTATAAAGTCACTCTCCCAGGAAACTAGAGGCATGAACCTACTATCGAGCATAAATACCCCCTCTTGGAGTCACAAGTATCCACTTAGCCAGAGTTTCTACTAGCAACGGAGAGCATGCAAGATCACAAATAACATATGACATGAATATATAATCAATCTTAACATAGTACAAAATATTCATCGGATCCCAACAAACCAAACATAGAGGATTACATAAAGATGATCTTGATCATGTAGGGCAGCTCACAAGCATGGTGGAGAAGACAACCATCTAGCTACTGATATGGACCCATAGTCCAGGGATGAACTACTCACGCATCACTTTGGAGGCGGGCATGTCGATGTGGATGCCTCCGACGATGATTTCCCCCTCTGGCAGGGTGCCGAAAAGAGCTTCAGTACCCCCCGAGATGGGTTCGGCGATGGCGGCCGCGACGGAACTTTCCATGGATTTTGGCTCCGCTCCAGGGTTTTCCCGAGAAGATGTATAAATAGGTGGAGGATTTAGGTCGGTAGGGCGCCTGTGGGCCCCACACCTTCCCTAGGCACGGGCCAGCCCTAGGACGCGCCTAGGGGTGGTGTGGGCGCCCTGGTGCGCCTCTTCGTCCCCCCTCCGGACTTCGTCTTTGTTTCGATAAAATATTGACTTTGGTTTTTGTTTCATCCGATTCCGAGAATATTTCATGTACAACTTTTCTGAAATACAAAAACAACAGAAAATAGGGAACTGGCACTGTGGCATCTTGTTAATAGGTTAGTGCCGGACATCATGTAAAAGTGGAACGAAGTGTAAACAAAACACATATGAATTGGTGTAAAAAAGCATGAAGCATCAAAAATTATAGATACGTTTGAGACGTATCAGCTTCCCCAAGCTTAACTCCTGCTCGTCCTCGACTAAGTAATAACAAAAATAATTATTGAGGTGACATAAAGCCAACACAATCTTGATCAAGCATGTAAAGCATTGTGAGCTGGGATCTAAGTACTCTAACATAGGCATGACAGATATGATTCAATAGAACTTGGCAACTATGTTATAACATGAAGAATAACTTCAAACAAAGGATCATGAATAATAGTGCATTGAAAGCAACTGTGTGTTTATGATCACAGAGTAAACATAACAAAGTGGTACTCAACATGTTCTTATAGAATAGCAAAACATAAATACAAGGACACCTTCAAAGTTCAAAGGGTGACTAGATACAAATAATTTGAGAGCAAGCATTAGCACAATCATGAATCAATCAATAATAATTTTGGGATTATGCACATTGCACTAAGAATGACAACTATGCTCTCTTAATCGGTGCATAAGGTAGAAGGTGAACACTCAACATAAAAGTAAAAGAAAGGCCCTTCGCAAAGGGAAGCAGGGATTACCCATGTGCTTGAGCTTTTTATTTTGAAAGCAATAGGAGTATTGAAAATATTTATTTTGAGAGGTGCTACTTGTGTCAACGGTAGTGATAAATAGTATGACTTATGCATAATTACTTCCTATAAGTTTGCTTGCCTCATGCATAATATACCAATAGTGCTCACACCTTGTCCTAATTAGCTTGGACTTCCATGAATTTTCACCGCATACATATGTTTTAACCAAGTGTCACACGGGGGTACCTCCTTGCCTCATGTACAAAGGTCCTTATGAGATGAATCTCATTTGATTTCTCAATTTTTATGAATCTCAACTTTTTTAGACATCCATACTGGGAAAGCAAAGACAACAGATATTTGGACTCTTACCCAGCTGAAACTTCCACCATGTGAACATGGCTTTAGTTGGCGGCCCAATGTTCCTCTCTAACAATATGCATAATCAAATCTTTGCAACTCATGGTAAATCTCCCTTACTTCAAACAAGATGAGCATGCATAGTAATTCACATGATATTAAATAAAAGCATATTGATGGTGTTCCCCATGATAGCATGGTTATCACACAACAAGCAACTTATAAGAACTAAAAATGCATAAAACATAGTACTTGCCATAATAGTTTTTTGACTACTTTCCCATGAACTATAATTTACACAAAATAAGTGATAATTTTTGAAGATTTAAAGGTAGCACACAAGCAATTTACTTTGGAGTGGCGGTGAAATACCATATATAGGTAGATATGGTGGACACAATTGGCACTTTGGTTTTTGGTGGTTGGATGCATGAGTAGAGCTCATACTCAGTACAGGTGAAGGCTAGCAAAAAGACTGGAAGCGACCAACTAAGACAGCAATAATGGCCATAATCATGCATAGCGACAAAACATTATCAATCAAAGCATAAAGTGATATTACAAATCAAAAACTACATGATCATAGAGGCTTTGGTTGACTGGTTATAGTCATAACATGTTATAAGCATGCGCCAAGTCAACCCAATAAAGCATCAAAGGAGAATACCACAATACTATGCTTTTATGACAGAAACAACACATGATTCTTTTAATGACACATTATGCAGTCTCAGCCATTTGAAACAAGTCATTCTAAAACAATAAATACTAACCATATGACAAGAATAACATCCAACATGACATGCCAAAGTCTATGCCACAGTCTAGACAAGCCTCCTTTTGCATCACTATAGTCATGAAATATTTTACTCGTATCCAACACCAATAAACTTATTTGAAATAACTCTCAGAGATGAAATACAATATGGACCAGAGAGCTAATCATACACAAATAAAAAATACTAACGTGCTCTGAACAAAATTCAAGTGAAAGAACAAGAACTAAACGCAGTACCAGAAAAATAGAACACTCGCAGAACAATAATAGTGAAAACTAGAGCGTTCTATGCAATTAAAAATGAGCGGGTCTTTCTACAAAAAGAATGTGCCGAGATCCAACATATGCTACAACAAACAAAACTAAACTAAACTAAAAACAAAAATAAAGACGCTCCAAAAACAACACATAGCGTTTTGAAGCAATAAAAATATAGTGTATAGAGAGATGACATGTTGCTTTGTTGATGAAGAGGGGATGCCCAAGGCATCCCCAAGTTTTGACGCTTGTACCTCTTGAATATATCTTTGGGGTGCAGGGGCATCCCCAAGCTTGAGATTTTATCCATTCTTCATCTCATCACATCATTTTTCTCTCCCTTCACTTGAAAACTTCCTTCATACAAAAACTTCGCACAATTCTTCATTAGCAGCATTAGTACACTTAAAATAAACGAATCCACTTGTGTTCAGTACTAACATATATCAAAAATCTATTAGTGCATAAGCTACTGTAGCAACCTTTCAAATCGTTCTCTGATCAAAGTAACTCAAAAAGAAAGAGATTTAAGAGGCGAATGCAAATAGTGCAGAAATCTGTCAAAACAGAACAACAGGTAAAGATCAAAATTTTCGAAAATGCTCTGTTGCTTATTTCAAAAAGTGGTCAACTAACGGAAGTTAGATAAAAACCTGGGGCATGTGCATAAAAATGACAGCTCAAAATTCCGCTTTGGCTATTTATACGAGTTTTTATGGTAACAACACAGAATCTGTTTTCAGGACAGCAATTTTCCCAAACATTACTTTCTTCCTATTAGAGGCTATTCCTGGCACAAAAATGAAATAAAAATGATAAGGAGAGGTCATTACAGTATTAATAACTTCTAAGACTCAACAAAAAGAAAAATAACAGTAAATAAAATATGGGTTGTTTCCCATAAGTGCTTTTCTTTAACGCCTTTCAGTTAGGCGCAGTAAAAATGCGAGCATCAAGTATTATCAACTGAAGAAACATCAACATGTTCTTCTTGAGTAACCAAAGAAGCTAACGGAATATTATTTGGATCAACATGTGATTTACCATTAATAAGCATAGACATAATAGTATCAATTTATCACTCAAGGAGGTGGATTCTTCAACAGAATTTACCTTCTTACCTTGTGGAGCTCTCTCGGCGTGCCATTCAGAATAATTTATCATCATATCATCAAATAATTTAGTTGCAGCCCCCAAAGTAATGGACATAAAGGTACCTCCAGCAGCTGAATCCAGGAGATTTCTTGAAGAAAAATTTAGTCTTGCATAAAAACTTTGGATGATCATCCAAGTAGCCAGTCCATGAGTGGGACAATTCTTCACCAAAGAATTCATTTTTTCCCAAGCTTGAGCAACATGTTCATTATCAAATTGTCTAAATTTCATTATGTCGTGATACGTCTCCGACGTATCGATAATTTCTTATGTTCCATGCCACATTATTGATGATATCTACATGTTTTATACACATTATATGTCGTATTTATGCATTTTCCGGCACTAACCTATTAACGAGATGCCGAAGAGCTAGTTGCTCGTTTTCTGCTGTTTTTGGTTTCAGAAATCCTAGTAAAGAAATATTCTCGGAATTGGACGAAATCAACGCCCGGGGCCTATTTTTAGACGAAGCTTCCGGAAGACCGAGGGGAAAGGAAGTGGGGCCACGAGGCGCCGCCATAACAGGGCGGCGCGGCCCAGGTCTTGGCCGCGCGGCCCTGGTGTGTGGGGCCCTCGTGTGGCCCCCCGCGTTGCCCTTCCGCCTACTTAAAGCCCCCGTCGCGAAACCCCCAGTACCGAGAGCCACGATACGGAAAACCTTCCAGAGACGCCGCCGCCGCTAATCCCATCTCGGGGGATTCGGAGATCTCCTCCGGCACCCCGCCGGAGAGGGGAATCATCTCCCGGAGGACTCTTCATCGCCATGATCGCCTCCGGAGTGATGAGTGAGTAGTTCACCCCTGGACTATGGGTCCATAGCAGTAGCTAGATGGTCGTCTTCTCCTTATGTGCTTCATTGTTGGATCTTGTGAGCTGCCTAACATGATCAAGATCATCTATCTCGTAATTCTATATGTTGTGTTTGTCGGGATCCGATGGATAGAGAATACTATGTTATGGTGATTATCAATCTATTACCTATGTGTTGTTTATGATCTTGCATGCTCTCCGTTATTAGTAGAGGCTCGGCCAAGTTTTTGCTCTTAACTCCAAGAGGGAGTATTTATGCTCGATAGTGGGTTCATGCCTCCATTAAATGCGGGACGGTGACGAGAAAGTTCTAAGGTT
>NC_061508.1:298679804-298819804 GCF_022539505.1 Lolium rigidum
TTTTCTCTGCTTTGAATTTTCCGTTCTCTCGTTTCCGCGGAGTCAGTCTCAAGCCATCAATATAGGCTCCGGTGGGTGTGGGTGAGGACTCCTCCTTCTAGCTTTCTACCAAACTTCGTCCCAATTTCCTCGTTCGCCCTCCTCCTGTCCGTGCCCGCCACACAGCTTCGTGATTGATCGGCAAAATCAAGAGTTCCTCTTTTGCAGATTTCTGATCCTACCTATCTCTGTGTCAGGTACTCCCTCCCTCACTCGCAAATTTTACTTAGCTATTAGCGTTTATATGCGTATGCTGCTTTTAGTTTGCAATCATATACAGAGACACTGTTCGCTTAGATTCAACTCGCAAGAACCGAAGCGAGTATTCGCTATGGCCGTGAAAGATCAGCTTCTGTCGGACATATCTATCATCTTTATATGAAACTCATGTGCAGCGTCCCTTCCTTCAGGTTTTCAGCTGCTGCAAGCCTTTGATTTCTTGGCGGAGTCATGTTCTTTTTTAAATTTATATAATTTGGTTGTGTGCATCTTTAATGTCAAGATTTGATCATGCCATTATGTATGTTGTTGTAGAGGCCGGATGTAATTGGTATCATCTTGATATTAATATATTTCTGGGGGCGAAAAGATGAGAGCCGCGAGAGCTGAGAGCCCACGGCGGTGGGCGCCGGCACGGCGCCTCCCGCCGCCACCGTCCCTGCAACCCCCCATCCTGCCCCTCCCCAGCCATCCACCGACAGCCCCCGCCCGCTCTGTCCTCTCCTCAGCGCTGTTGTGCGCTGCCAGCGTGCCTCACGGCTCCGCTGCTCCGCTCTGCCGCCCCGGCGATGCGTTCATGCACTTTTGCCTGGCTGCTCTCCACTCGAGCGTCTGCGCGCCCATCTCGCCTCTCTCCTCCTTGGCCGGCCGCCATTCGATCTGGATCACCTCGCTCGCTGGGCGTGCTCGGCCGCCTTTCTTCTCCGTGCTCAATGCCCTCAATTACCACTTCACCTCCCGCGCCGACCGCTTCTCCCTTCTGGAGCCCGAGCCGGGCATCTTCTCCACGTCCGTGGCCTCCGCCAGCGTCGCCGCCGCGGTCCTCCGCCGCGGCCGTTTCGACTACGCCGGCCTGGCTCTCCTATGTCACTCCTCCGTTGACCTTGCCCGGCGCCATCTCCGTTTTCAAAATCATGCGTTTGTCAACGATGGAAACTCCACCTCTGCGTGGCCCACCTCGCCTAACCGTCCCAGTCCTTCCTTTGCCGACGTGGTTCGCTTGGGCACTGGGCCCCCCGCATCAGTGAACCATGTCGCGAGCTCTCCAGGAGAAAACTCGCCCACCTCCTTTACAGCTGCCACAACGCCCCCACCGCCTCCACGTGCCGCACCTCCTGCCCCTTGCGTGTCGCCCGTGACGCCTGTCAACGCTCCACGTTTTACCAGTCGCCCAGCAGCGCTCGCCCGCTCGCCCTCGGATCGGGATCGTCCGGCTCCCAGCGGCGCCTGGCGTGGTGTGGCCGTTTTCACAGCGCCCTTCTCGACTTCTCCTCTCACCGGTCGCCGCTGTTCGCCGGCCTCGGGCACCTCGTCGCCGACCCACCTCGCCTCGCAGCCTCCGTCCGCCTCAGTTATAAAGCGCAAGAGACTCTGCTTCCGGTGCCTTTCACCCAAACACCCAGTCCGCGAATGCCGTGATCCAATCTGTTGCCTTGTCTGCGGTGGTTCTGGCCATCGCTCCGGCTTGCGCCGTGACCGCTGCCCCAACGCCATGCCCGGCCTCCCACCCCCCTCCGCCTCTCCCCGCGCTCGCTCTCCTTCCGCCACACCCTCCCCTGCGCGCGGAGCTTCTCCCACATCCCCACTCGACCACCCTCCTCCGCGGCGCGTCGCCAATGGCGCGGCCTTCCCCGTGACTCCATACCCCAATGCCGCTCCTCCACCGCCCTACGGTGGTCCACCCGATCCGCCTGCACCACCATCCTCTCCGGCTACGCCTCCAGCCTCCCTGGTGACCCGTCGGAGCCCCCAGACGCAGAGGATCTCCTGCCGCCCACCCATCCTGATTTCATGGATGTCTACATGCCGCCTGTCAATATGGAAGATTTCGCGCATTACGGCTTCGCCTTTGTCGATCCGGAGAGTCCCAACAATGGGGCGCTCGTCCGCGGCGCCCTGCTCACCTACGTCCACCGCGGCCACGAGGCTCGCATGGCGGCGTCCGCTCACGGTGCCCATCTTGTTGCCTTCCGCACACCGCGGAGCCGCCTAAGGGCTTCCCTCGAGGGGCCGTTCCCGTTCCGAGGAGCACACCGTTTGGTTCGAGCATCACGAGGACGCCGAGAACCGCTCCACCTTTCTTCACCGCGGCTTCGTGTCCCTCTCCATGGTGGGTTACCCCGTCGAGAATTGGAACCGCGGGCACATCCATGTCGCCGTCAGCGGCTCCTCCAACCCCTCGCGGATTGAAGAGTTTTGCCTCACCGGCGCCGAATACACCGCGGTGGTCGTGATGGGCAAGTTCGATGACTATCATGCTATTCCTGATGAGCTACACGTGAAGGCCCACGACGGCAGGATCACCTTCGTCGACGTCTTCCGCGTCCGCCGTTGGGACATCGGCGAGGGCGCCGACGACGAACCTCCGCACTCCCCGCCCTACAGCGGTGGAGCCTGGGGGCGTGGTGCTGGTGGCCCTGGAGGAGGTGGAGGAGGCCCAGGAGGTGGTGGCGGAGGCTACGGTGCTGGTGGTGGCTCGCACGGCCCCCATGACGATGGGCCGAGTGGCGGGAGCCACTTCCCGCCGGGGTCGCTCTCCAGGTCCGCGCGCCGGCGTGGGGCGCGTCGCGCTCCGGGGACCTTCGCTGCGCTTCTTCCTGCGCGCGGCTCCGACGTGGCGCCCGCTGCCGGTGACGACGAGCTTCCCTGTGATCTCCTCGATGCGCCGGGCACGGCACCGTTCGCCATGATCACTCCGGGGGGAGTCCCTCGCCCCTCGACCCTGCACGTCGCTGTCTCTCCGGGCTTCTTCCACCTGCTGGCGATTGGGCCGGCGGGTGAGCTGGGCTTCTTCCGCATCCCTCGGCGATACGGGCCCACTGGGCCAGATGTTGGACCAAAGGGGCTGATGCACGTCAACCTGCTCACTGGCTCCATGGGGCTGATCGCTACGGCGACAAAGATTCAGGGCCGCCCCACGGCGATCTCCACTGACGTGTTCGCCGAGGCGGTGATCACGCCATCCCCCGGCCTCGTCCTGGCGAAACAGATGCCACAGTACCTCCAGGAGCGTTGTCCCATGATGTTGCCCCACCAGCCCCTCGCACCGGTGGGCGGCCCCCTCCGTCGTGGCCGGCGTGCTGCTGCGGAGCGTTTCGACCCACTCCAGCACCCTGACGGCTGTGATGGCTCTGACACCGGCGAGCGCCGTAGCAAGAGGATCCACGACGCTGCTGCCGGCAACTACCAAGACGCCACCTCCAAAGCAACTGCTCTCAAGGCGCACAAGCTCGAGGGTGCCCCCCTCCCGCGCCCCTCCGCTGGCGTGTCTGCACCGTTCTTGCCCATGGAGCTCCTCCACTCCCTGGCGCGTGGCAGTGACCTCCCCGATGTCGCGCTCGGCCACCTTGCCGCGGCGTCCCCGGTGATCGCCGACGTTGACTGATGCGGCCTGCCTGGCCGCCTTCATCGCCCCTGGCGCCAGCTCGGCCTCTGCGCCGGCATTTTTGGTCGCGGCGTCCCGGGGTTACCCTCACCGTAGCTTTAGCTGTGCCCTCTTCTCCTAAGTCCCTGTACAGCGTAGCTTCCTGGGCTTGTAAGAGTTTGCGTTGTATATTAGGTGTGTGTCTGTATCCCCCATGAGTACACCTCGTTTGAGAAATTTAGTGGTAGGGATCTGGAATGTAAGGGGTTTAGGCGATGATGATAAGTGCACTGTAGTTAGCTCCGCCGTCGCTGATATGTCTCCCGCCATCCTTTGTCTCCAAGAAACAAAGTTGCGTGCCCCCACTAGCTTCAAGCTCAAAACAATCCTGCCCCGCCCCCTCTCCGCGAATGAATACATCGATGCCGACGGTGCCTCCGGCGGCATACTTACCGCCTGGGACACGTCGAACTGGCTCCTACTCTCGCGGCACGCCGGGCAGTTCTGTCTGACCACCGAGCTCCGCTCCACTTCGGATTGTTGGTTTTGGTGTAACGATGCGTACCCTTTCGGGCCATCGGTTGCGTGTTATATAGAGTAGGGAAAAGGCCCCTACGTGGCAATACATGAGACGTACGTGTATAGTCGGAGTACTACTCCGTACATATACACGTACCATATTACATACGCTAACATCCCCCCTTAATCTAAAGCGCGGGAGAGATTTAGATTACGTTTAAACTCATCTAAGCTTTTGACAGGAAGAGCCTTAGTGAACCCGTCAGCTATTTGATTCTTGGTGGAGATGAACTTGATAGCAAGACGGTTGTGTGCAACACGTTCACGAAACAAAATGATAATCTATCTCAATGTGCTTTGTGCGGGCATGAAAAACAGGATTCGCCGAGAGATATGTAGCGCCCAGATTATCACACCATAAACAGGGCTTCTCGCGAAGACGCACCCCAAGTTCACGAAGAAGAGCTTCGACCCATATGAGTTCTGTAGTAGCATTTGCCAGCGCTTTGTATTCAGCTTCAGTGCTAGAACGAGACACAGAATCTTGCTTCCGAGCAATCCAGGAGACCAAATTTGGACCAATGAAAATAGCAAAACCTCCAGTGGAGCGGCGGTCCTCAATACAGCCGGCCCAATCGGCATCTGAAAAGGCACTAAGAAGTGTAGAAGAAGATTTTCGGAAGGTAATACCAAGCTGATGTGTATTTTTGACATAGCGAAGTATGCGTTTAACTGCAGTCCAATGAGCTGTAGTAGGAGCATGAAGGTATTGACAGACCTTGTTTACCGAAAAAGACAGGTCTGGACGAGTAAGAGTGAGGTACTGGAGAGCACCAACAATGCTTCGATACTGAGAACTGTCCTCGGGACCAAGAAGAGTACCTTCATGTAAGGAGAGCGGCTCAGATGGAGACAGGGGTGTAGGGGCCGGCTTGCAGTCAAGCATTCCAACTTTGGCAAGGAGATCATGTGCATATTTTGCTTGTGTGAGGAGAAGACCATCAGCGGTCCGTTGGACTTCAATAGCAAGAAAGAAGTGAAGGGCACCCAAATCTTTAATAGCAAAGTGAGCATTGAGATCCTGAAGCAAAACTGTTATAGCACGATCAGAGGATCTTGTCACAATAATATCATCCACATAGATCAGAACAAAGATAGTAACACCAGACTTGTTGTAGAGAAATAACGAGGTATCTGCCTTGGAGGGAATAAATCCAAAATCTTGTAGTTTGGCACTCAGCCGAGAATACCATGCTCGAGGAGCACTGCTTGAGTCCATAGAGAGCTTTATCAAGTCTGCAAACATGATGTGGAGTATCAGGATGTTCAAAACCAGGTGGTTGCTTCATATAGACTTCCTCTTCCAGAACACCGTGAAGAAACGCGTTCTTGACATCTAGCTGCCGAAGACTCCAACCACGAGAGACATCAATAGAAAGAACAATTCTGATAGTAGAAATTTTAACAACTGGGCTGAACGTGTCTTCATAATCAATGCCATACCGTTGTTTAAAACCTTTGGCAACAAGACGGGCTTTATAACGATCAATTGTACCATCAGCACGACGCTTGATACGATAAACCCACTTGCAGTCTATGAGATTTTTATTTGGGCTGGAGGGAACAAGAGTCCATGTCTTATTTTCCAGAAGCGCATTATATTCTTCTTGCATCGCATCACGCCAATTAGGATCACTGAGAGCTGCAGGGAGATTCCGAGGTTCGCCTGTAGAGGCAAGCATGCCATAGCGAACAGTACCGTCAGTGTATTTTTTCGGTTGTCGAATACCTTGTTGAAGCCGTGTACGAGGGCGAGGCAGAGGTGCAGCAGGAGCAGTCGGCTGCACGGCCGAGGCTCCATCAGGAGCGCTAGTAGCGGCAGTCGCGAGCGTCCGAGGCGGGGAAGACGAGGCGCCACGCGCATGGGACAGCGACGTGGCGGGGCTGGATTGCGCCGACGCCACCGGATCTTCCTCGGGAGCTGGCGACGCGGCGCGGGAACCCAGTGATGGCGACGCAGGGGGATCCTCCTCGGGATCCATGCCGACAGAGGGGTCGGCAGAGTCAGCGCCAGAGGCCGTATGTGAGCCGCCCTCAACAGAATCATCAGAGAGAGATTGCGATGGCGTGGGTGCATCATTTTGGGCAGAATTTTCACCAATAGCGATAGTATCCTGTGAAGCATCATGGAGAGAAACCGTGACAGGCACAATAGTAGTCATATGATCATCAGTTATAGAGGCACTCTCATGAGAAGTATGTGTAGGTAAAAGAAGGATTTCACGTTTGAGAAGAGCACCAGCATTTGGATGGAGGGCTTGAAAGGGAAAAACATTTTCATCGAAGACTACATCACGAGATATGTATACACGTCCTGTAGATACATCAAGGCATTTGACTCCTTTATGCATGGGGCTATAGCCAAGAAAAACACACCGTTGGGAGCGGAAAGCGAGCTTGCGTTTGTTGTAAGGACGAAGGTTGGGCCAACAAGCACAACCAAAAATACGAAGTGCATCATAGTTAGGCATGATATTGAGAAGACGTTCAGCTGGAGACTGAAGATCAATAACTTTGCTAGGGAGCAAGTTAATGAGAAACGTGGCAGTAAGAAAGGCTTCATCCCAATATTTAAGAGGCATCGATGCATTTGCAAGCAAGGCAAGACCAACTTCAACTATATGACGGTGTTTACGGTCAGCAGAGCCATTTTGTTGGTGAGCATGAGGACATGAAACATGATGTGTGATGCCAGCCTTTTGAAAGAAAGAGTTTAATTTTTCATACTCACCCCCCAATCAGTTTGCATAGTCACAATTTTTCTATCAAACTTGCGCTCAACATATTGCTGGAAATTAAGAAAGGCTTGATAAACATCGGAGCGCTTCGTAAGTAAATAGATCCAGGTAAATTTACTAAAATCATCAATGAAACTTACATAGTACTCATGTTTCCCAACAGAAAGAGGTGCTGGTCCCCATACATCAGAGAAGACTTGTTCCAGAGGAACAGTGGATCGACTGGTAGAGATGGGATAGGGCAACTGGTGGCTCTTGGCAAGCTGACAAGAGTCACATACATAGGGAGTACTTTCTGGGGTGTAGTCTATTTTATTTCTTCTAAGAACTTGCTGAACGACAAATGAAGAAGGATGTCCTAAACGGCGATGCCACGTGGAGGAGGACGGCTTTATTGTGATGAAGGCTTGCTTGGAGGCGGCAGAGGTGATGGGCATCAGTGGATAGAGACCGCCATAGCACGGACCTCTAAACAGAATTCGACGTGTTGCTTGGTCCTTGATCAAAAAATGAAAAGGATGAAACTCAATAAAGACATGATTATCAAGAGTAAAGCGATGTACTGATAGAAGATTTTTAGTGGCATTAGGAACATGCAAGATAACTGTAAGGCTGAAAGAATTATGAGGAGTGCATAAAACTGATTGACCAATATGACTAATACGCATACCTGTGCCGTCTGCAGTGCGCACACGGTCTTCGCCTGGATATGGATCATAGGTGGTGAGCTTATTCAGCTGACCGGTGAGATGTTCAGTAGCCCCCGTGTCATAGTACCAGTTGGTGTCAACTCCATGAGCAGCAACAAAATTTGCATCTTTGTCGCCGCGATCACCACGGTCAGTGCGGTTGGAGCGATCATCTTCATTGCGCCACCAGCAGTCACGAGCAGGATGCCCATGTATGTCACATATCTGGCAGGTGACATTGACGTAGGGCGTGGGGCGACGGTCACGGCGGCGACCACCATCATCGCGGCGGCGACGATCATCATCATAGCGACGTGGGCGATCGTCGCGGTACTCCTGGCGTGGGCGGTCCTGGCGCCGCCGATCATCATAGCGGGGCCGGTCATCTTGGCGGGGGCGACGGTCATCGTAGCGAGGGCGCTCCTCCTGGCGCTCCACCTGCCGCGGGCGACGATCATCATTGCGTGGACGGGTGTCGCGACGAGCCACGTTAGCAGAAGAGGTGAACCCCGGCTCGTCGGTCTTGTGCTGCCGATCAAAGGCTTGAATTTGAGTGAGAAGTTCTGCGAGGGCAGTGTTGGGGTTGGCATTGACGGCAGTACGGAGATTGTTGTAATGGCTCCCGAGGCCTTGCAGCACATAGTAGACGAGCTCATCATCGTCAAGAGGTTTTCCCACGGCGGCGAGCTCAGCGGCGATGCACTTCATCTTGGCAACATATTTTTCAGCGGACAGATCACCTTTGCGCGTGTCGTTGAGAGCTGAGCGAAGCTGTTGGATGCGAGTCTTGGACTGGCCAGAGACATGGGTGTTGAGGGCTGCCCAGACTGCAGCCGAGGTGTCGAGGCCGACGACGTGAGCAAGCACATCGGG
Organism: Lolium rigidum; assembly: GCF_022539505.1. NCBI lineage: Eukaryota > Viridiplantae > Streptophyta > Magnoliopsida > Poales > Poaceae > Lolium > Lolium rigidum. Next base: position 298,688,306 of record NC_061508.1, read on the forward strand.
CGACAGCGCATTAAGAAGCCAGCGCAGAACTTGCTGATCGCGAGAGATCCACGCCTCGTAGTCGGGGTTGACGACGGTGACGGTCTTGTTGTTGGCGTCTTCGGTGGAGATGAACTCGTCGGGCGCCTTGTCCTTGCCGTTGACCAGATCGAGAACACGGGCGCCGCGCAGCGCAGGGATCACCAGCGCTTTCGAAACGAGCGCGTTTTCGCGCGTGAGCGGCTGGGATGGAGGAGTCCCGAGCGCGGCGGCGAGAGCGGTAGCAGACATCGATGAAGAGGTGGCCATTGGATCTGGCTTAGACGCGGCGACGCCGATAGTGGCGGCGGCGGCAGCGGGAACTGCGGCGGCTAGGGTTTGTAGGTTTTGGTTTTGGATATGTTGTGTAGGCGGCGGCGGCAGCAACAAGTGCAGCGGCGGCGGCTAGGTTTGTAGGTTGTAGATTTGTTGGTGTAGCGGCGGCGGCAGACGATGGCTACGGCGGCAGCGTGTGTGTTTTGTTTTGGCGGCGGCGGCAGGTGCGGCGATGGCAGCGAGAAGCGGCGGCGGCGACAGAGCTGGCGGCGGCTAGGGTTTTGGGCAGCTAGAGGGAAGAGACCCGCTCTGATACCAATTGTTGGCCCATCCCCACTACACCGTCGAGTACGGTCCGACGATGATCGACGATGAAGACTTTCCGGCGAGACGACACACGTCCCAGCCAATCCTTGACCTGCACACACGTAGAAGACAAAGAGCTAGCCAAACGATTAGAGCGATTGCTAGCAGCAGAACTTCACGTATGCAAGAACGAGTATATCGCCAAAGGCTCGTCTCGAGCCTTGTTGATTTTATTCCTTCACGATGTGGTTGTTTACAACGTCCGTATACCCTGGGTATTTATACACGGCAAGATGCACAACCTAACCGACTAGGTGAAGAACCCGCGTCCAACACGGCGTAGCTCTCCACGCCCAACACGACGCCATCCGGTTAGTACCGGTTTACAACTCACACGACACACACGCGCACACGATACCGTTCCGGTGTCCTAGTGATTATCGTTTCTAACAATCACCCCCCTAAGCACGATGTGCTCGTCTTCACAGCTTGGACGCCGATCCTTCGTCGCATCTCCAAGAACTTCAGTCGACCTAAAGACTTGGTCAGAATATCTGCAAGCTGATCATCGGTGCGAACGTAGTTGACTTCTATCTTGTTCTCTTCTACACACTCCCGTATGTAGTGATACCTCGTATCAATGTGCTTACTCCTATCATGGTGCACCGGATTCTTGCACAAAGAGATTGTAGACTTGTTGTCAACATTGAGCACCACCCTTTCCGCTTCCTCCTCCTTGAGGTCACCGAGTAGCCTCCCTAGCCACACACCTTGACACGCCGCGGTTGCAGCTGCTATATACTCAGCTTCACAGGAAGATAATGCAACTACCTTTTGCTTTTGTGATAGCCAACTTACGATGCTATTTCCAAGGAAATACGCCACGCCCGATGTACTCTTACGGTCGTCAACATCGCCTGCCATGTCGCTGTCACTATAGCCAAGTATCTTCACCTTCCCCTTCTCCTTCAAATAGACAATACCGTAGTCAGTTGTCCCTTTGATGTACCTGAGTATATGCTTTACCGCTGCCCAATGTTCCGCTGTGGGTGCTTCCATGTAGCGACTCACAATGCCAACAGAATAGGCCAAGTCCGGTCTTGTATTCACGAGATACCTCAAACTTCCGACCACACTCCTATACTCCGTTGCATCAACCGCGGGTGCTTCGCTCTTCTTGCTTAGTTTAAGCCGAGGTTCCATTGGAACTTGAGTTGGATTGCAATCTTCCATGCCACAATTCTCGAGTATTCTCTTCGCATATGCCTCCCGGCATAGTGTAATCTCACCCAGCTTTTGTTGCACCTCGATCCCAAGATAGTAGGTCAACAAGCCTAGATCACTCATCTTGAATAACTCCTTCATCTGTAGCTTGAACTTAGCAATCTCCTCCTCATCCGCTCCGGTTATCAATAGGTCGTCTACATAGATGCCAACTAGTAGACGATCCCTTCCTTGACCTCGCTTATACATAGCATGCTCCAGTGGGCTCTTCTCGAATCCGAGAGAGATCAATGTACGATCAAGCTTGATGTTCCACGCCCGAGGGGCCTGCCGTAGCCCGTACAATGCCTTGTGTAGCTTCAATACCTTGTGTTCCTCTCCTCGCTTGACGTATCCCGGTGGTTGCCTCACATAGACTTCTTCTTCCAACTCCCCATTCAAAAACGCGGATTTCACATCCATGTGATGCAATTTCCAAGATTCTTGAGCCGCGAGAGCGATAATTAATCTCACCGATTCCATCCTTGCAACGGGAGCGAACACTTCTTCGAAATCTACACCTTGCTCTTGCACATAGCCCTTGGCCACTAGCCTTGCTTTGTGTTTCACCAAGTTCCCTTCGGCATCCTTCTTGATTTTGTACACCCACTTGAGCCCTATGGCTTTTTGGCCGTTGGGTAGATCGACAAGCTTCCATGTATTGTTGTCACGGATCGACACCAACTCCTCATCCATAGCACGACGCCAACACTCCTCCGTGTTTGCGTCCTCGAACTTCGTCGGCTCCTCGGTGAGTAAACACCGACCTTGTCCTCTCCCTCGCGCACGCGCTGTACGAAGGGTCTCCGGCGGATAGAACTCCAATACGCTTCGGAATTTTTCTGGAGTAGGCGGACGTCTCCTTTCCATTGCAGTAGAAGGAGACCCCGGAGCTGACGTAGTACTTGTTTCAGCGTCTGCTGAATTTCCTGCAGCTGTCGGTGTACTGCATGTTGACGACGTGAAATCGTCGCCCGCGTCCACTTCTGGACTGCCGCTAGTCCCTCCTGGACTAGTGTGTGCAGCGGATGGGCCATCAGAGTCACCAACGCCTGCCCCTGGACTGATTGGTGTGCCTCCCGATGCAGCCCATGTGCTGCTGCTCTTTTCAGAACTCACGTACGGGGAAGCTTCTCCAGGTGAGGCGCTCAAGCTGCTGCTGCTGCTGCCCGCTCTGGGTCTCCCGCGCGGAGAGACGCCTCCAGGCGAGTCGGTCGGCTCGCTGCCCCTATCGCTAGCTGACGAGCCTCCAGGTGCAACGCTGCTGCTGCTCGCGCCTGGTGCAGCGGCGCTGCTGCTTGCGCCCGGACCCGAATCTTCTCCGGCGCGTGAATCGTCACGAGACGCTGTTTCCTGATTGAATCACTGTAAACCACAGTAAAAATTTCGTCGGAAATCGACTGTACCGGTTCCGCGGAGCCCCAATTCCATGATTTTTCCTCCTCGAAGACGACGTCGCGTGTCACCACCAACTTCGTATTCACCGGATTGTACGCGCGATAAGCCTTCGAACCGGCTTCATAGCCGATCATGACCATTGGAGTACTTCGATCCGCCAACTTGCTAGTATGTCCGGATACCGTCTTCACATGCGCCACGCACCCGAAAGTGCGAAGATGATCAACCGAGGGCTTGCGTCCGTACCATGCTTCGTACGGAGTCATACCAACCACGCTCTTAGTTGGTGCCCTGTTCAGCAAATAGACGGCCGTCGTGACCGCCTCGCCCCAAAACCTGCCCGGCACGCCTTTGCTTTTCATCATGCTACGTGCCATGGCCACCACGGTTTGGTTCCTTCTCTCCACAACACCGTTTTGCTGCGGTGAATATGGCGCGGTAAGGTACCGCTGGATCCCATGAGCTTCACAAAACGCCTTGAATTCATTGGATTTGAACTCCCCACCCCGATCGGTACGGAGGGCCTTCAACTTTGCCTCGGACTCCACCTCGGCTGCCATCTTCACAATCCTGAACGCTTGCAAAGCTTGATCCTTACTCTTCAGCAACACAACCCACATGTATCTACTGAAGTCGTCGACGATGAGCAAAAAGTACTTGTTCCCGGCGGGGGTCGCCGGCGTGATTGGTCCGCATAGGTCTCCATGCACCAACTCAAGAACCTTGCTTGCTCGATATTGTCCCTCCCTTGGAAACGGGGCTCGCCTTTGTTTCCCAATGAGACAACCGTCGCACACCTGCTCAACATGATCAACACACGGTAAGCCACGTACCATCTCCTTCTGTCCAAGTTGCCGTAGAGCCTGGAAATTAAGATGCCCGTAGCGCGCGTGCCACCTCCATGCCGAGTCTTCCATGCTTGACATCAAGCATACCGGATCCACCCGATCCAGGTTGAGGATGTAGAGTCGATTCCTCGCCCTCTCCACCTTCATGATGAGTTGCCTTTGACGATCATACCCCCATAAGAACTCGTCCTCGATCACGATCTTGCATCCACGCTCCGCGAGCTGACCAAGACTGATGATGTTGCTCTTCAACTTGGGGATATAGTACACATCTGTGAGTACCTTGTGACCGCCGTTCTTCAACTCAAACAGGACAGTACCTCGCCCTGCTATCCCAACGGTCGATCCATCGCCGAATCGAACCGTTCCTCCCACCGAGAGGTCTAGCTCAGAAAACTGAGCCTTGTCGCCGGTCATGTGGTTGCTTGCGCCTGTGTCGAGGTACCAGACATGCCTCGCTGTCCTCATCCTCGCCTTGTCATGAAGGAAAACCTTGTCTTCCTCGAGCGTGACGATCTCCCTAGCCGGCACCTGCGGAGTTGATTCAACGTTGTCCATCAGCTCGCATACTTCGAGCATCAACATCATTGGTCCATCATCTCCTTCCTTCGCCAAGAGAGCCTTCTTCTCCGGAGAGTTGCGACACTCCGATTTGAAGTGACCGAGCTGGTTGCACTTATGGCAGCGAAGATTCTTTTTATCGAACTTCTTCTTAGGCTTCTTCGGCTTCTCATCCGACTTCTTCGCCGGGCGGGAGGCTTCTTGATAACCACCGCTGCTTGATGCTCCATTGCTCTTCTTCTCTCTTGCGGCCATTGCCTGCCACCGGGCGCGCGTAAGCATCACGTGCTCCTCCACTTTTGCTTCGCCGCCGTAGGTGATCTTCATCCTCTCATCATGCGCCTTGAACCGTCCGACCAAATCGTCCATCGTGAGAGTCTTGAGATCGACGCACTGCTCGATCGCCGAAACAACGGGCAAGTAACGCGGCGGCGCCGCGCGTAGGAAACGCCTTACGATCGAGATCTCCTCGAGCTTCTCGCCCAGCGCGCGAATCCCATTGACCAATGTAGCGACCCTCGAAGCGAAGGCGTCCAGCTTCTCATCTCCTCCCATCTCCGGGTTCTCGTACTGCTTCAGCAAGGTTTGTAGGGCCGCCTCGCGGACACGTGCATGACCAAGGTTCAGCGTCTTGATCGTCTCCCACGCCTCCTTTGCAGATGTCTTCGAGATTAGATGCTGCCTCACGTCCATCGGCATCACCGAGCAGATGGTCGTGAGTGCCCGTCGGTCCTTGCGGTACATCGACGCGCCCTTCTTGAACTCGTCGCCGCCGGGATCAACAGCCTCCCAGATTTCGTTGGACTCGAGCGCCCACATCATCGTGGTCGCCCACACCGTGTAGTTGTCGCGGATGTACTGCGGATACTGCGTCGACACCGGCGCCGCGGCGCCGGAAGACTCGCCCACTTCCTTCGTCATGACCTCCCGTTACTAGGAGATCCTCCACGAGGCTCTGATACCAATTGTTGGCCCAGCCCCACTACACCGTCGAGTACGGTCCGACGATGATCGACGATGAAGACTTTCCGGCGAGACGACACACGTCCCAACCAATCCTTGACCTGCACACACGTAGAAGACAAAGAGCTAGCCAAACGATTAGAGCGATTGCTAGCAGCAGAACTTCACGTATGCAAGAACGAGTATATCGCCAAAGGCTCGTCTCGAGCCTTGTTGATTTTATTCCTTCACGATGTGGTTGTTTACAACGTCCGTATACCCTGGGTATTTATACACGGCAAGATGCACAACCTAACCGACTAGGTGAAGAACCCGCGTCCAACACGGCGTAGCTCTCCACGCCCAACACGACGCCATCCGGTTAGTACCGGTTTACAACTCACACGACACACACGCGCACACGATACCGTTCCGGTGTCCTAGTGATTATCGTTTCTAACACTGGGCCATGGCTGATCGCGGGCGACTTCAACATTGCTCGCTGGCCGGACGACCGCAGCGGCGGGATGTTCGACGCCAACCTGGCCTCGTCGTTTAACTCCGTCATCGACGACCTTCTCCTGCAAGAACTGCCGCTCCTCGACCGCCGGTTCACTTGGTCGAACATGCGCGAACAGCCCACGCTCGTTCGCCTGGACAGGGCCTTCATCAACCTTGCCTGGTCCGCGGTGCTTTGTAACACGACGCTTACCTCCGCAACCCGAGTCACCTCCGATCACGTTCCGCTTGTCGTCACCGCCTCTTCGGCGGTGCCTGTCCCCGCCGTGTTTCGTTATGAGAAGGGGTGGGCTTTTGATCCTGGCTACCAATCCCTCGTTCGACATGTCTGGGAGCGTCGCTGCAACCAGTTGCCTGACCCCGCGGCGAGACTTGCGCGTAAGCTGAAATGGGTGAGAGCGGAGTCCAAGAAGTGGGCGCGGCAATGGCGAAAACCTGACTCAGTTATTAGTGCCTGCCGAGCTGCTGTCCAGCTGCTTGATCGCCTCGAGGAGATCCGTTGGTTGTCTGCTGCTGAGACTTGCATGCGTCGGCTTGTCAAGGACCAACTCGCACGGCAGCTCAAAATTAAATCCGTGTATTGGCGCCAGCGCTACTCCATTCGATATTGTCGCCTCGGAGATGAAAACACACGATTCTTTCATGCGTGCGCTTCGGCTAGACTGCGGAAGAACTCCATTCGAGTACTGCATGACAACGGGTTGCCTGTCTACTCACACACTGAGAAGGAGCATGTGCTCACTACCTATTACTCTTCCCTGATGGGGAGTTCGGTATCTACTACTTTCGACTTCGACGTCCAATCCATGTACTGCCACCTGCCTTCTCTGGCTGACCTGGAGCGCCCCTTTTCCGAGGAAGAACTGCGAGCTGCCCTTCTCACTATGCGCACTGACGCCTCACCCGTCCCTGATGGTTTTAGTCCGGGGTTTTTCAAGACCTTTTGGCCTCTCGTTAAGGGGGATATGAAGGACCTGCTTGATGCATTTCACTCTGGCACCACACGCCTGCAGCCTCTGAACCAAGCCTACATGGCCCTGCTCCCCAAACGAGAAGATGTTGTCACTGCTGATGGGTTCCGGCCGATCTCTCTCCAGGGCACTGCGCTGAAAATACTTTGCAAAGTCCTGACGCGTCGGATTCAGCCGCTCATCCCGTCCCTCGTGTCCATTGACCAATCTGGCTTCATCCGTGGGCGAAACATATGTGATAACTTTGCCTATGCAGCGGAGTTAGTCCAGTGCTGCTACAAGAGACGCGTCCCTACCATCGTACTCAAGCTTGACTTCAGAAAAGCCTTTGACTCTGTCGATTGGGCTGCCCTCGATCACATCCTTCGTGCTCGCGGTTTTGGCGACAAGTGGTGCGGCTGGATCAAAGCTATCCTGGAGTCTGGGCGTACTGCTGTGCTACTCAATGGAGTGCCTAGTCGATGGTTTGACTGCAAGCAAGGGCTGCGTCAGGGGGACCCCCTCTCTCCATACTTGTTCATCATTGTGGCGGACGTCCTGCAGCAGCTCATTGCCGGCGATGCGGGGGATGAACGCCTGAGACACCCGCTGGTGGATGATTTGCCATGCCCCGTAATCCAATACGCGGATGACACCCTCCTCATCCTGCGTGCCACCACCGATCAGCTCCTTCGCGCCAAGAGCCCGCTGGACACATTCTCCCGAGCCACGGGCTTGCAGATCAACTTTCAGAAATCTGCCTTTGTGCCCATCAGTGTACCGACGGCGCAGGCCGCTGACCTTGCTGCGTTGGTGGGCTGCACGCCGGCGGAGTTCCCACAAACATATCTGGGCCTCCCGCTGACAGCCAACAAGTTGCGTGTACAGGACCTTCAGCACCTGGTCGTCAAGGTAGAAAAGCGCGCCCCGGGATGGAAGAGTTCGCTGCTCAACTTGGGCTCGCGCCTGACTCTGACTGACGCCGTCCTCTCCGCCCTCCCTTCATTTGCCATGAGCGTGATCCCCCTCCCCGTCACCACTCTGGACCGTATGAACAGGCCCCATCGGCAGGGGCGGGCCCACTTCAATTCAAGGGTATTCAGATGCATACCCAAATTTTTTGAGGAAAAACTACATATATATAGTGCATAGGAGCTATATGTATGAAAAGAAAAGAAAATCAGGGATATAACACAGTATCAAGTCGAAACAGACTGCGGAGACCCAACCATGCACTCTGGCCCAACTAACTAGCTCCATCCCAACGGTCCAGGCTGAGCCCACGCAACGCACGTCATGCACGCCCAGCGACCAGACTGCAGAACGTGAATGTCTGCTCGTTCGCTTAACTTCCCCCTCCCCCCCCCCCCCCCATCGCCCCTGATTCCCCAACGCGATAGAACCCTAAACAATGGCGACGAAGGAATCCCGACCACGGTGCCGTCGTAGCTCCGCCCTCCGCATGCGTCTACAGGCTTCCTCGCCCCCAAGGCCAAATCCCGCCAGCGCAGCGCCAGCTTCTGCGCCTGTTGATGTCCTCGGATTGTTCCTGTCGCGTGTTACTGAGGTACAGTCAGCAGCTCGACCAGAACGACGAAGGAATCTGAAGTTCTGAACCAGTCATTGAGGTACAATAAAAATCCAGACCACCTTCAATTTCGATGGAATTAGGTTGAAATTCAGTACAAAAAATTCAGACCACCTTCAATATCTTATGAAAAAAATCCTACACTTTGAAAATTTGAATACACACTCTGAAAATCCTGTGCCCGCCGCTGCCCGTCGGGGCATGCTCTGGAAGGGGAAGGCCGCGTGCTCTGGTGGTGATTGCCAAGTTGCCTGGGAGGACGTTTGTCGCTCACGCGCGGAGGGCGGCCTGGGCCTGGGCGTCCGCGATCTCCAGTGCCAGAATACGTGCCTGCTCCTCAAATTCATCCACAAGCTGCTCCGCGGGGATGACACGCCTTGGGCCCGGTGGGTTCGTCGCTGGTATGGTGCCAACGGGATCGCCGAGCCCCCGTCGCCCCTCGACACCCCTTCGTGGCGATCATTCAAGCGCGTCTTCGCGGTGTACCGCGGGATAACCAACGTGCGGGTTGGCAATGGGGCGTCTACCTCGTTTTGGTTCGACAATTGGCACGCCGCCGGCCCCCTCTTCGCCCGCGTCCCAGAGCTGCTGACACACTGTACTGAGCCGTCCATCACAGTGGCCGCGTCCCTGGAGCGTGCCCCGCTGGAGATCCCTCTGCAACCGCGCGTCTCGGCGGCCGCCCAGGCTCAGCTAGCTGCCCTGGTTATGTCGCTTCAGCATGCGTCTCTCTCAGACGAGCCGGACACCCGTTTGCTCCCAGGGGGTGCCGCCTTCTCCACAGCCGGAGCTTACAGCATCATGAAAACATCCGGCGTCGTGCTCCCACTCACGGATCACAATTGGTCGAACTTCGCGCCACTCAAGGTCAAAGTTTTCTTCTGGATCGCCCGCCACGGGAACACCAGGACCCGCGCGCTACTCCACCGGCATGGGATCCTACCAAACGCCCGATGCCCGTTCTGCGATGACGATGAGGACTTGGTGCACCTCTTCTTCAGGTGCCCCCGGTTGGCGCCCTGGTTTGCTGGCCTTGGGGCACACGCGGCCGTCTCGGCAGCTGACCTCGATGAGGGGTGCGAGTTGCTTGCCGCCGCCCACCATGGCCTCATCCCGATGGTGCGCCACACTATGGTGCTGCTAACCCTTTGGATCGTCTGGAAAAGCCGGAACCGCATGGTCTTCGACGCTCAGCTCCTGCGGCCCAGGCAGATGTTCTCCCTCCTCGCGACGCACTGTGAGCTCTGGCTCCACCGGCTGCCCCATCGCCACAGCCGCCAGCCTGTGGATGCGTGGCTTGCTGCTCTTAGAGCTCATTTTACTTGATCCTTTGTCGGCTTCTGGGTTGATGTTTGTGAACCCACTGCTGTGTAAAAAACCTTTGTATCCCCCGTTTATGATTCAATAAATTCACTTCAGGTGGAGGGGTTCCCCTCCACCGTTGAGCTTTCAAAAAAAAAATATTAATATATTTCCATTTGTCAAAAAAAATCTATCTTCTATATACTTGGTCCAGAGTCGTAGACAAGTTTCTGCACAATCTATAGTTTTCTGACATGTATGCTTTGCAGTTATTAAGATGTTCACCACTTTAAACATTGAAATGTTATGTCGTACAGGTCAGGAATATTCCTTGATTACATGGCTACTCTGTCGGTAGCCACTGCCGTAGGATGGGTTATTTCTCCTGTTATTGGAAGGATGGTTTCTTTGGTGCAGTCCTATATGTCCAGCCAGTACAACTGGGAATCTGAGATTGCATCTGATCTCAAGAATTTGGAGGCCACTTTAATGGATATACTCATCGTAGTTGGTGCAGCTGAAAGGCAAACTGTAGTGGACACAAATCAGATACTTTTATTGCGGAAAATGAAGGATGCAGTCTCTGATGCAGAAGATGTCTTGGATGAGTTTGATTATATGCTTTTAAAAGAAAAGGTTGAGCAGAAAGGACTGCTCAGACGCATAGCCTCATCTTCTCTCTCTATTGTTAAACGTTTGGTCAACATTGACAAGTTTCGGTCAAATTTGCGGAAGGTCCTCAAAATCTTGGAAACGGTTAGATCTTCTGCAGACATGATTATCCGAGTGATGGCATTGGAGAGCTCTAACACCAGTCAGTCTCTTGCATGTGTCCCAACAAGAACAACAGGACCTGTTTTGCATGAAGATGCAATTTTTGGGCGAGAAAAGGAGATTGATGAGTTAGTAGGTCAACTGGTGAATCAATTTGATGAATGTTCCCTGAACCGTGAACAAAATTATAGGACAGATGTTCACACTATTGTTGGTGTTGGGGGCATTGGCAAGACTACTCTGGCTCAACTTGTCTGTAACAATGAGAAAATAGTTGATACTTTTGACCTGAGAATGTGGGTTTGTGTTTCCAAGAATTTTGACAAAATCAGACTTATCAAAGAGATCATAGCATGCGCAACTGTTGGTGAGAATGCTGAACTGGCCAATTTCAATTTCAGCATGCTCCAGACAGAACTTCAACGAAGACTCTCTTACAAGAGATTTCTCTTAGTGTTGGATGATGTGTGGTATGATGAGAAATATGGAGAACACATCAACAAAGAGATGTGGACGGACTTAATTGCTCCCATAAAAAAATCAGAAAGCATTTACTCCCAAAGAACAGGGAGAGGAATGATAGGAAGCAAGATTCTAGTGACAACCCGAACAGCATTGGTTGCAAAAATGCTGGATTCTAGAAGCTTGTTCATTTTAGAAGGTCTGGGAAGAGATGATAGTTGGTTACTGTTCAGACGGTGTGCATTTGGAAACAAGAAGCCAGAAGATTATCCAGAGTTGGGGAGAATTGGAGATCAAATTGTTCAGAAACTTAAAGGCTCACCTTTGGCATTGAAGGTTATTGGAGCGCATTTGAATGACAAGAACAGGGATGCAGAGTGGGAGGATGTTCTTCACAAAAGTGTACTCAATCCAAACGATATTTTGACGATCTTACACTTAAGTTATGAAAGCTTGCCAGAGCACCTTCAACAGTGCTTTGCATATTGTAGTTTATTCCCAAAAGATTGTCGTATTGATCCAAATAGATTGATCTGGATGTGGATAGCACTGGGCCTTGTTCATCAAGAAGGAAATATCAGTAGAAGCTTGGAAGATATTGGAAGGGGCTATTTCAATGATTTGTTAGCTCGGTCATTTTTCCAAGTGCTCCAGTGTGGAGATCGAACATATTACATTATGCATGATTTAATGAATGACCTGGCACTTCATGTTTCCCGTGGGGAATGCTTTAGGATTGACCATGGCAGCATTGGAGTGTTACCTCATTATATCAGACATTTGTCTGTTTCTGCTGACCAACTGGGAGATCTTGTGAACTATGATGACCTTGGAAGATTGCGTACATTTGTAGTTCTGAATGATTCTTGGTTCTGTTCCAAAGTCTCTCTGAGTCATGATATACTCAGTAAACTCAAGAGTGTGCGGGTGCTGGATGTAAGCGGATGCTGCTTTGAAAGTTTGCCTGAATCTGTCAATGATCTGTTGCACCTGCGCTATCTAGCCATCCGACGCACTTATTACGCACTGCCTATAACAATCTCCAGACTCAATCATCTACAGGCCTTGTTTGTGCGGTATCATTCATGTAACTCTTCGAGGATATCTTTCTCAAATAAGAGAAAACAATTGAAATATTCAAGGGGGGAAGTGAACACTACTGGAGATCATTTCAGTCTTCCTAAAAGCGTTAGCAGCCTTATTAACCTGGTGCATGTCGATGTGGAGAAGGCTTACACTCTCATGTTATCGGGTATGCATCAGCTTCCTTGTGTTGAGGGTTCCGGAGCGTTTATTGTTAACAAGAAGGAGAAAAGTTTGGTCCAACTGCAGGATCTGAACAAGATACGGGGAGAGCTTGCTGTTAGGTTGCTAGAGAATGTAAAAAATAGGGCTGAGGCTGCTAAGTCTAATCTACACTTGAAGGAGCACATATCTAAGTTGGAGCTAGAATGGGGATCATGTGATGGTGCTCATGATATGGACAAGGGCTTTGAGGTGCTTGATGTATTAAAGCCACACCGCAATCTTGATGAGCTAACTATCAGTGGTTATCCAGGTGTCAATTCTCCTTCTTGGCTGGAGTCTAATTGGCTGAGAAAATTGAAATTTATCTGTCTACGAGATTGTAATAGATGGGAGGTCCTTCCACCTTTGGGGGATCTCACATTACTCAGAACTCTCGAAGTGCGGAGAATGGATGAACTAAAAGCACTCGGTCAGGAGTTCTTTGGCCATGCTGGATTTCCTTCTTTGGAGACGTTGTCACTGGAGCGCTTACCCAAATTGGAGTGGTGTCTTGTTGACAATGATAAAGTATTACAGAATCTCAAAGACCTATTTGTTGCTGGCTGTCCACGGCTAAGAGCATATCCCACCCATCCTCGTACACTCAGACATATAGCTGTACTTGACCAGGAAAGAATCTCAGTTAAGGCTAGGATGTATAGTGTTGACCTATCAAGATCGTTTTGTAGCCTGCTATCAAGCTCCATCCATGTCTTGCATGCTCATCATCTAGAGTTTGTAGAAGATATGGATATCTATGTAAACAGTTTGGTAGACACGCAAACCACAGTCTTTAATAATCTGAAATCACTCAAACAGTTGAAAATTCATGGCGGCAAGCCAGCGTATTATACCTGCTCCGTAATTGCTAGATTGTGGGAGGAGAATGGGGACACTGTACTCCCTTCATCACTTAGTTTGCTTGAGTTGTGTCGGTGCTACCTGCAACCATCCTCTTTCATCAAACTGCTGAATAATATCTCATCTCTTCATACACTAACCCTACAAGACTGTAACACTGTTGAGGTGCCTAGTGTACCTCTAAGCCTGCACCACTTGAGGATGCTGAAACGGCTGAAGATTCATAATTGTGACTGGATATCATCCATTGAGGGATCAGAAGCACTGTTATCCCTTGAAGAGATAACGATAAATCAATGTTATGACTTGGAATCTGTACCGTACTTAGATGACATGCCGTGTCTTCAGAAACTACATTTGTCTCGGTGCCCTCAAGTTATGCAACTGTCCAAAGCAGGCCACCAGACAACACTGAAGGAGCTGGTTGTAAGATCTTGCGATGGGCTATCATCTCTGCATAAGTTGTGTGACCTTGTTTCCCTTGTGAAGCTTTCGGTTACTGATTGCTCTGATTTATTGTGGCTTCCTGATATGGGTGGCTTTTATTCGCTTCGGTGTCTCAGTATTGTTCGGTGCCCCCTGCTGATGTCACTACCGCGGAGCGGTCTTCCTGTATCACTTGAAACATTTTTCCTGTCTGGATGCCATCAAGCACTGGAGGAGCAGTTTCAGCAGAAGGAAGGTCCAGATTGGAGTAAGTTTGCGGCCCTTCCAGGATGCACGTGGGACTGTGCAAGGTCTAGGCGGTAAATCTTTGGAGGTTGGCCCTTTCAGTCTCTCAGATGCTTTTTCTTTGCAAATGTCTTACTTTTGCATAAGAAAACCTAAATAATAATTTCGATTTTATATTACCTTAGATATAAATCTAGTTCAAGTTGTGAGGTAAGTGCAGTCATGCAGACCGTTTTGTTTGAGTGCCCAATCAAATTGAAATCACAACCAAGCTAAACTTAAGTTAGATCAAATATTGCATGTTTTCTCTTTTATACCTTACTTTGGTGTTAGGCACTAGCAGTAAATATCATATTTTTAATGCCTTTATTATAAAGTAATGGAAGTTCGAATTCTGGAAATTATCTATTCTTGCACAAAAAAATATAAAAAATAATAGACCACCTTGTGGAGAAAGAACAAACTAACATAATCACCTTCTGTAGTCTACAAAAAAAAATACAGAAACATTGTTGTAAGGTTTTGAAATTTGTGTGCTGTACAAAAAAGATAAATGTAAAATTGATCTTCATATTCCCCCAAACTAACAAAACTATTCTATTATTTCATGATGCTACACACAGGTGTTTCTGCGGAGAAAACTTCTTGTATTTGTTGCTGATGAAAGGAGGGGTATTGGAGATGTAGGCAGGAATTTGCAGGCCGCCCGCCTATTGCGACACTGAGAAAGAACATCCAAAAAATTCTGGAGGTTTAATGTGCACAGCTTCAGAAGCGTGGATACAATGTTCCCAAAAGGGGATTTCAGATTCAGAGTGCATATGGTGATCATGGGCGATCGCTCCGCTCATGGCATACTGTTCTGCTTTTTTCCTCCGGAAGGTAACAAGTCAGAAATGAAAGCTTGTTCGTTTCATCACTGGAAACTGTTGCACCCTGGTTCTGTCAGTTTCGTCAACTGACTCGTAAACTTGTCACCCTTCCATTGTATTTTTGTCATCCTTGAATTTGTATGGAATCCATGTGTACGTTTCCCTCTCTCTGGGCAGATTCTTGAATTTGCAAATAGTGGATCGAAAGTCCGTTTTGGGTTTCTCCAGAAGTTGACATAAGCGTACTACAGTCTCCACAAAAGGATTCCAGTTTCTCTGAAAAGAAATAGACTACAGTTTTAAATCTTTAGATAAAGCATACTGTTTACCTATTTTCTTAATATTTTCCATGACAAATGTAGATGAAATAGATTTCGAAAAACACCCCCGCGTCGCCTCACCCTGGGCGACACGGGGGGCGACTCCGCCGCCAGGCGCTCGAGCCTCTCTCCCCCTGCCCCCTCCTCCTCCGCCGCCGTCGGAGGACCTGCCGGGCGAAGCCCTAGCAGCGACGGCAGCGGCGGGGGCCTTCTCCTTCGCGTGGTGGTGGCGGTTGCTCCTTGATGGCGTGTATTTCACACGTTCGTTGGGCAACCCCAAGAGGAAGGTATGATGCGCACAGCAGCAAGTTTTCCCTCAGAAAGAAACCAAGGTTTATCGAACCAGGAGGAGCCAAGAAGCACGTTGAAGGTTGATGGCGGCGGGATGTAGTGCGGCGCAACACCAGAGATTCCGGCGCCAACGTGGAACCCGCACAACACAACCAAAGTACTTTGCCCCAACGAAACAGTGAGGTTGTCAATCTCACCGGCTTGCTGTAACAAAGGATTAACCGAATTGTGTGGAAGATGATTGTTTGCAGAGAAAACAGTAAAAACAAGTATTGCAGCAGATTTGTATTTCAATATTAAAGAATGGACCGGGGTCCACAGCTTCACTAGAGGTGTCTCTCCCATAAGATAAAAGCATGTTGGGTGAATAAATTACAGTCGGGCAATTGACAAATAGAGAGAGCATAACAATGCACATACATGGCATGATAAGTATAGTGAGATTTAATTGGGCATTACGACAAAGTACATAGACCGCCATCCAACTGCATCTATGCCTAAAAAGTCCACCTTCAGGTTATCGTCCGAACCCCTTCCAGTATTAAGTTGCAAAGCAACAGACAATTGTATTAAGTATGGTGCGTAATGTAATAAAAAACTACATCATCGGACATAGCGCCAATGTTTTATCCCTAGTGGCAACAAGACAAAGCACAACCTTAGAACTTTCTCGTCACCGTCCCGTGTGTCAATGCGCATGAACCCACTATCGAGCATAAATACTCCCTCTTGGAGTTAAAAGCAAAAACTTGGCCAGAGCCTCTACTAGTAACGGAGAGCATGCAAGATCATAAACAACACATATGTAATAACTTGATAATTAACATAACATGGTATTCTCTATCCATCGGATCCCGACAAACACAACATAGAGTATTACAGATAGATGATCTTGATCATGTTAGGCAGCTCACAAGATCCAACAATGAAGCACAATGAGGAGAAGACAACCATCTAGCTACTGCTATGAACCCATAGTCCAGGGGTGAACTACTCACTCATCACTCCGGAGGCGACCATGGCGGTGTAGAGTCCTCCGGGAGATGAATCCCCTCTCCGGCAGGGTGCCGGAGGAGATCTCCGTAATCCCCCGAGATGGGATCGGCGGCGGCGGCGTCTCGGTAAGGTTTTCCGTATCGTGGTTTTTCGCCTCAGGGGTTTCGCGATGGAGGCTTTAAGTAGGCGGAAGGGCAGAGTCGGGGGGCTAACGAGGGGCCCACACCACAGGGCGGCGCGGGCCCCTCCTTGGCCGCGCCGCCTTGTGGTTTGGCCACCTCGTGGCCCCACTTCGTATGCTCTTCGGTCTTCTGGAAGGTTCGTGGCAAAATAGGCCCCTGGGTCTTCGTTTCGTCCAATTCCGAGAATATTTTGTTACTAGGATTTCTGAAACCAAAAACAGCACAAAACGAGAACCGGCACTTCGGCATCTTGTTAATAGGTTAGTTCCAGAAAATGCACGAATATGACATAAAGTGTGCATAAAACATGTAGGTATCATCAATAATATGGCATAGAACATAAGAAATTATCGATACGTCGGAGACGTATCACTCCTCTCTGGCGGCGGTGGAGTGGTTTCCGGCGGCGTTCGGCAGCGAGGCGCTGTGGGGCTCGGCGTCGACCGCGCCATGGCGTCGATTGAGGTGGCGGCGCGACCTCCCTGCGTTGGGGGCGCCCCCGCTGCCATAGCAGAGCTCCTTCCCCGCCCAGCCCATCTGGGCTTGTGCGGGCCTGGATCTGGGCTATGGTGGTGGGCAAGTGCGGTGGCGCCTTCGGTGTCGGTTGCTGGGCACCGTGGTGGTGCCGGCGGCCGGCCAGGCGGCGGCGGGCTGGGATCCCCACCGCCTAGCTCCGTCTTCGGTGTTGGTGGGGCGATTGGCGGCACATCCTGCTCGGCTGATGGCCATGGCTCGCCTCTCGTCGGCGGTGTGGCCAAGGCGGCTCCTTTCTGCGCGTGTCCGATGGAGTTGGGGTCGATGGCAGGGCCGGGAGAAATCCTTGCATGGTGCTGACGACGGCGACGCCCGTGGGCGCCGTCACCTTCTTGGAGGCGTCGTCATGGCTCTGTCCGTGCTTCCCCTTCCCGACTACCAGGGGAAACCCTAGTTCCGGTCATCGGAACGGGCGGCGGCGGCGCAGCTGCGTCGTTCCCCTCCTTGGAGGCGTGGTCTAGGTGGTTCGTGGAGCTCTCGGTGCACCTGTTGGAGTCGTTGTCGGCCGCCGCCTAGAGCGGGAGCTTCTGGGGCGCTATGTACACCGTCGCTGGTTCTTCTTGGTCGTCGCCACCTGTGGTCTGGTTCATTCCCGCCGTTCTCTCGCCGACCCTTAGGCGCTTTTGGGTGGACGGTTGCGTTGGCTTGGGTCATCTTGGAGTTGGGGTCGACCTTATAGAGTTCCCTCTTCGGCTGTGACGCGGTCTAGAAGCTTCGTGCTTCGCCTCCTCGCCATTTTTGGCGGGGGACGATGCAAGGCGTGTCCTTTCCGGTTAGCTTGTGCGGGTTGTGTTGTTAGTCGTGTGGCGTTGTGTTTGTATCGTGGTGCCCTTTGGGCGTTGTACCGGCTGTCTTGGCCTCTTCTTCTATATGATTGATACACCTTCCAGGGTGTATTCTCGAAAAAAAAAATTTCCATTTGCAGTTCAGCCGTGTGATTCTGCAGGGTTTATCTTCTATCCGAATGTATGTAAAGCTAACAATTTTTTTTTTTGCATGTAAAGTTAACAAATGATGTTTACGCTACGAGGTCTCTCGCAGGAGGAGCAAACGCATGGTACAACAGATTATGAGCATCTCCAACAGGCGCTCTATCCCGCGCTGTATCCTAAAAGGCGACTGGTTTAGCGCGTGGGCGCAAAATGATGCTCCAACAGGTGCTGTAACCGGCGCTGTAAAATACAGCATGGGGCAGAAGCGCTATATATGTCGTGCACTATATCTACCGCGCCGGAAAGAGCGCGCTGTATAAGTCGCGCGCAGAAACAGCTACGGATTTTTACAGCTCCAAGGTTTAGAGTTTCTGTTGGAGGTGAATATGCCCTCGCGCGCAAAACATGGATGGAGCGTGCTGTAAAGTGATTTTACAGCGCCAAATTCTAGAGCCTCTCTGTTGGAGATTAGGTGTGGAAAATATCAAATAGCATCCCGTATGCTAACTTTCTTTCCTGAGACAGAAAAAGATGACACCACCCGTCCATGGGAGTTCAGATGGGGGCTAGCCAGCCGATGTTCATTGCCGTTTATGTGGGCCGCTGACCTGTTCATTGTCGTCAGACGGGGGCTAGCTTGGTGTGCTTTGTATGGGAACTAGATGATAGAGTGTGGATTTTGTACACCCAAGCATGAGTGTGGGTGTGTTCTCTGCCGTCCATCTGTACCTCGAGATCTGTGCAGAGTGGAGCTGGGCTGAACATTTTGTTCCGGGTGGGTATTTTTTCAGTCACATCAACTCTCCTTTTCCCCTGACTTTCAACCGTGTGACCCGGTGTCTGAGTGTGGACTGTGTTTTCTTGTCGGGGACGCAGTGCTGCTGTTGTCCAAAAAGTAATGTTGTGTCTGCTGTTGCTATTGCCGCGGGCAGAGAATCCTCTTTTCCCCGCGCCGGGCATCTTCTCCAGGTGCGGCGAGAGATCCGGCGTACCATCCAACTTCATCTGGCCGCCGAGAGGCATGCAGTAGAGCCATATACACCACGCCGCGGACGCGCAGGCACATGACACCGTCGTCGTCGCCACCGAGCCGTACGCCGTCGCCACCGAGCCGTCTAAATCGCGCCGCGGACGCGCAGGCACAATATGTCGTCGCCGTCCCAGCGAGCCGTCTAAATCGCACCGCCGACGTGCAGGCACGGTACGCCATCGCTGTGCGCCATCACCGTCGCCACCGACCGTTTCCCCCCTTTTCCTTTGTGTTTGCGTCCGTACTAACGGTGACGCGTCCAGAGTGCAGGCAATGTCCGCGCGGGCATCTCCAGAGCGGACGGTTCCCCATTGTTTGGAAGGGATGAATCGTCAAATTTCCTCTGCTGTACCCGAGTACATCGGCTCGCGGATACCTCCTCCCGGCGCTTCGCAAGGTGGCGAATCTAGCGTATCCGCCCGAGCCGGCACCAGCGACGTCGAGGAAGTAGGTGCTGCAGACACTGGCATCGACGATGTGGCCGGGGAAGAAGGGTAGAGCCACGAGCGGTGCGGCGGCGACGAACTGGGGTGCGGCATGGACGAGCTCCTGGCCCGAGATCTGGGCACTGGCATCGACGGTGCCGCTGCCCCATGTGCTACAAGCGTCGGCATCCAAGAGGGGACCGGATGACCGGTGGCGACGACGACGCCGGGATCGGGAATTTGAGTTCAAAAGCAAAAAATGTAAGATCGTACAGCCTCTAGCTTATGTCAATTCCAATTCATTGTAAGATTCACGTAGTGTAGCAAATTTCTAGGCAGAAATAATCAAAGGCTGGGCAAGGGTTTCACTCTGTACCATACATTGGGCTATCTGCTCTATATCGTAATGCATATTGTAGACAAATGCTGTGAAGACATGCTTCGATTTCCTGCCCAGTTTTCTGCCCAGTTTTGTGCGAAGACGGGCTTTTTTTTTTGCTTAGTAGGTGATGTTGCGTCGATGCATACACTCGTTAAGCTTTTGCGACCGTAATCTAAGTTGTCCGAGATGTGTGACAGTGGAGTCAGGGAAACTCATATTGAAGCAGATCGGCTGTGGGAAAAACTCAAGAGATGATCAGTCAAACATAGTTTGGAAAAATGGTATATGTTCTGTTCCATTCTGTCTATTAACTTGGGTTCCTATTGTGGTGCAGCCTACCTTGGTTTCATTGAAGTCGGGCAACCTTGTGGTCTGTTCCATTCTGTCTACTAACTTGGGCTTCTATTGCGGTGCAGCCATTTTGGGGTTTTGGGAACGTTTGGGTGAACAAGCTGAGAGTGGTCATTCAGTGTTAACTCCTGAGCAGAGGGCGTTCTTTGCTACTCCAGCAGATCCACAGGTGCCTGAGCCTGACGACAATTATGATGTGATTATCGTGAGAAGTCATTATGTGTTTGGACCTTCCCCGTTCTCTGGGGCTGTACCATGCCAGAGCCAGTCCTTCGCTTTGCCGACATCTTATGAAAATGCTAGATCAGACAGATACGGTGGAGGGTTTAAGGTGCGAAAAAGTGCCCCATGCAGCAAATTTGTTTTGCTCCTCACATTCTGGTAGTTTGTGACTGTTAACTGTTCTTCCCTCTACAACATTTTCCAGGATATGGTTCCGGAGTAATGTGCCCACGGTGCTCGCTCTCTCATGTTCAGGTATCTGTAGTGTGTTTTCCAGGGAGGGCAGGTACTCGGTTCCACTTTTGTCTGACAGTACAGGTGCTATCAGTATTGCACGTGATCCGGTCAAGCATGAGCTGACCAAGCATATCGGTGTTGATGCTTTTTACACACGTGCACAGGTACAGGATGATGTTGTTGCGGTTCATTATGTTCCTTCAGATTTGCAGTTAGGCGGATTTCTTTACGAAGGCACGAGACTCGAGCGCAGCATGATTTCTTACTCTCCAAACTCGGTGTTGTGGATCCACCATGAGTTTGAGGGGGGGGGGTGTTAGATGTATATATCTGTCTATTGTAGTTTCCCCATATGTTAGGGGCTTTCTGCATATGTGCACATGTACATGTACTATATATTGTGGCCTTTAGCCCCTGGTAATATATCAAGCATATTGCGCTAACACCATGGACTGCCTCCATGAAGCTCTCTTTGATTGCAAATATGAATGGATACAGGGCTGGAAGTGGATCGTCCCAACTGGCGCTACAACCATCCAATTGCGTTAGGCCGCCGCTGCTGTGATTAAGTATTTTGCATCCCAAGTTGTTCGGTTGTGAAATCAAAAACAATCCTAGAGCAGATAATTTATGTGATGCCCTTTCCCTCTCATTTTAGCTATAATTCTGGAGTGTACGCAATGCATTATGCTCTTCACTTCAATGGAGATGATGTGACCGACTTGTCGGTTGACGTGATAGCGTCCGTTTTACTGGTTGTTGAGAATTTTGTTCAGGCTACATGATCTGCAAGGTTTAACCGTATGCAATATTTTTATGGCTTAGGACGACCATGTGCTTGTGCGAGCGGACCAGTTTTACAAGCTGATGAGGAAGCGAGGGAACACTGGTGATTTCCCTGCTTTTATTCAATAGGCTGCAGCATGAGTTAGAGACTACCTAGTGTGCTTGTTATCTTTCAGCTCCAGAAGCTGATTTGCTCCAAATTTGGCTTGTAATTGAACTGCTAGATTCCTAAGATTAGAGCTGGACCATCCTCAGTATGGCTCTTTTGAATGTATTACGAGACTGGTGGTGTATCTAAGAAGACTATCATTACTTTGTTATGTATTTGCTTGCGAAAAAAATGTTGTGAGATGGGAGGTTTTCTCTTGGTTTGAAACATGGGAAGAAAATCTCTGCCGCTCTCCTTCTTCACCTAGAGTATTGTCTACAAGATGCAACAAGATGAAAATAACAAGTGGCCAGCGAAACTGCGAGAGAATGGTAATGTTCATCTCCGTAGAGAGGATTGAACTAATCATGCCCTGTGAAAAATGCTCCATACTAGACCGAACTCATATTTGGTGTACTTGTGATCTGTATGTTTAGGAGTCGTCCCATATTGTACTCACCTGGCAAAAACTCTCTGGGCACAGTGAACATCTATGGTACAATGTGGCTGTGGTCTACATAAAATTCTAAACCAAAACCTGAGTATTCAGCCCATTCTTGTAACAGAAAGGTGATTCCCCTTGAGCCCTCAACTCTGTCTCCCTTCTACTGAGAGCCTGGGCCTTCTGGTGAAGCTCTTCCTGTACGTGTTTTGTCTGAAGAAATCTTGTACGGCCGCCAGCTCCCGTGCGTGTTTCGCCTGAAGAAATCTTGTTCTGAACTTGACCATCTTCTCGACGTAATCGGCCACGAGATCAACCCATAACCATGTCTTGCAAGAGTATAGTTCCTGTGGCAATGACGGAAGTAAATGGACAGGGAAATTGCAACAACAGAAAGCAAGCACATAGAACAAAGATCGAAGAAACATGACAGAAAAAATAAGGGAAATTGCTTACATTTGTTTCTATTTCCCGGTAGATTTAGTAGTCTCGATGTGGATTCCTGGCGCTAAGTGAAGTTTTCTGGCTAAGCGAAATTTTGCAAGCGCATACCATGGTCGGCCTGCGCCGGCGCCGCCGCAACCACCACGGGTGCTGCATCGGATGGGCTGATGCGTCGTCGCTGCCGCCGCCGCATCCTCCACCGCTGCCGCTGCCGGCGCCGGACCGCATCCTCCACCGCCGCCGCATCCTCCGAAGCACTACCGCAACCGCTGCTGCCGCATCCTTCACCGCTGCCGCAGCGCCGCCGCCGCCGATCCGCCGGTGGTGCTGCTGCGCATGGTAGAGTGCGACATCTCCCTACTCCGGTTGACGAGTTGAGAGCCGTTGGTGGAGGAGAGTGGGGGATCGGGGAGGAGAGGCTACTGCCGGCCGTGTCTGGTGAGAAGGGAGAAGCAGGTCCAGATCGTGGAGTCAAAAAGCCGTGTCTGGTGGCTTTCGGCGTCTGTTCATGGGACCCCTTAATTTTAGAGAAAAGAGTGAAAAAGAGCAAAGCAATTTCTCCACCTAACAACTTGTCCGAATCTCAAAGCATCCAACGGCTCTGGTAACATCCACACCCATGCTTGGGTGTACAAATGTATTTCCGCTAGATGATACCCTGCAATGCGGAAGTATTGGTTACAGAATTTTGAAATAAATACCCTAAAATAACTTGTAGAGCTGGTACAAAAAATCAGGATTGCAGTTGAAATGCAATTATCTTAAAATAAATACCCTAAAATAATTTGGAGAGCTGGTACAAATAAATACCCTAAAATAATCTGTAGCAGACAGATGGGAAGATGGGGCGGAGAGGTACGCCGACGGCACAGCAGGCACGCGTCACCACTTGGAGAAATCGGCTGCCGAAGCAATGCCGTCGGTTTTGGATTGAGCTTCAGTGATTTTGCCAGCCCACAAAGTCAGTGACTTTGTGTCACTTACAAGTGGGGCCATGCTTGGCCCCACTTGTAAGTGACACAAAGTCAGTGACTTTGTGGGCTCACTGAAGCTCAATCCGTTGGTTTTACCGTCCGCACAGCTCCCAAAGCTGCACCGATGGGCCTACTGCACCGAAGGTCGCGCCGTCGCTCTTCGTCGTCGCTGGGAAGCTTCCTAAAGGTACATTCGGTCTTTATCATCAGCACAACTGCCAGCGTCGACGCCTGCTGCCGCTACGCTAACGGTTTAGAGCAATTCCAATAGAGTTAAATACACCCGCCGTCCAACAAGTTGGCATGGATGTGCATTTTCATCCTATTACTTGCAGAATGGGGTACGGTCATTCTAAACCTTGTCATGCGGACTGATTTGACACCCATCCACACATTTGGTATGCCACGTCCACTAATGACACAGGCATGGGTTAGTTATTTTTACATAAACCCCCTATCTTTCGTATAGTTTGCAATATTTGGTCCCCTGCTGTATTCCATTCCCCAATTTCACGTGAAATCCCTAACCTCTTCCTGTGACGAAGGCCAGCGAGAGCGAGCAATCTCCGGCGTTGGCGCGGAGAGAGCGAGCGGCGGCGGGCCGGCGAGAGCGAGCAGCAGCGGCGGCGCGACGAGAGCGAGCAGCAATGGCGGCGCGGCGAGAGCGAGCAGCAGCGGCGGCGCGGCGAGAGCGAGCAGCTGCGGCGGCGCGACGAGAGCGAGCAGCTGCGGCGGCGCGGCGACAGCGAGCAGCGACGGCATGGCCTCAATGCAGGAGCTGGGCAAGGCGAGGATGGGTGAGCAGGATGGAGCCGTTGGATGCCCCAACAACTATCTGTATTCATCTTCTCATGTGCTTATCTGTTTGCTCTGCTCGTTTGACAGTGGTTCCTTTTTCACTTGGTTTAGGCGAAATTGGAGAAGATTGGTAAGATGCAGTGGCACCCAAAATTGGAAGAAGAGGAGTATGGCTCCATCTTCTGAAGCTTTTCAAGTTGAGAATATTCTTGCAGCTGAAGCGCAACTGTTGCAAGCTCGAATTTCAGATAAGTTAAGAGAAGAGAAGAAGTGATAGGTTGCACAGGATTGAGATGAGGTGGAGGGACAAAAATGAATTAGGCTTAGTCATTGCAGTAGTTATCTGTGCAATGTTGTATGTGGTAGTGGACTTGACAGCAAGGGGATTTGTATGAATATTTTCGTGTGCAAAGACTGTCACTGCAATAATATAATGTAATATTTCAGCCTAATGAATCTTTGCCGTGCAACAAATATATTGACGTGTCATTCGATTTGGAAGTCAGTGCATGCATAATTCTGTGTGTAATAGATGAAAGAACAAATAATGGAATGATCCCAGTAATATGACAAGTCAATTCTAGTAAAATGACAAGCCTGTAACATGTCTCAATATGTTCCAGTAAACAAAAGATGAAATAGTTCTAGCAAACAATAGTAATTGGCATCACTATCCAGCAAATTGGCAGTACTCACTGTAACTGGTGCATTCAAATGGACAACATGGTGTCGTTGGTGCACTCTGAGTAACTGGAACTTCATCTACATCAACTGAAAAATTGAGATCTGGAATAGGCCCACTTCTGGTGCTTGGATTTGCTTCATCATTATCTCCAGCTATTCTTCCTCTTTTTCTGTATGTTGTTCTTCCACTCGATTGAACTTTCTGTGTAGTTCTTGCTCTTCCTGTAGCATCCCCTTGCACATGCCCTATGCCTCTTCCCCTTCTTGAAGATCGCCCCCTGCTATTAGTACTTATGTTTGCTCTTCCTCTTTTGCCCCTTAATGTAGCAGTTGTGACCCTATGCCTAGGTGGTGGTATGGTAGCTCTTGCAGCCGCAACAAAGGAGCTCTCTTGAGGCAGAGGACCATTGACCCTTCTAGTAGTCACATTACCTCTTCCCTGAAAATTAATAACACAATTATAGCACCTACAAACTACTGACTCAAATAGGGAAAAGCAAACATATGGAATTACCTCCTGTCCCATTTTATACACCATGGATTCTTGTACATGTGTAGGATCAAATCTTGGGTCTGTACTCTGTGAAATGATATGCTGCAGAATACATAAAAAATAAGAGTTGTTTCATTTTACAAGAAATGCATCTATCATCAAATGGAGCTCCAAAATGTGCCTATACCTGCAGTATAGTTGGATCATCAACTTCTGCTTCCTCGGCTGCCTGAACAAGTTCCTGCTCATCCAGTTGCACAGACTCAATATATTTGTAGTGCCCTTTCTTGTTGTGATTTGCTTTTCCACAAATTGAGCAATGCATTGTCAGTCCCGCTTTTGTAATATAAGTGGCACCATTCTTCTGCTTCTCCTCAGGTGCCTTCTTCCTGTTCCTCTTTGACCTTCCCATAATTTTTGTGTACAAGGGAGGCAACACATGCACACCATTAACTTTGTCCCAAAATGCTCTGCCTCTGAGTGGATTAATGTTGTAGCCATAAGCTTCATGGTATGTTTCAATGCTGTAGCAAGAATGTACCATTGACTCTGGAGGAATTCTATCTTCTCTACAACATGCAATAGCATGGTGGCATGGAATTCCGGATAGTTGCCATCTCTTGCAAGTGCATGATCTGCTAGGGAAATCCACAACAAATTCCTTCTCGAACTCACCTGAACTAACATGGAATAGTCCATCTGTAGCTCTCGTGACAAAAGCTCCAACACTCCATTCCGTGAACTTATCTAGTTTCTTCATTATTTTAGGGCAGATTGTGCCAGGCCATTTTGCTGCCTCATTATTCTTTGTCTCAATCCTCTGCATCATCTTGTATAGGATTGTTAGCAACATGGATAAGATAGGCATCTCCCTTGCCTCCAAGATGTAGCTGTTGAGAAATTAGAGAATTGTACATGTGAGAAATCAGAGAATTGGGCAAGTGAGAAAAGAGAATAATCAGATAATTTCACAAGTTAGAAGTCAGAGAATTGTACCTATTGAATACTTCGCTGTGATTATTTAGGAGTAGATCACACTTTGGAAAATCAGAGAAAAATGCATTTATCCATGTGTTTGGTACAAGTTGCGCCACCCACTCATATGCTTCTGGACTGTCTGCTTGCAATTTATCAAGTGCATGCTGCCACCTAGGTAGATTTGTTGACCTTGCTATAGTCCAAAGCTCATTTTTTTTAATACTTCTCCTCTATGACCTGCTCTTTGGAAGTTCTGATACAAATGGCTTACACAAAACCTATGTTCTGCATCAGGCCACACTTTCTGGACAACATTAATTAGTCCCTGAAATTATTAGCAAGAAAGTGACTAAATTGCATATGCAAGAACATTTAGCTAGAAAGTGACTAAATTGTAAATTGCATACCTTTTGCTTGTCACTCATTATAGTGTATGGAGATGTGTTAGTAATGTTGAGATCGTCTCTTAGAGTGGTCATAAACCATTCCCAAGAACTTGTACACTCAACCTCCACTAAACCCATTGCAATGGGAAATATACAGTCATTAGGATCTATTCCCACAACTGATAGTAATATGCCTTTGTACTTTGTTTTTATGTGACAACCGTCCACACAAATTAGTGGCCTGCACCCTCTCAAGAACCCTCTCTTGCATGCATCAAAAGACCAATATAGTGTTGCCAAGTGCTCTTTAGCTTCCTCATCTCCTACACCTTGTACCCTATTAGTTGTCAGGAAGAATTTGCTTCCAGGATTTGATTTCCTCAATTCTTGTCCAAAATCCAGCAATAGAGAGAATTGGACATCTTCATCTCCATTAATTATGCTCAAAGCTTCTCTCCTTGCCCTGCTCAACTTCCACCTATTTGGACACATGTTAAACTGTCTCTGAACTTTCGCTGCAAAGGTCTTCAAAGAATTTTTTTGATTATCTCTAATCTCATCTAAGAACCTCTCAATCAAGAATGGTGAAGTAAGTGCCTTCAAGTCCCAGGAACCACGACATGTGTGCTTCCCTGTATACAATTTCTTAATTGTAAATCCCTCTGTCCTACTGTCTTTGGTTGCTCTTAGGAACCAAGGGCAGCCTGGCTTGCAAACAGCAGTAATTCTGGTCCTATCATTTTTCAGTTTGTTTACTTTGACTTTATTCTTAACACTATATGCATTTAGGGCTTTTCTCAACTCCTCCACACAACTAAAATTCATACCAGCTTTGAGGATAGGATTTTGCATGTCAATTTTTGGATTGAATTCCTTGAATTTATTCTTCAAATGTTGCTCTTCTTCCAGTCTCAAATTCAGGGTAGTGTCTTGTAAAGCATCATCATCTTCTAATTCGAACACACTGTCCGGTTCATTGTGATCATCCACCTCTCTATCAACATTATCAGCAAACAAGTCATCATCTCCATCTTCGACATCAAAATCACTATCAGCAAACTGCAATCAGTATCACTATCGCTGTCATTGTCTACATCCTCTGCATAATCAACTCCTCCTCTTGTTCCCTCTGCATGTACAGTAGATGGTGGTACTGATGGTGGTATCAGTAAACTGCTACTGATGCCTTCACCCGCTGGAACTTTAATGGGTTTTGTGTTTTTCCGTCCTCCATTGACTAGCACATCGTACCTTATTGTCTTCAATAAATTTGTGTGATCAACCATTATGGACAGTGTTTTCTCCACCTTGGCGGCTTCAATCATATCAACAATGTCCTTATCTGTTTCAATGCACTGCAATCCATCCATTAGATCCATTCCAGGCTTTAACCAATATACATGGAGCCTCCCATCCATATCATGTCCTAGCTTACTCAAAAAATCTTGAATCCACAAAATCGAGAACGTATCACGACTGCAATCATAAAAAAAATCAACCGATCCAGACATATAACACAAATTTTCGCCCAGGCCACCAAAAAATCCGTATGGTCAATCATCAGTGTAAACAAGTCAACATTACCCCCTGGAATTCAAAAACATGTACACATAAATGAATGTTGCTGAGTCTATGTCACATACAGATAATATGCCTTTGTACTAATTACAAATAATATGCTTGTGTACTAACTATAAAGTTCACATAATTATATTGCAGAGATCGAATTACAGTGTACATCCATACTCAAATAACATTCTGTAAGCTCAAATTACAGAGAACAAAGGCTTAAATAAATAGGACACCAATGACAGTTAACTGCAAGAATGAGAAATAGTTTCAGTCTAGAGTAAACTTGCAGTAGTAGAAAGTTCAGAGAAACATGATACTTTTAAATTGGATTCAATTGAGTGTAAAACATATTTTCGAACTGCAATACTTCTATACTGGTGCAAATTAGTGAATCACTACGTAAAATAACTAACTTTTTCACCTACTTCATCATATGAGCGGAAATTAAGTAACTTCTCCACGAACATGTCATAATCTGCTCAGAGTTAGGCCAGCTTAACTGTTGCAGACTGCAAGAACACCCTACAACTACATAATCGATCGCGATTCCTTCACAGAACTGGATCTAATCGTCGTTGATCAGACGCGCGGAAGAACCGAGGCGAAACTAACAGAATAGGAGAGGAAATCGGAGAGGGAAAAGGGTTACCGTATTCCGGTGGGTCTTCGAACAAAGCCCGGAACCGCGGCTCCGGCGGCATCTCGTCTGAATCGAAGCCACGATCGACGTCGACGATCGCCGCCTCGAGCTAGTGCGGCTGTCTTCGCGGAGGCGGAGGCGGAAACGCGCAACTGCTGTCCAGGCCACGAACAGGGTCCTCCAAGTAATAAAAGCAGAGGCGTATGCTTTGGGGACTAAGCCATGCGACGCCAAAACTTTTCCAGGGACTTACCTGCAAAATTATATCCCAGTCAGCGCCAGGATGGCTACCACGTGCCAGTTTCGGACTGATTGGGTCTCATTTACACAATTAGACAAGGTTTAGGACGACCGGGCCCCATTCTGCAAGTAATAGGATGAAAATGCACATCCATGCAATTTCCGACAGCTAGACGACACTTCGTGTGATTCGAACCAGCGATCTCATGCACCGAGCGCGAGATTGACTAAGAAGAGCTAACCATACGAGACAATGACACTTCCTGACAGAAATAGAGACAGAAATATTTTGTACTACTTAATATACATGTTATAAAGGTAAAAATATAAACTATTTTTTGCGAATTAAAAATTAAACTCGGGCCTTCCAATATATTTAATGCAACCTTTTAGAAAACCGACAGTAGTGAACGTATGTGGTGAAAAGTAAAAAAAAAAACATTGTTCTTTTCTTTCACTAACCAAAACGTGAATTTTGATCATGGAGACACCAGTCCCCGACCAATAAATTTAATGCATGTGAAAATGCAAAATGTTTCAATTCTAAAAATTCAAAACATTTAATCTCTTAAATGATCACTTCAATTTAAGATGTATTTTCACCAATAAAACAGTCCTCGATTCAAAAATATTTTGGTGACTCTCTTAGCCCATAATTTATTAATCCTATGCTGGTTATTTACCAATGACAAATGCAAAAAGTCACTTACTCTAAAATGTAAATTTTATTTAGAATATTTTAGCTATATTTTTAGCTCACGGTTTATCAACCCATCTACCCGTTATTTATCAATGGTAAATATAAAAATTTATCGACCCAAAATTTAATATCATTTAGAATATATTTTAGCTCAAAATTTATCAACCCTCTGCCTGTTATTTATCAACGGTAAATGTGAAAATTTATCGATCCAAAAAAGCAAATTTTATTTAAAATATTTTGGGGACAATTTAGCTCACACTTTATCAACCCCTCTCCCGTTATTTATCAATGGTAAATAGAAAAAGTTATCGATCCAATAAGTAAATTTTATTTAAAATATTTTAGGAACATTTAAGCTCAAAATTTATCAACCACTTTGCCTGTTATTGACCAACGGTAAATGTGAAAAGTAATCGACCCAAAAAGATAGTTTTATGTAAAATATTTTAGGAAGATTTTAGCTCACAGTTTATCAACCCCTCTGCTAGTTATTGACCAACGGTAAATGTGAAAAGTAATCAAACAAAAAAGATAGTTTTATGTAAAATATTTTTGGGACATTTTTAGCTCTCAAATTTAACAACCCATCTACCCGTTATTTATCAACGGTAAATGTGAAATATTATCGACCCGACAAAATAATTACATTTAGAATATTTTGAGAATATTTTTAGCTCACAATTTATGAACCCCTCTACTTATTATTTATCAACGGTAAATCTAAAAAGTTATCGACCCAAAAAGCTAGTTTAATTTAGAATATTTTAGCGACTCTTTTAGCTTACAATTTGTCAATCCTTCTTCCCGTTATTTATCAATAGTAATTGTGAAAATTATCAACTCTAAAAGCTAATTTCATTTAGAATATTTTGTGAATTTTTAGCTCAAAAGTTATCAACCCTCTTCTCGTCATTTATCAATAGTAAATGTGAAAATTTATCGACCGTAAAAATTAATTCCATTTAAAATATTTTAGCGATGTTTTGTAATTAACAAGTTACCATCTGCCCATATTTTATAAACGGTATATACAAAAAAATGTTACCGACCCCAAAACATAATTATATTTAAATTATTTTAAAGACTTTTTTAGCTTACAAGTTATCCACCTCAAAAGTTAATTTAATTTGAGTAGCAAGTGCTAGTTTATTTGAGTTGCAAGTGATTTCCCCACCCGTTATTTTCCCCTAGAAAATACCAATATCCCAGGAAGGAAATCAAAAAAATTAGTCCAAAATAACGTAATTTGTTATACAAAAAAGGAAAAAAAGAAAAGGAGGTAAAAAGGGAATTGAAAAAAGAGAATTGATAAAAGAGAATTGAAAAAAAGAGAGCATGACGGCGAAAAATAGAGAGTAAAAAAAGTAACTAAAAAGGAAACGGAAAATTGACCGGACGAAATTAGTTACATGAATTAAATGCGCAAAATTATAGGATCGGAATTAAACCGAGCGGGATTAACGCGACCAAGAAAGGAATAGAATTGGTCCATCGAATTAAATACGCGAGACTAACTGCAGTAATGAATTCGTAACTAATGTGCAGTACTACATCTGTCCCGGTTTACAGGACCTACACGTATTTCAAGATCATCAATTTGACCAATATAATATAAATTTTGCACTATAAAAATTATACCATTAAAATGTTTAAGATCTAAGCGTTCTGCTGATAATATTTTGTAGTACATATCTTATGTTACGTTGGTGAAATTAGCAATCTAGAGATACGTGCATAAAAAAGGAAACTGGAATTGATTGCCCTGGATTAGTTGACACATAATTAAATGCACGCGGTAACACAAAACGACAAAAAAGGAAACTGGAACTGACCTCTCGCGCCCCACGCGCTTCACACTGAGTAACCGTGGACCCGTTCGAACGCCAGCTAGTGATTTCGACAATAGTTGGCTATAAGAATGAAGTACTTTACTAACATATGATTCACCTTTCACTCTCACAAAGTGCATAGGAGCACATGCAAGAGTTAGCTATTGCATAAAGCCCACCTCTCTTCTCTCTCCCCTTCTCTCTCCTCCATGTCATCTAAAATATATTATTTAATATCTTATAGTCGACTCTATTGTACTTGCTCTTAGCTGTCGACACAACTCCCAGAGCTGCACCGACGGTCTGTTGCGCTGACCGAGCCGTCACTCCTCGTCGCCGACTGGAGCCACTAGACCGCTGCTACGCTGATGCTAAATTCATTTTATATGTGGAAAAATAATCACCAATGAAACTTTTTTCTCTCTCAAAATTAGTGAACACAAGATTGGTTGAAAAGCTACATTATGATAATCCCACACTACAAAATGCAGCCTTGAAATAATAAATCAAAGCTCCGAGTTTGGGATTGTATACTGACTTTAACCTTCTTGGGCCCAATTGACTGGGAAAAATGCTTCTTCTTCCCATTAAAAAGAAAAAAAAAAGATAATGCTTCTTCCCCTCTTCCTTCCCACGCCCAGAAATCTCAATCCCCCCGTGTAGGCGGGAGCAAACCCGTATCAAACATCACGACAGGTACAAAATTTCTTCCATTACTCGATCCCAGTTCTTGCAGCATCTTCAGTCACGTCCCCAAATGATGTTTGGGGGACGGCGGACAAGAAATGGAGAAAAACGTGTTTCAGTCGCATCCCCCCAAAATTAAATAGCGCCCCATTTTATGTCCGGCGTCCTCGGTAGAGACTCTATGTACAGAGTCTCTACCGGGGACGCCGGACACAAAAATAGCGTCCAGACGCATGCATGCTGCCCCTTCTCCCCACATGTCATTCTCTTTTCCCACACTTTTTCTCACCTACTTTTCCCCATGGGGTGGTCCCTTCTATTAAAATGCATGCATCCAGACGCTGTTTGAGGGACGCGGCTGGAAAGGGTCTCTTTTTTGACCAGATTTTTAGTCTTTTTTTGTCCGGCGTGGTCCTAAACATGCCCCAAATCATTTGTGCCGGACGTTTTTTGAGGGACGCGACTGGAGATGCTCTTGGTTTAGATCTCTTGGCCTTTGTTGCGTTCATTCCTTGTTCACTTAGTAGGGCGGTGTCTCCTCCGAGTCTATTCTTAATGTATGTACGAATAGACTGCGCTTTGCTGATCTTTGGCGATGTTTACTAGTGCCATTACTTTTTCTACACTGATTTTGGGCCTAGTATCGAATTTTTGGCAAAAGAGACCACGCTGCCCAAATCATTGATAAAAACGACCACCTGTGAATCGAATTGCCAAAAGGGACCCCCTCCGACGTGGCGGCAGCGCCCCCTGGCGACACGTGGCCACATGCCGCCAGTGGTGGTTGCGGCAGGGCTTCCGTCCCTTCGAGTGGCGGCACGTTAGCCCGCGTAGATTCTCCGTCCGACGTCGTTCCGTGCAGCGGGCCATGTCGCCCTTGCTTCGACGGCAGGCCTACGTGGAGGTTGCCTCCACTTTCGTTGGTGGCAGGGCCCGGCGGTAGACATAGCCTGCCACTGAGAACTGACGGCAGTAATTACCATGCGACTGACTGCCCTGCTTTTCGTGCGACGAGACATGAGGCTGTCAGAGATTCCCGCTCGATACAGAAAATTGACCACCGAAAGCAGCCTATCTGAGTAGAGGTTCTGTACTGATACAGAAAATAGAGCACCAACAGCCTACGCCAATTATTCCGCACTAAATTTTGGTACTGCTCACACTAATTGATGGCTATATAAGTCGTCT
Source organism: Lolium rigidum (assembly GCF_022539505.1). Taxonomy (NCBI): domain Eukaryota; kingdom Viridiplantae; phylum Streptophyta; class Magnoliopsida; order Poales; family Poaceae; genus Lolium; species Lolium rigidum. Next base: position 298,722,099 of record NC_061508.1, read on the forward strand.
TACCTGCATACAAATCAAAATAGCAGGATCGAGTTTGCTTCTCCGCATCTCTCTTTCGTGCGTAAAATATTCGAGTGAGTATGAGTGTGCATTGCTCGGACCAGGATTTTAGGCCGATGAAGGGGAAGAATGCAAGCTTGCCACCGGAGGTAAGAGCAGAGAGGTGTTGGTGCGGCTGCCTTGCGAAGGTGAAGGAGGTGGTTGATTTTTCTGATAAGTTCGGCATGAAATATTTCATGTGCGCGAGCTATGATCATGATCCACCCAAAAAAACAAGTTCATCGTCCTCGAGGCCTACGGTATGTTCTAACAACATGATTAAAAATCATATTTGTATGTCATTAATATTCGTTCATTAACCGTATTATTTGTGTTGCAGTCTCCCCCGCCTCTTTGCATGTGGTTTTACTGGATAGACGAGGAGCAGCCGGATTGGGCACGCCGTGAGGTGGCGGAAAAAACCCGCGTGCATGGGCATGGTTTCACGAGGAGGAGCGTAGGGAAAAGGCTGCTGCTAATGCTAAAGCAGAGATAGAGACATATACAAAAATTAAGGGCAGAACAAGCTCTAAATCGTGAGGTGAACCAGAAGAGGATGGATGATGAGGCTGCACGTAGGTATGCTGAGGAAGAGGTGCGCAGAGAGGCCCGTGAAGCGGCGAGGAAGTGATTAAGGGAAAGAGGTGCCGAGACGCAAGCGGCAGAAGAACGCGGCGACAAGTCCGGAAAATGGCCACGCTCGACGCAGGGAAAGTAGAGTGGGGTGTCGTACTGGCAATGTATCTTATCTTAAGTTCCGTTGTAGTGATAAGACGTATTTTAATTTCAGATATCTTGTTTCTTAATTTCAGTTGTATTCTTAATGAGAAGTGAATTTTAGTTGGCTCAATTTTTTCCCGCTCAAATTCAACGCCACTTTCTTCCCGCCAAAATTCCCCGCCATATATTCCCGCATAAATTCCCCGCCATTTGTTCCCGCCTAATTTTCCCGCCACAACCGTGCAACTCACATCTTCCAGCCGAAACTCATCCCTTTCTAGCCTATAAAAACCCACACCGTCTCCTTGTATTTCAGTGTGCTGTCTCTACAAGATGGATCCCCCATACAAGAATCCCCCCATCTTTTCGACGAATTCATGGCCAAACCTCTTCTAGACAATGCCCTCTATGTGATGAGGGAGAGCAAGGTAGAGACATTCGAGGAATTCATCAGTAGCGATGCCATGCTCCGTAAGGTGGGTAGGGAATTTGAGACTTGGTCTTTTGAAATTGGACTGCGGAAGATGCCTGCTCATAACCCACGGGAAATAAGGTGTGAGCTTATCAGATTGAATGAGAAGTGGAAGACACTAACATGGAAGTATGAAGAAGAAAAGGAAAAAATATTGAAATATCCATTATGGTGGGCGGCTGATAGCGAGGACGACGATGATATCTTTGAGCCTAGCAGCAAGACGAAGAGAGCTGCATCGTCGAAGAGTAAGAGTGACAACTCCTCGAAGGGGAAGAGTGCTGCACCGCCGGTCGTCGACTCGGACGACGACTTCGAGCTTAGCGCTGATGACCCACAAGTATAGGGGATCGCAACAGTCTTCGAGGGAAGTAAAACCTAAATTTATTGATTCGACACAAGGGGAGGTAAAGAATACTTATAAGCCTTAACAACTGAGTTGTCAATTCAGCTGCACCTGAAAAGCACTAGCAACAGGGGTGATGTGAAAGTAGCAAGTGGTATGAGAGCAATAGTAACAAGTAATACAGCAAGCAAGTAATAGTAATATGAGAGCAATGGCACCGTAAAACAACTTGACATGTAGAACGAGTATATAATGATGAAAGATGGACCGGGGTTCCCAGCTATCTACACTAGTGGCAACTCTCCAATAACAAGTGTTGAGTGAACAAATTACAGTCGGGCAATTGATAGGATTGAAATAGCATTAAGACAGAATATCAAGATCATTAATCATGTAGGCATGTTTTCCAATAATAGTCGTACGTGCTCGCAATGAGAAACTTGTACAACATCTTTTGTCCTACCAGCCGGTGGCAGCCGGGCCTCAAGGGAAACTACTGGATATTAAGGTACTCCTTTTAATAGAGCACCGGAGCAAAGCATTAACACTCCGTGAAAACATGTGATCCTCACATCACCGCCATTCCCTCCGGTTGTCCCGATTTCTGTCACTTCGGGGCCATTGGTTCCGGACTAAGGACATGTGCATACAACTTGTAGATACAATCTAAGCAATAATTATAGAGCTCAAATCTAAGATCATGCCACTCGGGCCCTAGTGACAAGCATTAAACACAACAAGATTGCAAGCAACAATAACTTCATAAACTTTGTAGATAGACAATCATAATGTAACAATCCATCGGATCCCGACAAACACAACACCGATTACATCGATGAATCTCAATCATGTAAGGCAGCTCATGAGATCATTGTATTGAAGTACATGGGGGAGAGAATACCAACTAGCTACAGCCTAGAACCCGTAGTCCATGGTGGAACTACTCACTGAGCATGATGGAGGCGATGGCGTTGATGGAGATGGCTTCCGGGGCACTTCCCCGTCCCGGCAGGGTGCCGGGACGCAGACTTCCGTCCCCCCGAATTGGAGTTTCGCGATGGTGGCGGCGCCCCGGAGTCTTTCTCTGGAGTTTCGTCAAGAGTTCCGGTGTTTTTAGGTCGAAAGGGATCTTATAGGCGAAGAGGCGGCGCAGGGGGCACTCGGGGGCGCCACACCACAGGCCGGCGCGGCCCAGTGCCAGGCCGCGCCGCCCTATGGTGTGGTGGCCCTCTCGGCCCCTCTCCGACTCTTCTTCGGTGTTCCGGACGCTTCGGGAAAAATAGGAGGTTTGGTCTTCGTTTCGTCGAATTCCGAGAATATTGCCCGAACAGCCTTTCTCGGAACCAAAAACAGCAGTAAAACATGAACCGGCACCGTGGCATCTTGTTAATAGGTTAGTTCCGGAAAATGCATGAAATCATCATAAAGTGCAAGCAAAACATGTAAGTATTGTCATAAAACAAGCATGGAACAACAGAAATTATGGATACGTTGGAGACGTATCAAGCATCCCCAAGCTTAGTTCCTGCTCGTCCCGAGGAGGTAAACGATAAAAAGAATAATTTCTGTAGTGACATGCTACTTACATAACCTTGATCATACTATTACAAAGCATATGAAATGAATGAAGTGACTCAAGGCAATGATCTATAGTTGCTAACAAATAGATAACATATAGCAAAACTTTTCATGAATAATACCTTCAAGACTAGTATCAAAATTCAAAAGTCTTGCACAAGAGTTAACTCATAAAGCAATAAGTTCAAAGTAAAGGCATCGAAGCAACACAAAGGAAGATATAAGTTTCAGCGATTGCTTTCAACTTGTAACATGCATATCTCATGGATAATTGTCAACACAAAGTAATATGATGAATGCGAATAAGCAAGTATGTAAGAATCAATGCATAGTTGACACAAGTGTTTGCTTCTAAGATGGAAGGAAGTAGGTAAACTGACTCAACATAAAGTAAAAGAATGGCCCTTCAAAGAGGAAAGCATCGATTGCTATATTTGTGCTAGAGCTTTGGTTTTGAAAACATAAAGAGAGCATAAAAGTAAAGTTTTGAGAGGTGTTTGTTGTTGTCAACGAATGGTAGTGGGCACTCTAACCCCCTTGCTAGACAAACCTTCAAAGAGCGGCTCCCATGAATTATTTTTATTTTTGGGTGGCACTCCTTCCAACCTTTCTTTCACAAACCATGGCTAACCGAATCCTCGGTGCCCGCCAACAATCTCATACCATGAAGGAGTGCCCTTTTATTTTAGTTTTATTATGATGACACTCCTCCCCACCTTTGCTTACACAAGCCATGGCTAACCGAATCCTTCGGGTGCCGTCCAACAATCACATACCATGGAGGAGTGTCTATTTTTGTTAATTAATTTGGGACTCGGGAATCCCATTGCCACTCTTTTGCAAAATTATTGGATAAGCGGATGAAGCCACTAGTCCATTGGTGAAAGTTGCCCAACAAGATTGAAAGATAAACACCACATACTTCCTCATGAGCTATAAAACATTGACACAAATCAGAGGTAATAAATTTTGAATTGTTTAAAGGTAGCACTCAAGCAATTTACTTTGGAATGGCAGGAAATACCACATAGTAGGTAGGTATGGTGGACACAAATGGCATAGTGGTTGGCTCAAGTATTTTGGATGCATGAGAAGTAATCCCTCTCGATACAAGGCTTAGGCTAGCAAGGCTATTTGAAGCAAACACAAGTATGAACCGATGACAGCAAAACTTACATAAGAACATATTGCAAGCATTATAATACTCTATACTGTCTTCCTTGTTGCTCAAACACTTTTACCAGAAAATATCTAGACCTTAAGAGAGATCAATTATGCAAACCAATTTCAACAAGCTCTACAGTAGTTCTCCACTAATAGGCTTAGACTACATGAAAAAACTTAATCATGATCTACTTGAGAGCTCAAAATAATTGCCAAGTGTCAAATTATCCAAGACATGATGAGGCATTTTCTGTTTCCAACCAAATATAAATAAGTGCAGTAGCTTCCAACTTTTATCATTGAACATTAAAAGTAAAACGTAGAACACGAGTGTTCATATGAAAAAGCGGAGCGTGTATCTCTCCCACACAAGGATTGCTAGGATCCGAATTTATTCAAACATAAACAAAACGAAAATAAACACACAGACGCTCCAAGTAAAGCACATAAGATGTGACCGAATAAAAATATAGTTTCGGGGAGGAAACCCGATAAGTTGATGAAGAAGGGGATGCCTTGGGCATCCCCAAGCTTAGACGCTTGAGTCTTCTTGAAATATGCAGGGATGAACCACGGGGGCATCCCCAAGCTTAGACTTTTCACTCTTCTTGATCATATATCATCCTCCTCTCTTGACCCTTGAAAACTTCCTTCACACCAAACTTCTCATAAACTTCATTAGAGGGGTTAGTACTCAAAAAATTTGAATCCACCTTGGTCCTGTAGTGGCACATTGCAAGAACTCAATAAAACATTAGCTACAGCCCTCTACGTCTAGAAAACCTCGCTTAAAGTCCACAAGAGACAATGCAAAAAACAGAGACAGAATCTGCCAAAACAGAACAGCCAGTAAAGACGAATTTTAATAAAATACTTCCGTTGCTCAAATTAGAAAACTCAAAACTAACGAAAGTTGCGTACATATCTGAGGATCACTCACGTAAATGGGCATAATTTTCTGAGTTACCTACAGAGAATTAGGCCCAGATTCGTGACAGCAAAGAAATCTGTTTCTGCGCAGTAATCCAAATCTAGTATCAACCTTCGATTAGAGGCTTCACTTGGCACAACAAAACACAAAACTAAGATAAGGAGAGGTTGCTACAGTAGTAAACAACTTCCAAGACACAAATATAAAACAAAGTACTGTAGCAAAATAACACATGGGTTATCTCCCAAGAAGTTGCTTTCTTTATAGCCATTAAGATGGGCTCAGCAGCTTCGATGATGCACTCGCAAGAAATAGTATTCGAAGCAAAAGAGAGCATCAAGAGGCAAATCCAAAACAAGTTTAAGCCTAACATGCTTCCTATGCAAAGGAATCTTGTACACAAATAAATTCATGAAGAACAAAGTGACAAGCATAAGAAGATAAAACAAGAATAACTTCGAAAATTTCAGCATATAGAGAGGTGTATTAGTACCATGAAAATTTCTACCACCATATTTTCCTCTCTCATAATAATTTTCAGTAGCTTCATGAACAAACTCAACAATATATCTATCACATGCAGCATACTTTTCATGATTTCCAAACACATAATTTTTATCAAGTTCAAGAATAGTGGAATTAAAACTTTCAAACTTACTTTTATTAATAATATAACAAGGTAGTTGATCAATCTCAATAGATATGGGACTCATAGAATAAGTCAAGAACTCTCCAATCCCATTTTCATTAGTAGTACAATTAATACCATCAAGTAACATAGGACCATCATCTAGAGCTTTATCATAAACATTTGCCAAGCAAAATTCTTTAGTACCATGCATTTCGACATCAGGCACAAACAAAGCATTATCATAAGATTTATCAAAGTAGCATGGATTATCATATATAACAAGTAGCATAATCATTCTCACAAGTATTACTCATAGGTACTATTTCAAGAGAATCCACAGGAACATAACATTCAACCTCTTCCGGTAAGCATGGAGGACAATCAAATAGTGTAAGAGATAAAGAGTTACTCTCATTAGAAGGTTGACATGGGTAGCTAATCCATTCTTCCTCCTTTTGTTCGTCGCTCTCCTCTTCTTTTTCATCCAATGAGCTTTCAGTGTTCATCAATTTCCTCCTCTTTTTCATCCAATGAGCTTTCAGGTTCATCAATTTCTTCTTCCGCTGGTTCCCGCAAATTGTGAGTGCATTCTTGTGCATTAATGTGTCTCTCTTTATAATCAAGGATATAAGGATTCCTACCGTAGCATTCTATGCAAGAATTAAGGATAGTAGAGACATAATCTTTAAGGCCCTTACAAACAACACAAGTTTCATAATTCTCAACCATGAAGGATTCTATCTCGGAGGCTCCCATAAATAAGACAAATTGTTCTACCTCTTCGAACCCATAATGAATATAGCAATTCCGATTATAGTTCTTAATTAAAAATTCCTCACTAAAGCCACATTGAAATTTAAGATGCTTAGTATCCCGTTGAGAGCAACAGTTTATATCATGGCGTTCAAGCAAGATTTTAGCAATTGTATTCAATTTTTCTATCATAGCACTCATTATTTTACCAGTTCTTGATTCTCTATAACAATTATAACATTCTATAAGCTCCAAGTAGGTTGTTGGTTCTCCCATAACAACAGTTTTTAATTTTTTGGTTTTTCAAATTTTTATGGATTTTTGGGTATATGAGGAAAGTAAAACAAAACTGAAATAAACTAGACAAAAGTAAACTAAGCAAACTAATACTAGACAGAAATAAATTAAGCACAAATAAACTAGACAAAAGTAAACTAAGCAAAACAAAATAAAATAAAACAGAGAGGGATGTAGAGTGTACTCCCCAGGTGAACTTATGAGTAGAGCTATGCCTCCCCGGCAACGGCGCCGTAAAATAGTCTTGATGACCCACAAGTATAGGGGATCGCAATGAGTCTTCGAGGGAAGTAAAACCTAAATTTATTGATTCGACACAAGGGGAGGTAAAGAATACTTATAAGCCTTAACAACCGAGTTGTCAATTCAGCCGCACCTGGAAAAGCACTAGCAACAGGGGTGATGTGAAAGTAGCAAGTGGTATGAGAGCAATAGTAACAAGAATACACAACAGCAGTAATAGTAATATGAGAGCAATGGCACCGTAAAACAAGCTTGACATGTAGAACGAGTATATAATGATGAAAGATGGACCGGGGTTCCCAGCTATCTACACTAGTGGCAACTCTCCAATAACAAGTGTTGAGTGAACAAATTACAATCGGGCAATTGATAGGATTGAAATAGCATTAAGACAGTAATATCAAGATCATTAATCATGTAGGCATGTTTTCCAATAATAGTCGTACGTGCTCGCAATGAGAAACTTGTACAACATCTTTTGTCCTACCAGCCGGTGGCAGCCGGGCCTCAAGGGAAACTACTCGGATATTAAGGTACTCCTTTTAATAGAGCACCGGAGCAAAGCATTAACACTCCGTGAAAACATGTGATCCTCACATCACCGCCATTCCCTCCGGTTGTCCCGATTTCGTCACTTCGGGGCCATTGGTTCCGGACAAGTGACATGTGCATACAACTTGTAGATACAATCTAAGCAATAATTATAGAGCTCAAATCTAAGATCATGCCACTCGGGCCCTAGTGACAAGCATTAAACACAACAAGATTGCAGCAACAATAACTTCATAAACTTTGTAGATAGACAATCATAATGTAACAATCCATCGGATCCCGACAAACACAACACCGATTACATCGATGAATCTCAATCATGTAAGGCAGCTCATGAGATCATTGTATTGAAGTACATGGGGGAGAGAATACCAACTAGCTACAGCCTAGAACCCGTAGTCCATGGTGGAACTACTCACGGAGCATGATGGAGGCGATGGCGTTGATGGAGATGGCTTCCGGGGCACTTCCCCGTCCCGGCAGGTGCCGGGACGAGACTTCTGTCCCCCGAATTGGAGTTTCGCGATGGTGGCGGCGCCCCGGAGTCTTTCTCGGAGTTTCGTCAAGAGTTCCGGTGTTTTTAGGTCGAAAGGGATCTTATAGGCGAAGAGGCGGCGCAGGGGGCACTCGGGGGCGCCACACCACGAGCCGGCGCGGGCCCGAGCCAGGCCGCGCCGCCCTATGGTGTGGTGGCCCTCTCGGCCCCTCTCCGACTCTTCTTCGGTGTTCGGACGCTTCCGGGAAAAATAGGAGGTTTGGTCTTCGTTTCGTCGAATTCCGAGAATATTGCCCGAACAGCCTTTCCGGAACCAAAAACAGCAGAAAACAGAACCGGCACCGTGGCATCTTGTTAATAGGTTAGTTCCGGAAAATGCATGAAATCATCATAAAGTGCAAGCAAAACATGTAAGTATTGTCATAAAACAAGCATGGAACAACAGAAATTATGGATACGTTGGAGACGTATCAAGCGCGAAGGCCAAGAAAGCTGCATCGTCGAAGGGCAAGAGTGCCAACTCCTCGAAGGGAAAGAGTGCTGCAGCTCCGGTCGTGGACTCGAACGATGACTTCAAGCCTAGCACCAAGGCCAAGAAAGTTGCCTCGTCGAAGGGGAAGGGAAAATGGCCACGTTGGACACATGGCAAATAGAGTGATCTGTTGTACTAGCTATCTATGTTAATTTTAGTTTTACTTTCTCGTTGTATCTTAAATTTCGTCATAGTAATTAGCCGTATTATTCATTACATGTTGTATCTTAACCGTTTTTACTTATGTTGTATCTTCATTATTGGAGTTAATTTAAAAATTAAACTTATTCAAACTAATATTAATTTGTCTCCGAGATACATAGAAAAATGTCTCATACATAGGTTGTATGTCTGTCGCGCACATAGATAAATATATGATATATACACGTAAAGCCCATGCGTATCAGTCCTGTCGACGACGACATCGTTGCTGCCGTGGCCTTGGACCGGAAGGCGACAACCGGGGACGAGGGGGATGAGGTGGACGCAAACATCGGCCGTACTGATTTTCCTCATCCTCTGTATGTGTCTCATCTACTGGTGATGGAGTGTGAAATACGTATTGAGATTCCTGATTTGGGGGAATAAAACTGGCATCTGTGCTCAAAATACCACATCCAAAGAATGTTTCAACTATCCCGGTAACATCATCGCGAGGTTGTTGGGAAGTGCTGCCGTAGTATTGTGGTTGCATCTGCATCATATCAGGCCACGTCGGGACTAAAGATTCCTGCGTATCGAAGGCTCTGTCAGAAACATGCATGCACGCAATAATCATGCGCTCAAAAGGCCCGTGTTACAATCTGATATGATGCAAACATCAGGCCGTGAAGGAGATATGCCCTAGAGGCAATAATAAAAGTAATTATTATTTATATCTCTATGTTTATGATAAATGTTTATATGTCATGCTATAATTGTATTAACCGAAACATTAGTACATGTGTGATATGTAGACAACAAGAAGTCCCTAGTATGCCTCTTAAACTAGCTTGTTGATTAATGGATGATTAGTTTCATAATCATGAACATTGGATGTTATTAATAACAAGGTTATATCATTATATGAATGATGTAATGGACACACCCAATTAAGCGTAGCATAAGATCTCGTCATTAAGTTATTTGCTATAAGCTTTCAATACATAGTTACCTAGTCCTTATGACCATGAGATCATGTAAATCACTTATACCGGAAAGGTACTTTGATTACACCAAACACCACTGCGTAAATGGGTGGTTATAAAGGTGGGATTAAGTATCCGGAAAGTATGAGTTGAGGCATATGGATCAACAGTGGGATTTGTCCATCCCGATGACGGATAGATATACTCCGGGCCCTCTCGGTGGAATGTCGTCTAATGTCTTGCAAGCATATGAATAAGTTCATAAGAGACCACATACCACGGTACGAGTAAAAGAGTACTTGTCGAGAGACGAGGTTGAACAAGGTATAGAGTGATACCGATGATCAAACCTCGGACAAGTAAAATATCGCGTGACAAAGGGAATTGGTATCGTATGTGAATGGTTCATTCGATCACTAAAGTCATCGTTGAATATGTGGGAGCCATTATGGATCTCCAGATCCCGCTATTGGTTATTGGTCGGAGTGAGTACTCAACCATGTCCGCATAGTTCACGAACCGTAGGGTGACACACTTAAAGTTGGATGTTGAAATGGTAGTACTTGAATATGGAATGGAGTTCGAATATTTGTTCGGAGTCCCGGATGAGATCCCGGACATCACGAGGAGTTCCGGAATGGTCCGGAGAATAAGATTCATATATAGGATGTCATTTTATGTGAATTAAAATGTCGCGGAAGGTTCTATGGAAGGTTCTAGAAGGTTCTAGAAAAGTCCGGAAGAAACCACCAAGGAAGGTGGAGTCCACATGGGACTCCACCTCCATGGCCGGCCAACCCTAGTGGGGGAGGAGTCCCAAGTGGACTCCCCCTTAGGGGGCCGGCCACCCCCCACATGGGAGGTGGAACTCCCACCTTGGTGGGAGTCCTAGCTTGGCTAGGTTTCCCCTCCTATGGAAGGTTTTGGTTTCGGGTCTTATTCGAAGACTTGGACACCAACACTTGGGATCCACCTATATAATGAGGGGCCAAGGGAGGGGGCCGGCCACCCCTAAGACCATAGCTTGGCCGCCCCCCTTGAGTGGCCGGCCACCCCCTCCCAAACCCTAGCTTTGCTCCTCCACTTCATATTGCCCGGCTTGCTTAGCGAAGCTCCGCCGAACTTCTACACCGCCACCGACACCACGCCGTCGTGCTGTCGGATTCAAGAGGAGCTACTACTTCCGCTGCCCGCCGGAACGGGGAGGTGGACGTCGTCTTCATCAACAACCGAACGTGTGACCGAGTACGGAGGTGCTGCCCGTTCGTGGCGCCGGAACCGATCGTGATCAAGATCTTCTACGCGCTTTTGCAAGCGGCAAGTGAACGTCTACCGCAGCAACAAGAGCCTCCTCTTGTAGGCTTTGGAATCTCTTCAAGGGTGAGACTCGATACCCCCTCGTTGCTACCGTCTTCTAGATTGCATCTTGGCTTGGATTGCGTGTTCGCGGTAGGAAAATTTTTGTTTTCTATGCAACGTTATCCTACGGTGGTATCGCAGCCAGTGTCTATGCATAGATGGTTGCACGAGTAGAACACAATGGTTTTGTGGACGTTGATGCTCTTGTTATCTTTAGTTGAGTACTTTGCATCTTTATGGCATAGTGGGATGAAGCGGCTCGGACTAACTTTACATGACCGCGTTCATGAGACTTGTTCCTCGTTCGACATGCAACTTGTATTGCATAAGAGGCTTTGCGGGTGTCTCGTCTCTCCTACTATAGTAAAGATTCAATTTACTCTTCTATTGACAACATTAGTATCAACGTTGTGGTTCATGTTCATAGGTAGATTAGATCTATATCGAAAACCCTAAACCACGTAAAATATGCAAACCAAATTAGAGAGCGTCTAACTTGTTTTTGCAGGGTTTGGTGATGTGATATGGCCATAATATGATGATGAATATGTATGAGATGATCATTATTGTATTGTGGCAACCGGCAGGAGCCTTATGATTGTCTTTAAATTTCATGTTGAGTAGTTTTTCAAAGTAGTTGTAATAGTTGCTACATGAGGTGAACAACCATGAAGACGGCGCCAAGAACCTTGACGCTACGCCGACGATGATGGAGATCATGCCCGTTGATGATGGAGATCATGTCCGTGCTATGGAGATGAAGATCGAAAGCACAAGGACAAAAGGGCCATATCATATCACATATGAACTGCATGTGATGTTAATCCTTTATGCATCTTATTTTGCTTAGATCGCGACGGTAGCATTATAAGATGATCCCTCACATTAATATCAAGATAATAAAGTGTTCTCCCTCGTATGCACCGTTGCCAAAGTTCGTCGTTTCGAAGCATCTCGTGATGATCGGATGTGATAGATTCAACGTTCATATACAACGGGTGTAAGCCATGTTGCACACGCAGAATACTTGGGTTTGCTTGACGAGCCTAGCATGTACGAGACATGGCCTCGGGACAACGGAAACCGAAAGGTTGAACACGAGTCATATGGATGATATGATCAACATGTTGATGTTCACCATTGAAGCTACATCATCTCACGTGATGATCGGTTTTGGTGTAGTGGATGTGGATCGTGTACCACTTAACAACTATGAGGGATGTTGTATTAAGTGGGAGTTCATTAGTAATTAGATTAAAACATGAACTAATTATCATAAACTTAGTCTCAGTAGTATTTTGAATTAATTTTGTAGTATTGGCATCCGTTTACTACTATGCGCTAGTCTTATAATTGAGATAGAAATACTGTTAAAATCTGACTAGAAACTTTACGGTTTGGTACCGTATTGTTAATGAATCAAGAAATGATTAAGTCCTATTGCAAACATTTAGTGAAACTCACTTTGTTGATTCAGAGAGCTATGGTTTCAATTAGTACCTAAAGTTATCTTGTCTCCGGAAAACTTGAAGTTCAAATTTGTTTGAAAAGTAAGGAGCTGAAAATTTAGTTTTCACAAATAATCAAGGTATGAGATATATGTGATATCTAAGACCTTATTGCAAGATGATAGAATATAATTTGGTGAGACTACATAAACTCATAAGTTTTATGGGAATGTACGAAGGTTGAAGACGCAAGGCGTCACAATCCTCCAACTATTGGGGCACTAACGATATTCGCATATCCATGAAGTGACCATCCTTAATATGCACCGTTGCTAAGACTCGTCGTTTCGAAGCATCACGTGATGATCGGGTGTGATAGATTCTACGTGTGCATACAACGGGTGCAAGCTAGATTTGCACATGCAAATACCAAGGTTAAAACTTTACGAGCCTAGCATGTACGTACATGGTCTCGGAAAGTCGTCATGATATAATGGATAAAATTATGAGTGAAATTGTTCATCATATTACAAGGTTACTAATAGTGAAATCCGGAACACTTGTCATATGATGATCAACTTCAAAATAAGAACCTCAAGGTTATTGGTATCAGACCAACAAACCTAGAAGTTATTAATGTTGAAGTGTTTTTCTGAATAATGAGGAAAGCTAAAAAGAAACTGCAAAGATATTTTGGCAGAAAGAAACAAAAGACTAGAAAGTCTAGCTCAGGTGTATATAAATGATATACATGTTATGGTTGTATTCCTAGTTAAGTCACACAATGAAATTCTTGGGTATTAATACCATATTGGTTGGTATGAAGTGTCATACATAACAACGCAATACAAGAATACAATGGCCTAAGTGACTGACAAGGAATATGATAGGAATGCACGCCTGGAACAAAATAAAGTGTTATTATGTTCGTCATTGGCATTCTATCTAGCCCTTAGAATTTATAACAAAGAACTTAATAATTGTTATTTTGCTCTGGTCAAATGAAAACAATGAGTTGTTCAAATTATGACATTACTCCATGTATGATGGATAAGTTATTATAAATCTTAATGGTGAAACACACATACATAACATCGACGCTAAAAATGCCATAAGGCAAATGATTTGAATTCCACTTATTTGTGGAACCGCAATTTAGGTCATGTTAGAAAGGATCGCATGAAGGAACTCCATGCAAATGGATTTTTGGAGTCATTCGATTTGTTGAATCGTTTGGCACTTGCAAAATCTTTTCTAAAAGGTAATGACTGAAATACCGTTCATAGGCCGAAGAGTTGAACGGGAAACTAACTTAGTGAAAACATATATAATGATATATGTGGTTCACTGGGCATAGTTGTGTGCGGAAGATTCTTCTACTTCATGAAAACTTTCAAACAATGAATTGAGTATATATGTGGATATATTCAATAAGGAAGAAGTTTGAAACATTTGAATAGGATTCAAATAAATTTCAGCATGAAGTGAAAATCATCGTAATAGAAATCAAATATCTATGATTGGATCATGGTGGAAATATTTGAATTACGAGTTTTAGCGAACATCTAAGAGAGTTATGAAATTGATTCTACAACTTACGTTTCTTGGAGTATCATAGTGATGATGAAGTATCCAAGAGATATATCCAAACTTTGTTGGATCAATGATGAGATAAAATATTGATGCCATTATATTTTTGTGGATTATGCTTTAGTGACTACCGCTTTTACACTAAATAGAGCATCATCATGATCCGTTGAAATGACACCATACAAGTTATGGCATGGGTATAAACCCTAATAGTCAACCAAAATCGGATGAATGTATTTGTTGGTTATCCCAGAGATTTAATTGGGAATTCTTCCCACGAGACAAAGACAAAAGTGTTTGTCAATGTTTCTTATTTCCGAGAAATTGTTTCGAGTGAAGTTTTTGAGTGGGAGGACAATATAATTTGATAAGGTTTATGAACCTGAGCATAATGATCAGAGTAGCGCAACATCGGAATTGGTTTCGGAAGCGGCCACGACGATCATGGCTCTCATGACTACAAAGTGTTTTAGCCATGAAGATCGAAGTACATATTGAACCTTGTAGGTATGGTTTACTTTGTGATCAAATAAATGATTTGTGGACAAAGGATTGATTTTGAACAATGATAAACCAACTACAAAACAAAGAAGTTATGATGGGCCCTGACTCCATTAAAATGGCCATGCGCCATGAAATCCAAGATAGATGAATACTTTATGAAAGTAAATGGATCTATGAAATTGATAGACTTGGATGAAATATCTTTGAAGAAAGCTTGACTTATCGAAAAATTGTTTACGACAAAGTTCAAAGAGTTGAATACGATAAGATTAGATCTTCCGTAGCAATGCTTATAGTCTATGTGGATTATTCTAGTAATCACTACATATTTCTTTTATGAGATATGCTAGTAGGATGGCAAAATACACTACTTAACGGAAGTATGTATACAAGATACAACCAAGAGTTTTGCTGGTCCGTGGAATACTAGATAGGTATACAAGCTTCAATTGGATGAAGTAAGTATCACGGAGTTGGAATCTTCACCGGATGAAATAGTCAAAGAGTTTTTTGATTTCATCAGAGACGATGAAGAAGCTTGCATTTGCAAGAAATTAAGTGGGAGCGCTAAGACACATTTATAAAACTTTATGTAGGTGACATATAGTTGGTTATAAATGATGTAATTATATACTTGATTAAAAGGTTTCATTGAAAATTAACTTCAATGAAAGGATTTGGACTGAAACATATTTAGTGTCAAGATCTATGAAGATAGATTGAAACACATAAATAAGTTTAAGTCAAAGTACATATGATGGATATTGAAGTAGTTCAATATAGAAATATTAAGAAAATGTTCTTGTCATGTGAAGGTTTAACAAGACTTGAGTGTATCCGACACTCAATGAGTAAAAACACATGAGTGATTATAGATCACGAATAATATGTACACAATCAGATATCATGTGCTATAAAGTGTTATGAGCATATACCAGAATGATTCATATGATGATCATTGGACAACAGTAAGAATATCCTTGAGTACTTTAGAAGAACTAAGGATATATATATATATATATATATATTTTTGTATGAAGAAATGACAAACAAATCGCTGTAAGGTGTTACACCGATATTGTTTTTGTCACATATAAAATATAATTTCAATCTCAAATTAGACTAAGTGTTGTTTAAAAGGTAGCACAATGAGCTAGAAGTTGTCTATGCTAGATTTAGAAGAGTTCTAAATATTGTGACGGAATCTACAAAAGAAGGCAGAGTATGTCATTGTTTTGACAATGACAAAGGATGTTAAGTCAAGAGGTTCTTTGAGAACTTGGTGTAGTTCCGACAGAGTCAGAACTTTGAAGCTATATTGTGTGTGACAATATTAGTGATATATTTCAGACAGCGGAATTAAAGTTCCACCAGAAGATCAAACATAATTAATGCCAACTCATTTGGAAATAAGTGATGCGTTGAGACGCAAATGAATTACAAAATACATATGTTTCTGAGCGTGTCAGATCCGTTGACTAAAGCTCTCCCTAGGGCAAAGCATGACCAACACCAGAATGCCATGGGTGTTAGGTATATTACAATGTAATCTAGATTATTGACTCTAGTGCAAGTGGGAGACTGAAGGAGATATGCCCTAGAGGCAATAATAAAAGTAATTATTATTTATATCTCTATGTTTATGATAAATGTTTATATGTCATGCTATAATTGTATTAACCGAAACATTAGTACATGTGTGATATGTAGACAACAAGAAGTCCCTAGTATGCCTCTTAAACTAGCTTGTTGATTAATGGATGATTAGTTTCATAATCATGAACATTGGATGTTATTAATAACAAGGTTATATCATTATATGAATGATGTAATGGACACACCCAATTAAGCGTAGCATAAGATCTCGTCATTAAGTTATTTGCTATAAGCTTTCAATACATAGTTACCTAGTCCTTATGACCATGAGATCATGTAAATCACTTATACCGGAAAGGTACTTTGATTACACCAAACACCACCGCGTAAATGGGTGGTTATAAAGGTGGGATTAAGTATCCGGAAAGTATGAGTTGAGGCATATGGATCAACAATGGGATTTGTCCATCCCGATGACGGATAGATATACTCCGGGCCCTCTCGGTGGAATGTCGTCTAATGT
The DNA here is from genome assembly GCF_022539505.1 of Lolium rigidum. NCBI lineage: Eukaryota > Viridiplantae > Streptophyta > Magnoliopsida > Poales > Poaceae > Lolium > Lolium rigidum. The sequence goes on from NC_061508.1 coordinate 298,739,000, forward strand.
CTTGCAAGCATATGAATAAGTTCATAAGAGACCACATACCACGGTACGAGTAAAAGAGTACTTGTCGAGAGACGAGGTTGAACAAGGTATAGAGTGATACCGATGATCAAACCTCGGACAAGTAAAATATCGCGTGACAAAGGGAATTGGTATCGTATGTGAATGGTTCATTCGATCACTAAAGTCATCGTTGAATATGTGGGAGCCATTATGGATCTCCAGATCCCGCTATTGGTTATTGGTCGGAGTGAGTACTCAACCATGTCCGCATAGTTCACGAACCGTAGGGTGACACACTTAAAGTTGGATGTTGAAATGGTAGTACTTGAATATGGAATGGAGTTCGAATATTTGTTCGGAGTCCCGGATGAGATCCCGGACATCACGAGGAGTTCCGGAATGGTCCGGAGAATAAGATTCATATATAGGATGTCATTTTATGTGAATTAAAATGTCGCGGAAGGTTCTATGGAAGGTTCTAGAAGGTTCTAGAAAAGTCCGGAAGAAACCACCAAGGAAGGTGGAGTCCACATGGGACTCCACCTCCATGGCCGGCCAACCCTAGTGGGGGAGGAGTCCCAAGTGGACTCCCCTTAGGGGGCCGGCCACCCCCACATGGGAGGTGGAACTCCCACCTTGGTGGGAGTCCTAGCTTGGCTAGGTTTCCCCTCCTATGGAAGGTTTTGGTTTCGGGTCTTATTCGAAGACTTGGACACCAACACTTGGGATCCACCTATATAATGAGGGGCCAAGGGAGGGGGCCGGCCACCCCTAAGACCATAGCTTGGCCGCCCCCCTTGAGTGGCCGGCCACCCCCTCCCAAACCCTAGCTTTGCTCCTCCACTTCATATTGCCCGGTTTGCTTAGCGAAGCTCCGCCGAACTTCTACACCGCCACCGACACCACGCCGTCGTGCTGTCGGATTCAAGAGGAGCTACTACTTCCGCTGCCCGCTGGAACGGGGAGGTGGACGTCGTCTTCATCAACAACCGAACGTGTGACCGAGTACGGAGGTGCTGCCCGTTCGTGGCGCCGGAACCGATCGTGATCAAGATCTTCTACGCGCTTTTGCAAGCGGCAAGTGAACGTCTACCGCAGCAACAAGAGCCTCCTCTTGTAGGCTTTGGAATCTCTTCAAGGGTGAGACTCGATACCCCCTCGTTGCTACCGTCTTCTAGATTGCATCTTGGCTTGGATTGCGTGTTCGCGGTAGGAAAATTTTTGTTTTCTATGCAACGTTATCCTACAGGCCGATCTCTCACGACTCCCATCTTCAAGCAGCTGAGGAACCATAACCAGCTATCTTTATTCTCACTCTCGACAAGTGCATAGGTAATAGGCAAGGGCTGATTATTTGCGTCAGCTGCGATTGCCACCAAGAGTGTGCCCTTTTACTTTCCTGTGAGAAAGGTACCATCTATTGACAGCATCGTGCGGCAGTGATGGAATGCCCGTATAGTCCGGGGGAATGCCTAGAATAAATGATCAAGGATTTCTTGGTTTTCCTCCAGAGTGTGTTGACGAGCTCTCCTGAACACTTGAGTCCCCCGGTTAGTTGTTGCTATCTGATGGAGTAGTCTCGGGGCAAGGTTATATGCCTCCTCATAGGTGCCATACAATCTCTGGAAAATCTTCTCCTTCGCCCGCCTTGCGTTACTAAATCTGACCGGGAAGCCAATCAGATCTTCCACGGTTTTTTGCAGCTTCTTTGTACCAAGGGTTATATCTTCTGCCACCGTCACTTGCATGATATGAGGTACATATTTTGTAGTGACGTTGCGGTGTTCGTCAAGAGCCCCCAATTGCTCGCATCTATGGGGTTCTATTTTTGAGATGTGCCATGGCTGACATACCCCAGGGCTCACCCGAGCGATAACTCTCCCCCGCAACCCTTATTCAATTTGACGCATATGACTTTCAGCTGGCTTCGATTAGACTGCTTCACTCTGTGTTCCCGAGATTTGGCCAACGCATACCTCTTGATTGCATGATCAGCCGAGTCCTTATCTGGGAAAGTTTTCCCAACCTGCAGACTTGCCTCCCCTAGGCCTGGAACGGAGCGGAATTCATTGCTGATGGTCATTGTTTTTAAGAACTCAGGGTCCATTGGTGCCGCAACCGCCCTCCGGGAAGGACCGACGCCTTCTTCGTCCGAGGAGGATTCAGATGAAGAAGAATGAGCGTCATCGTCCAACGCCTCCGACAATCCCTCCACACGCTCGCTAATGTCAACGAACGCGGACCAGTATCCTGGGTCGGCAACAAACTGGGCGACCATCTGCTCCGATGGGCCGGTGCTATGGCCTGCAGTCAGTGCCTCATGCTCTGATTGTCCTATCATGGCTGCTGCAGTCAGGGCCAAATGCTCCGATTGAACGGTGCTCGGTCCTGTGGTGATGGCCATCTCCTCTTCACCAGCGCCGGTACTGCATCCGGCATCATCATTACCAGATATAAACTGAACATACACCATGGGCTCTCCGTACATAGCTACACCAGGTATGCTTGCAAACCTCATGTACCTACCCCAATTTCTATCACTCTTTACCTCCCGCAAACTCCAACGGGCAGGTATCCCATCATCCCCTCCTACGACGATGAGAGCCTCAACGATCATCTTCTTCCTACGCATGTCACGCCCGAACTTTGCTCGGATGCATCTTCTAACATCCAAAAATCCTCTATTGACCATGTCTGTCCCTACAACTTTCATCGAGTCGCAGCGCGACACATCGACACCAGAAAATTCGTCGCGTACGACGTCTCCATAAAACACTAACGTAGTTTCCATCGTACCTACCGCACAACCATATTTTTAAAATAATATTAGATTACAACACAACAATATTTAACATGTGATTAACAATTTTAAATAATCATAACACAACACCATCTTTAATATTTTTAATAGCATTTCATTATAATTCTATTAGACGGCTACCGCTCACTCATTCCATAATAAATTTAACACCAAACATAAGACGACACTATTTTTTAATATGCGACAAATTTTAATACTACCAACTACAAACTAAAATTAAAATAAGTACGGACGGATTTTAATACCTCAACTTCAACCCGTGCGCTCCACTTCTAATTATATCTTAAAATACTTCCACCTTATTGCAATCAGAGAAGTCTATAATCAAATCCACCTAAAATAAACATTCAACATATTTAGTCTGAACATTAATATGTCAGCATCGTACTATTATATGTCTACTTTAACATGGATCTTGAACAAATCATTATTTACTACTAATGTTCACCATTACTTAGTCCACTTGGTCCTAATATGCACCATTACTTAGTCTAATTAGTGATGAGGGTATCCATGCAGCTTGATACACTAGGACAACCTGGGATATGATGATTGAGTCTAAGGTTGTACCAGCGATTTATCATATTATTGTTATTAGGAAATAATGTAGCCAGGTCATGTGGTGGGCCATTAGGGTTTTTAAGTTGTGTCTGTTCGATTTGGGTCTGTTCGAGTCGAACTAGGTTAGACCCAATAGGGCTGGCCGGACACCTCTCCCTCATATAAGGAGATGGTGCGGCCTAGGGTTTGGTAGCTTTGAGTTGATTCAGAATAATGTAGAACTTGAAGTTCATATTATCACCGTCCCATTGGGATCGGCGTGTGTGATGGCGTCTCAGACGTTCGTCCAGTTATTCATCAATAAATGCGTGAGAGTTCTTGAATCTGTCAAGAGTGATCGTGCGTGTGAGAAGGTCCTAGAATTTTCGAGGGTTGTCGAGCTTGGCGTGTCTATCGATCTTGAGGTTCGGCATTCGTCGTCGAGTTGCTCGCCGGATTGGCGTTCTCCATCTTCAGGTTACGTGTATCGCACACGTGATTGGGAGAGTTATCAGATCCATTGGATCAAGGAGGTGCATCGTGAAAGATCGGGCTAACTATCCGTATCAATTAGAAGAAATCATTATTTACTACTAATGTTCACCATTACTTACTCTGAATATGCACCATTACTTAATCTAATTAGAAGTTGATCATTCCTACGTGATATATTTCTACGCACATAAAATCATAGTGTATATATTTCGCAAGTTGCATACATCAAACATAAATTCTAAACGGAACATTTAATTAGCTATTTATGTCCTAATTACATGTTGCATGTCCTAATATATTACTCAATAATAACTACACATCCGTACTAATATTTTGAGGTAATTGCACCACACATACATAAACTTGTATTGCACGTGCATTTTCATACAAAAACTTGCAGAGTGTGGTACCACGGTACACGAACTTGTGTTTTACGTGCAAATTCATACAAAAGCAATCTCTGGCCGACACTTGGAGTTGCCATGGTGGAAAAACCGAAAAAGGGTATGTCCAGCTTGTGAACTTTTTGCAGAAAACCCCTGTGCTTATTTTGGTGCGAAAAATCCTCGAATCCACCCACTCTCCGACACCGTTCGCCAAAATTACTGAATCAATCTCCAACCTTGGCGCCTCCTCGTACCGCCCATGGAGACCGCCCGGGACGCCGCCGCGAGCGGTGGTTGCAGCATATCCACGATCTGCCACCGTCGAACTGGTTCAAGTTCACCGGCTCCAACCTCGTATCGGCGTTGTTCATGCCGCTGCCAGCGAGGAGGCGCGCCTTCCCGCCGCTGCCGGAGGCGGCGCCTATCTCTGTTTGCCTCCCGACGAAGAAGTGCCGTCGTGCATGGAGCGAGCCGTTGCTGCTCCCTCCGTCCCTGCAAAGCAGCGCGTCCTAGTGCCATTTTTCCATAGGGCCGTCGCCGCTCTCTTTGTTTCTGTCCACAAGCGTTCCCCCGTCACCGTCTGCACCCGAGGACGCTTCCGCCCTATTCGCGGTTTGCCTACTGGCCAATAAACGCGTTATGTTGCAGTTTATACCGTCTTCGCCATCTGCATCAGATGGGGATCATGTCGCTGCGGCCAAAGACGCCAGGCCCGAGGGATCTGTTAAACCATGGGCGCCATCAGTCCTCCAATGGTGAATGGCGAAGACAGTAAGAGACTGTCTAAGTGGTGAAGCCTGCAGGGTGCATTCAGTCTGATGTTTAAGCTGAAGTGCTCCTGACATTCGAGCAAGCCTGTGATGTATACATTGCAAGAAGCTATGGAGTGTCGTCAATGGAAAACATTCTAAAGCTCAGGGAAAATCCTCAAGACATTAGAGAAAATGAGTGATGTACAGTTGTACATCGCAAGAAGCTCTTCGTCTATGACCAACATTCTGAAGTGCAAGACGAGATGCACAAGGCAGCAGCGGAAGCGAGTGATGTACACTGTAAGAAGCTTTCCAAGTCGACATGTCGTCCATGGAAAACATTCTGAGTCCTGCTATACGTACGATAATTTTTGTCCGATACTTTGTACGATCCTACGTGGCTGCGACCCTCTCGCGCGAGGCAATTAAGCTAGCACAGTTCGGGTATGGGCTGGGCTGAGGTTGAATAAGAATCGGACCATCTCTCTTCTTCTAGTAAGCTACTTTCACTTAGGGTTCTAGTAAGCTACTTTTACTTAGGGTATCTCCAACGCTGCAATTTAAACGGACGCGTTAAGCCGTTCGTTTTGAGCCATTTACGCAGGTATGCGGACCTGGTCATCGTTTTGTTTGGAGCGCGCACTGCACCCAACGCGCGGACGCACGCTAAAAGTGAAATGCAACAATAAAGGAAAAAAACAAAAACAATTAAACTTAAACCATACTCCGTATTTCATTAAACGTATGCCCTAATTTGGGCATATTTATACATATACTCTATTTTGTACTCTATTTTGGACAAATTTAAACTACAAAATAAAGCCCTCTATATGAGCTTTAAACTGAAAAATATATATATAACACTATCCTAGGGTTTGAGGAGGACGAGGTGGCTGCCTAGTCCCTGTGGGCCTCGTCGTCGTGGGCATCGACGACGTCCCCGAGCGGCGATGCGCTATTGTGGCTCGACCGCACCGGGGACTCAAGTCACAGCGACCACTGGGCATCTTCCCAGGCCGAGTGGGGGTCCGGAGCCGCACGCTGCTCCGCCGCAGCTCCGCCTCCTCCCTGAGGCGGAGCTGCCTCTCCTGCTCCGCCAGGCGCCTCTCCTCCAGTTTCTTCTGCGACTCGAACGACTCGAGGAGCGCCAACTACTGCGTCGCCGCCTCCTTCGGGTCTGGTCCGTCTTCATCGGACCAGTCAAAGTTAGGGTTGCCATCCTCCTCCTCCTTCGCGTCCTCCTCCTTCGCCTCCTCCTCCTCCTCCACTTGCGCCGCCAACGCCTGCCACGCTGTTGCTTCTGCTGCCGCCGCCTCCTCCCGCAGCTGCTGCTCCAGCTCCTCCCGCCACTGCCATTGACGGAGCTCCCGCATCCGCAACCGCTCCTGCAACTCCTCACGCGGCTGCAGCTCGTCCTCACGCGGCTGCAGCTCCAGCTCGTCCGCACGGCAGCGCCGCTGCAGCCTGCTCGCACGTCGCTGCTCGCCCATCTCCTCCGCCCGAACTTACAGCAGCGTAGGTGACTGGACGCCGCGTGGCCAGTCACTGCCCTCGTCGCCGCCTCGGTTTCCACGCGGGAGACCATTAAACACCGATGACCAACCTTCTCGCATCGCGGCCGATGCGAACCGTCGTGTCCTTCGCTGACAAGGCGCCCCTAACCGCGAAAACTGTCGTGCCGTGAGGCGCCGGCGCGCTCGATTCACGTCCTTCGCTAAGGGGCCATCACGGGGTTGCCGACGCTTCTATTGGGCTCGAAAAATTGCCGGCGCTATTTTGGGCGCGTCGATGCGAGCCCATTTTCGATACCGGCCCCTAAAACATTATCGAGACCATTATCAGGACCGCCGGTGGAGATGCTCTAAGGGAAATGGGGTGCAAGCCTTGTCGATGCAGCCTGTGAAGAGATGGGATGGTCATGGAACTCTTGAAGAAGACGGGCGATATGGAGTGAAAAGGTGGAGTCGTGAACAGGTTTTAACGAAGTAGAGTATAGTGGGTTTGGTCTTGGGCTGGACTTAGGCATGGAGCAGAGAATTAATTAGAGCTGTAACTAGCGCGAGGTGTAGTAATTGTTCTCGTACAGAGATAAACCTGTTCACGACTCCACCTTTTCACTCCATATCGCCCGTCTTCTTCAAGAGTTCCATGACCATCCCATCTCTTCACAGGCTGCATCGACAAGGCTTGCACCCCATTTCCCTTAGAGCATCTCCACCGGCGGTCCTGATAATGGTTTCGATAATGTTTTAGGGGCCGGTATCGAAAATGGGCTCGCATCGGCGCGCCCAAAATAGCGCCGGCAATTTTTCGAGCCCAATAGAAGCGTCGGCAACCCCGTGATGGCCCCTTAGCGAAGGACGTGAATCGAGCGCGCCGGCGCCTCACGGCACGACAGTTTTCGCGGTTAGGGGCGCCTTGTCAGCGAAGGACACGACGGTTCGCATCGGCCGCGATGCGAGAAGGTTGGTCATCGGTGTTTAATGGTCTCCCGCGTGGAAACCGAGGCGGCGACGAGGGCAGTGACTGGCCACGCGGCGTCCAGTCACCTACGCTGCCGTAAATTCGGGCGGAGGAGATGGGCGAGCAGCGACGTGCAGAGCAGCTGCAGCGGCGCTGCCGTGCGGACGAGCTGGAGCTGCAGCCGCGTGAGGACGAGCTGCAGCCGCGTGAGGAGTTGCAGGAGCGGTTGCGGATGCGGGAGCTCCATCAATGGAAGTGGCGGGAGGAGCTGGAGCAGCAGCTGCGGGAGGAGGCGGCGGCAGCAGAAGCAACGGCGTGGCAGGCGTTGGCGGTGCAAGTGGAGGAGGAGGAGGAGGCGAAGGAGGAGGACGCGAAGGAGGAGGAGGATGACAACCCTAACTTTGACTGGTCCGACGAAGACGGGCCAGACCCGAAGGAGGCGGCGACGCAGTAGTTGGCGCTCCTCGAGTCGTTCGAGTCGCAGAAGAAACTGGAGGAGAGGCGCCTGGCGGAGCAGGAGAGGCAGCTCCGCCTCAGGGAGGAGGCGGAGCTGCGGCGGAGCTGCGTGCGGCTCCGGACCCCCACTCGGCCTGGGAAGATGCCCAGTGGTCGCTGTGACTTGAGTCCCCGGTGCGGTCGAGCCACAATAGCGCATCGCCGCTCGGGGACGTCGTCGATGCCCACGACGACGAGGCCCACAGGGACTAGGCAACCACCTCGTCCTCCTCAAACCCTAGGATAGTGTTATATATATATTTTTCAGTTTAAATCTCATATAGAGGGCTTTATTTTGTAGTTTAAATTTGTCCAAAATAGAGTATATGTATAAATATGCCCAAATTAGGGCATACGTTTAATGAAATATGGTTTAAGTTTAATTGTTTTTGTTTTTTTCCTTTATTGTTGTATTTCACTTTTAGCGTGCGTCCGCGCGTTGGGTGCAGTGCGCGCTCCAAACAAAACGATGACCAGGTCCGCATACCTGCATAAATGGCTGAAAACGAACGGCTTAACGCGTCCGTTTAAATCGCAGCGTTGGAGATACCCTAAGTGAAAGTAGCTTACTAGAACCCTAAGTGAAAGTAGCTTACTAGAAGAAGAGAGATGGTCCGATTCTTATTCAACCTCAGCCCAGCCCATACCCGAACTGTGCTAGCTTAATTGCCTCGCGCGAGAGGGTCGCAGCCACGTAGGATCGTACAAAGTATCGGACAAAAATTATCGTACGTATAGCAGGATGTGCCGCTCTAGGCCGACCTGGATGTCGACGCCGCCACGAACCGCAGGAACATCTTCGCCAAGCTCTCTGGCGCGCGGTGGCCGGCGCCCCCACTGGGATCTCCGCGCCGCCCTTCTCCCTGTGCAAGGGCCACGACTCACGCTCAATCTCTCCCCCAACTCCGTCCACTTCCCGGTCGCGGCCCTCGCCGCCATGATTTCAGCGCCACCGTCACCACGACCGCCGCCGTCGGGTTCTGGGCACTCACCGTCGAACTCAACTAAATAATAATATAGAATTTGAAAAAACAATTAAATGATTATATCTTTTTGTCTTTTTATTTAATATGAAATAATTAATATCAGTAAATGCGAATTTAGCAAATAATATGTCTAAATTGATCAGAAAAATGAGAGGAATATAAAATATGACATCCATATCATCTTTTGAACCTACAAAGTTAACTTACCCAAAAATCATGAGCATTAGATCAAGTACCTGTAGTTTAAATTTGACTGACTTTATCGAAAATGAGGTGGGAAACGGCCTCGGCATAGCATAGTTTGCCGAAATAAGGTCATATTTGGCACGTGTGTGGACCCTAGAATGGGAAGCAAGACCCCGGACGCGGATTTCTAATCTGAACCACGGACAACCATCTTTTCATTTTTAGCGTGCCCAAACGGTTTTTATTTGTGAAGTAGCTACATGGGGCGCATTTTAGTATGACGTGAAACCTCCGTGCGATGATAGTAGACCACCTACGCATCACTGATACGTCTCCAACGTACCTATAATTTCTGATGTTCCATGCTTGTTTTATGACAATACTTACATGTTTTGCTTGCACTTTATAATGTTTTTATGCATTTTCCGGAACTAACCTATTAACGAGATGCCGAAGTGCCAGTTCTCGTTTTCTGCTGTTTTTGGTTCCAGAAAGGCTGTTCGGGCAATATTCTCGGAATTCGACGAAACGAAGACCAAACATCCTATTTTTCCCGGAAGCACCCAGAACACCGAAGGGGAGTCGGAGGAGAGCCAGGGGGCCACCACACATGTGGGCCGCGCGGGCCACACCTTGGCCGCGCCGGCCTGGTGTGGGGCCACCCTGTCGCCCCTCCTGCGCCGCCTCTTCGCCTATTTAAGCCCTCTCGACCTAAAAACGCAGCACCTTTTGACGAAACTCCAGAAAGACTCCAGGGGCGCCGCCACCATCGCGAAACTCCAATTCGGGGGACAGAAGTCTCTGTTCCGGCACCCTGCCGGGACGGGGAAGTGCCCCCGGAAGGCTCCTCCATTGACACCACCGCCATCTCCATCAACGCTGCTGTCTCCAATGAGGAGGGAGTAGTTCTCCATCGAGGCTCGGGGCTGTACCGGTAGCTATGTGGTTAATCTCTCTCCTATGTACTTCAATACAATAATCTCATGAGCTGCCTTACATGATTGAGATTCATATGATGATGCTTGTAATCTAGATGTCATTGTGCTAGTCAAGTGGATTTTACTTATGTGATCTCCGGAGACTCCTTGTCCCACGTGTGTAAAGGTGACAAGTGTGTGCACCGTGTGGGTCTCTTAGGCTATATTTCACGGAATACTTATTCACTCGTTATGAATGGCATAGTGAAGTGCTTATTTATATCTCTTTATGATTGCAATGTGTTTTGTATCACAATATATCTGCGTGCTACTCTAGTGATGTTATTAAAGTAGTTTATTCCTCCCGCACGGTGTAATGGTGACAAGTGTGTGCATCGTGTAGTACTTGGCGTAGGCTATGATTGTGATCTCTTGTAGATTATGAAGTTAACTATTGCTATGATGGTATTGACGTGATTTATGCCTCCTTTCGTAGCGTGAAGGTGACAGTGTGCATGCTATGTTAGTACTTGGTTTGGTTATGTTGATCTGTCGTGCACTCTAAGGTTATTTAAATATGAACATTGAATATTGTGGAGCTTGTTAACTCCGGCATTGAGGGTTCGTGTAATCCTACACGATTAGTGGTGTTCATCATCCAACAAGAGAGTGTAGAGTCTAGCATCTATCTATTTATTCTGTTATGTGATCAATGTTGAGAGTGTCCACTAGTGAAAGTATGATCCCTAGGCCTTGTTCCTAAATACTGCTATCGCTGTTTGTTTACTGTTTTACTGCATCTTTACTTCCTGCAATTTTACTACCATCAACTGCACGCTGATGCGTGTAGTTGACACGTCCGTTGGGAACCACAAGAGGAAGGTGTGATGCGCACAGCGGCAAGTTTCCCTCAGTTAGAAACCAAGGTTTAATCGAACCAGTAGGAGTCAAGAAGCACGTTGAAGGTTGATGGCGGCGGGATGTAGTGCGGCGCAACACCAGAGATTCCGGCGCCAACGTGGAACCTGCACAACACAACCAAAGTACTTTGCCCCAACGAAACAGATGAGGTTGTCAATCTCACCGGCTTGCTGTAAGAAAGGATTAACCGTATTGTGTGGAAGATGATTGTTTGCGGAGAAAACAAGTAAAAACAAGTATTGCAGCAGATTTGTATTTCAGTATTAAAGAATGGACCGGGGTCCACAGTTCACTAGAGGTGTCTCTCCCATAAGATAAAAGCATGTTGGGTGAACAAATTACAGTCGGGCAATTGACAAATAGAGAGGGCATAACAATGCACATACATGACATGATAAGTATAGTGAGATTTAATTGGGAATTACGACAAAGTACATAGACCGCCATCCAACCGCATCTATGCCTAAAAAGTCCACCTTCAGGTTATCATCCGAACCCCTCCAGTATTAAGTTGCAAAGCAACGGACAATTGCATTAAGTATGGTGCGTAATGTAATCAACAACTACATCCTCGGACATAGCGCCAATGTTTTATCCCTAGTGGCAACAACGACAACACAACCTTAGAACTTTCTCGTCACCGTCCCAGGTGTCAATGCAGGCATGAACCCACTATCGAGCATAAATACTCCCTCTTGGAGTTAAAAGTAAAAACTTGGCCGAGCCTCTACTAGAAACGGAGAGCATGCAAGATCATAAACAACACATATGTAATAACTTGATAATTAACATGACATGGTATTCTCTATCCATCGGATCCCGACAAACACAACATAGAGTATTACGGATAGATGATCTTGATCATGTTAGGCAGCTCACAAGATCCAACAATGAAGCACAATGAGGAGAAGACAACCATCTAGCTACCGCTATGGACCCATAGTCCAGGGGTGAACTACTCACTCATCACTCCGGAGGCGACCATGGCGGTGTAGAGTCCTCCGGGAGATGAATCCCCTCTCCGGCAGGGTGCCGGAGGAGATCTCCGTAATCCCCCGAGATGGGATCGGCGGCGGCGGCGTCTCGGCAAGGTTTTCCGTATCGTGGTTTTTTGCATCAGGGGTTTCGCGACGGAGGCTTTAAGTAGGCGGAAGGGCAGAGTCGGGGGCCAGACGAGGGGGCCACACCATAGGGCGGCGCGGGCCCCCCCTGGGCCGCGCCGCCTTGTGGTGTCGCCACCTCGTGGCCCCACTTCGTGTGTTCTTCGGTCTTCCGGAAGCTCCGTGGAAAAATAGGCCCCCGGGTCTTCGTTTCGTCCAATTCCGAGAATATTTCGTTACTAGGATTTCTGAAACCAAAAACAGCAGAAAACGAGAACCGGCACTTCGGCATCTTGTTAATAGGTTAGTTCCGTAAAATGCACGAATATGACATAAAGTGTGCATAAAACATGTAGGTATCATCAATAATATGGCATAGAACATAAGAAATTATCGATACGTCGGAGACGTATCAAGCATCCCCAAGCTTAGTTCTCGCTCGTCCCGAGCGAGTAAAACGATAACAAAGATAATTTCTGAAGTGATATGCCATCATAACCTTGATCATACTATTTGTAAACATATGTAGTGGATGCAGCGATCAAAACAATGGTAATGACATGAGAAAACAGGTGAATCATATAGCAAAGACTTTTCATGAATAGTACTTCAAGACAAGTATTAATAAGTCTTGCATAAGAGTTAACTCATAAAGAAATAAATCAAAGTAAAGGCATTAAAGCAACACAAAGGAAGATTAAGTTTCAGCGGTTGATTTCAACTTGTAACATGTATATCTCATGGATAATTTTCAACATAGAGTAATATAACAAGTGCAATATGCAAATATGTAAGAATCAATGCACAGTTCACACAAGTGTTTGCTTCTTGAGGTGGAGAGAAATAGGTGAACTGACTCAACATAAAAGTAAAAAGAATGGTCCTTCAAAGAGGAAAGCATCGATTGCTATATTTGTGCTAGAGCTTTTATTTTGAAAACATGAAACAATTTTGTCAACGGTAGTAATAAAGCATATGAGTTATGTACATTATATCTTACAAGTTGCAAGTCTCATGCATAGTATACTAATAGTGCCCGCACCTTGTCCTAATTAACTTGGACTACCGGATCTTTGCAATGCACATGTTTTGACCAAGTGTCACAATGGGGTACCTCCATGCCGCCTGTACAAAGGTCTAACGAGAAAGCTCGCATTTTGGATTTCTCGCTTTTGATTATTCTCAACTTAGACATCCATACCGGGACAACATGGACAACAGATAATGGACTCCTCTTTAATGCATAAGCATGTGGCAACAATTATTATTCTCATATGAGATTGAGGATATATGTCCAAACTGAAACTTCCACCATGAATCATGGCTTTAGTTAGCGGCCCAAAGTTCTTCTCTAACAATATGCATGCTCCAACCATGAAGGTGGTAGATCTCTCTTACTTCGGACAAGACGGACATGCATAGCAACTCACATGATATCCAACAAAGAATAGTTGATGGCGTCCCCGTAAACATGGTTATCGCTCAACAAGCAAGTTAATAAGAGATAAAGTGCATGAGTACATATTCAATACTACAATAGTTTTTAAGCTATTTGTCCCATGAGCTATATATTGCAAAGGTGAATGATGGAATTTTAAAGGTAGCACTCAAGCAATTTACTTTGGAATGGCGGATAAATACCATGTAGTAGGTAGGTATGGTGGACACAAATGGCATAGTGGTTGGCTCAAGTATTTTGGATGCATGAGAAGTATTCCCTCTCGATACAAGGTTTAGGCTAGCAAGGTTATTTGAAACAAACACAAGGATGAACGGTACAGCAAAACTCACATAAAAGACATATGGTAAACATTATAAGACTCCATACCGTCTTCCTTGTTGTTCAAAACTCAATACTAGATGTTATCTAGACTCTAGAGAAACCAAATATGCAAACCAAATTAGCAAGCTCTAAGTATTTCTTCATTAATGGGTGCAAAGTATATGATGCAAGAGCTTAAACATGAGCACAACAATTGCCAAGTATCAAATTATCCAAGACATTTTAGAGTTACTACATGTATCATTTTCCAATTCCAACCATATAACAATTTAACGAAGAAGAACTTCGCCATGAATACTATGAGTAGAGCCTAAGGACATATTTGTCCATATGCAACAGCGGAGCGTGTCTCTCTCCCATAAAGTGAATGCTAGGATCCATTTTATTCAAACAAAACAAAAAACAAAAACAAACCGACGCTCCAAGCAAAGTGCATAAGATGTGACGGAATAAAAATATAGTTTCGGGGAGGAACCCGATAATGTTGTCGATGAAGAAGGGGATGCCTTGGGCATCCCCAAGCTTAGACGCTTGAGTCTTCTTATAATATGCAGGGGTGAACCACCGGGGCATCCCCAAGCTTAGAGCTTTCACTCTCCTTGATCATATTGCATCATACTCCTCTCTTGATCCTTGAAAACTTCCTCCACACCAAACTCGAAACAACTCATTAGAGGGTTAGTGCATAATAAAAATTCACATGTTCAGAGGTGACACAATCATTCTTAACACTTCTGGACATTGCATAAAGCTACTGGACATTAATGGATCAAAGAAATTCATCCAACATAGCAAAAGAGGCAATGCGAAATAAAAGACAGAATCTGTCAAAACAGAACAGTCCGTAAAGATGGATTTTATTAGGCCACCAGACTTGCTCAAACGAAAATGCTCAAATTGAATGAAAGTTGCGTACATATCTGAGGATCATGCTCGTAAATTGGCGTAATTTTCTGAGCTACCTACAGGAAGATAGACCCAGATTCGTGACAGCAAAGAAATCTGGAACTGCGCAGTAATCCAAATCTAGTACTTACTTTTCCATCAAAGACTTTACTTGGCACAACAAAACATAAAACTAAGATAAGGAGAGGTTGCTACAGTAGTAAACAACTTCCAAGACACAAATATAAAACAAAAATACTGGAGTAAAAACATGGGTTGTCTCCCATAAGCGCTTTTCTTTAACGCCTTTCAGCTAGGCGCAGAAAGTGTATATCAAGTAACATCAAGAGACGAAGCATCAACATCATAATTTGTTCTAATGATAGAATCATAAGGTAACTTCATTATCTTTCTAGGGAAGTGTTCCATACCTTTCTTGAGAGGAAATTGATATTTAATATTACCTTCCTTCATATCAATAGTAGCACCAACGGTTCGAAGAAAAGGTCTTCCCAATATAATGGGGCAAGATGCATTGCATTCAATATCCAAGACAACAAAATCAACGGGGACAAGGTTATTGTTAACCATAATATGAACATTATCAACTTTCCCCAAAGGTTTCTTTTTAGCATTATCAGCGAGATTAACATCCAAATAACAATTTTTCAATGGTGGCAAGTCAAGCATATCATAGACTTTTTTAGGCATAACGTAAATACTTGCACCAAGATCACATAAGGCATTACAATCAAAATCTTTGACTCTCATTTTAATGATGGGCTCCCAACCATCCTCTAGCTTTCTAGGAATAGAAGTTTCAAGTTTTAGTTTCTCTTCTCTAGCTTTTATGAGAGCATTTGTAATATGTTTTGTGAAAGCCAAATTTATAGCACTAGCATTGGGACTCTTAGCAAGTTTTTGCAAGAACTTTATAACTTCAGAGATGTGGCAATCATCAAAATCTAAATCATTACAATCTAAAGCAATGGGATTATCATCCCCAAGGTTGGAAAAAATTTTAGCAGCTTTATCACGAGTGCTTCAGCAGCTTTAGCAGCTTCAGGTAATTTTGCGCGCTTTGCACTAGGAGTAGAAGCATTGCTAACACCAATTATTTTACCATTGATAGTAGGAGGTGCAGCAACATATGAATCATTAGCATTGCTAGTGGTGGTAATAGTCCAAACTTTAGCTACATTTTCCTTTTTAGCTAGTTTTTCATTTTCTTCTCTATCCCACCTAGCACGCAGCTCAGCCATTAATCTTATATTCTCATTAATTCTAACTTGGATGGCATTTGCTGTAGTAACAATTTTATTTTCAATATCCATATTAGGCATAACTTTCGATTTTAAAAGATCAACATCAGAGGCAAGACTATCAACTCTAGAAACAAGAATATCAATTTTATTGAGCTTTTCCTCAACAGATTTGTTAAAGGCAGTTTATGTACTAATAAATTCTTTAAGCATGGCTTCAAGTCCAGGGGGTGTATTCCTATTATTGTTGTAAGAATTCCCGTAAGAATTAGCATAACCGTTACCACTATTATAAGGATATGGCCTATAGTTATTACTAGAATTGTTCCGATAAGCATTGTTGTTGAAATTATTATTTTTAATGAAGTTTACATCAACATGTTCTTCTTGGGCAACCAAGGAAGCTAATGGAACATTATTAGGATCAACATTAGTCCTATCATTCGCAAGCATAGACATAATAGCATCAACTTTATCATTCAAGGAAGAGGATTCTTCAACGGAATTTACCTTCTTACCTTGTGGAGCTCTTTCCGTGTGCCATTCAGAGTAATTAACCATCATATTATCAAGAAGCTTTGTTGCTTCACCAAGAGTAATGGACATAAAGGTACCTCCAGCAGCTGAATCCAATAAATTCCGCGAAGAAAAATTTAGTCCCGCATAGAAGGTTTGGATGATCATCCAAGTAGTCACTCCATGGGTTGGGCAATTTTTAACCAGAGATTTCATTCTTTCCCAAGCTTGAGCAACATGTTCATTATCCAATTGTTTAAAATTCATTATGCTACTCCTCAAAGATATAATTTTAGCAGGGGGATAATATCTACCAATAAAAGCATCCTTGCATTTAGTCCAGGAATCAATACTATTCTTAGGCAGAGATAGCAACCAATCTTTAGCTCTTCCTCTTAATGAGAAAGGGAACAATTTTAATTTTATAATGTCACCATCTACATCTTTATATTTTTGCATTTCACATAGTTCAACAAAATTATTGAGATGGGCAGCAAGCATCATCGTAACTAACACCGTAAAATTGCTCTATCATGACAAGATTAAGTAAAGCAGGTTTAATTTCAAAGAATTCTGCTGTAGTAGCAGGTGGAGCAATAGGTGTGCATAAGAAATCATTATTATTTGTGCTAGTGAAGTCACACAACTTAGTATTTTCAGGGTTGGCCATTTTAGCAATAGTAAATAAAGCAAACTAGATAAAGTAAATGCAAGTAAACTAATTTTTTTGTGTTTTTGATATAGCAAACAAGACAAGAAATAAAGTAAAGCTAGCAACTAATTTTTTTGTGTTTTGATATAATGCAGCAAACAAAGTAGTAAATAAAATAAAGCAAGACAAAAACAAAGTAAAGAGATTGAGAAGTGGAGACTCCCCTTGCAGCGTGTCTTGATCTCCCGGCAACGGCGCCGTAAATTTGCTTGATGCGTGTAGTTGACACGTCCGTTGGGAACCCCAAGAGGAAGGTGTGATGCGCACAGCGGCAAGTTTCCCTCAGTTAGAAACCAATGTTTAATCGAACCAGTAGGAGTCAAGAAGCACGTTGAAGGTTGATGGCGGCGGGATGTAGTGCGGCGCAACACCAGAGATTCCGGCGCCAACGTGGAACCTGCACAACACAACCAAAGTACTTTGCCCCAACGAAACAGTGAGGTTGTCAATCTCACCGGCTTGCTTTAAGAAAGGATTAACCGTATTGTGTGGAAGATGATTGTTTGCAGAGAAAACAAGTAAAAACAAGTATTGCAAGCAGATTTGTATTTCAAGTATTAAAGAATGGACCGGGGTCCACAGTTCACTAGAGGTGTCTCTCCCATAAGATAAAAGCATGTTGGGTGAACAAATTACAGTCGGGCAATTGACAAATAGAGAGGGCATAACAATGCACATACATGACATGATAAGTATAGTGAGATTTAATTGGGCATTACGACAAAGTACATAGACCGCCATCCAACCGCATCTATGCCTAAAAAGTCCACCTTCGAGGTTATCATCCGAACCCCTCCAGCATTAAGTTGCAAAGCAACATGACAATTGCATTAAGTATGGTGCGTAATGTAATCAACAACTACATCCTCGGACATAGCGCCAATGTTTTATCCCTAGTGACAACAAGCACAACACAACCTTAGAACTTTCTCGTCACCGTCCCAGGTGTCAATGCGGCATGAACCCACTATCGAGCATAAATACTCCCTCTTGGAGTTAAAAGTAAAAACTTGGCCGAGCCTCTACTAGAAACGGAGAGCATGCAAGATCATAAACAACACATATGTAATAACTTGATAATTAACATGACATGGTATTCTCTATCCATCGGATCCCGACAAACACAACATAGAGTATTACGGATAGATGATCTTGATCATGTTAGGCAGCTCACAAGATCCAACAATGAAGCACAATGAGGAGAAGACAACCATCTAGCTACCGCTATGGACCCATAGTCCAGGGGTGAACTACTCACTCATCACTCCGGAGGCGACCATGGCGGTGTAGAGTCCTCCGGGAGATGAATCCCCTCTCCGGCAGGGTGCCGGAGGAGATCTCCGTAATCCCCCGAGATGGGATCGGCGGCGGCGGCGTCTCAGTAAGGTTTTCCGTATCGTGGTTTTTTGCATCAGGGGTTTCGCGACGGAGGCTTTAAGTAGGCGGAAGGGCAGAGTCGGGGGCCAGACGAGGGGGCCACACCATAGGGCGGCGCGGCCCCCCCTGGGCCGCGCCGCCTTGTGGTGTCGCCACCTCGTGGCCCCACTTCGTGTGTTCTTCGGTCTTCTGGAAGCTCCGTGGAAAAATAGGCCCCCGGGTCTTCGTTTCGTCCAATTCCGAGAATATTTCGTTACTAGGATTTCTGAAACCAAAAACAGCAGTAAAACGTGAACCGGCACTTCGGCATCTTGTTAATAGGTTAGTTCCAGAAAATGCACGAATATGACATAAAGTGTGCATAAAACATGTAGGTATCATCAATAATATGGCATAGAACATAAGAAATTATCGATACGTCGGAGACGTATCACACGCCAGCAAGCACTTTTCTGGCGCCGTTGCTACTGCTCGCATTTATTCATACCACCTGTATTTCACTATCTCTTCGCCGAACTAGTGCACCTATCAGTGTGTGTTGGGGACACAAGAGACTTCTTGCTTTGTGGTTGCAGGGTTGCATGAGAGGGATATCTTTGACCTCTTCCTCCCCGAGTTCGATAAACCTTGGGTGATCCACTTAAGGGAAACTTGCTGCTGTTCTACAAACCTCTGCTCTTGGAGGCCCAACACTGTCTACAAGAATAGAAGCACCCGTAGACATCAAGCACTTTTCTGGCGCCGTTGCCGGGGAGGAAAGGTAAACGGCACTCACACACCGGCAACCCCGACAACTAGCCACTTTTCTGGCACCGTTGCCGGGGAGGCATAGCTCTACTCATAAGTTCACCTGGGGAGTACACTCTACCTCTCTCTCTGTTTTTATTTTGTTTTACTTTGTTTTGCTTAGTTTACTTTTGCCTAGTTTATTTGTGCTTAGTTTATTTCTGTCTTGTTTTATTTTTCTTAGTTTACTTTTGTCTAGTTTCTTTTTGTCTTGTTTTACTTTTCTCATATATCCAAAAATCCATAAAAATTTGAAAAACCTAAAAATTAAAAACTGCTGTTATGGGAGAACCCATAACCTACTTGGAGCTTATAGAATATTATAATAATTATAGAGAATCAAGAGCGGGAAAAGTGATGAGTGTCTGTGATAGAAAAATTGAATACAATTGCTAAAATCTTGCTTAAACGCCATGATATAAACTGTTGCTCTCAACAGAACACTAAACATCTTAAATTTCAATGTGGCTTTAGTGAGGAATTTTTAATTAAGAACTATAATCGGAATAGCTATATTCATTTTGGGTTTGAAGAGGTAGAACAATTTGTCATATTTATGGGAGCCTCTGAGATAGAATCCTTCATGGTTAAAAATCATGAAACTTGTGTTGTTTGTAAGGACCTTAAAGATTATGTCTCTTCTATCCTTAGTTTTTGCAATGAAAGTTACACTGATAATCCTTATATTATTGATTATAAAGAGAGACTCATTAATGCACAAGAATGCACTCACAATTTGCAGGAACCAGTGGAAGAAGAAATTGATGAACCTGAAAGCTCATTGGATGAAAAAGAGGAGGAAATTGATGAACCTGAAAGCTCATTGGATGAAAAAGAAGAGGAGAGTGATGAACAAAAGGAGGAAGAATGGATTAGCTACCCATGCCAACCTTCTAATGAGAGTAACTCTTTATCTCTTACACTATTTGATTGTCCTCCATGCTTACCGAAAGAGGTTGAATGTTATGTTCATGTGGATTCTCTTGAAATAGTACCTATTAGTAAAACTTGTGAGAATAATTATGCTCATGTTATCTATGATAATCCATGCTATTTTGATAAATTTTATGATAATGCTTTGTTTGTGCCTGATGTCGAAATGCATGGTACTAAAGAATTTTGCGTAGCAAACGTTTATGATAAAGCTCTTGATGATGGTCCTATGTTACTTGATAATATTAATTGTACTACTAATGAAAATGGGATTGGAGAGGTCTTGACATTATCTATGAGTCCCATATCTCTTGAGATTGATCAACCATCTTGTTATATTATTGATAAAAGTGTGTTTGAAAGTTTTAATCGCACTATTTTTGAGCTTGATAAAAATTATGTGTTTATGAATCATGAAAAGCATGCTATATGTGATAGTTATGTTGTTGAGTTTGTTCATGAAGCTACTGAAAATTATTATGAGAGAGGAAAATATGGTTGTAGAAATTTGCATGATACTAAAACACCTCTCTATATGCTGAAAATTTTGAAGTTACTCTTGTTTTATCTTCTTATGCTTATCACTTTGTTCTTCATAAATTTATTTGTGTACAAGATTCCTATGCATAGGAAGTGGGTTAGACTTAAATGCGTTTTGAATTTGCTTCTTGATGCTCTCTTTTGCTTCAACTCTAGTGCATCATTAAAACTGCTGAGCCCATCTTAATGGCTATAAAGAAAGAACTTCTTGGAAGATAACCCATGTGTTTATTTTGCTACAGTACCTCTATTTTATATTTGTGTCTTGGAAGTTGTTACTACTGTAGCAACCTCGCCTTATCTTATTTTTATCGCATTGTTGTGCCAAGTGAAGCCTCTAATCGAAGGTTGATACTAGATTTGAATTTCTGCGCAGAAACATATTTCTATCTGTCACGAATCTGGGCTGTTTTCTCTGTAGGTAACTCAGAAAATTATGCCGATTTACGTGCGTGTTCCTCAGATATGTACGCAACTTTCGTTAGTTTTGAGTTTTCTGATTTGAGCAACGGAAGTACCTGTTTAAAATTCGTCTTTACTGGCTGTTCTGTTTTGGCAGATTCTGTCTCTGTTTTTTGCATTGTCTCTTGCGGACTTTAAGCAAGGCTTTCTACACGTGGAGAGCTGTAGCTAATGTTTTATTGAGTTCTTGAAATGTGTCACTACAGGACCAAGGTGGATTCAAGTTTCTTGAGTACTAACCCCTCTAATGAAGTTTATGAGAAGTTTGGTGTGAAGGAAGTTTTCAAGGGTCAAGAGAGGAGGATGATATATGATCAAGAAGAGTGAAAAGTCTAAGCTTGGGGATGCCCCCGTGGTTCATCCCTGCATATTTCAAGAAGACTCAAGCTGTCTAAGCTTGGGGATGCCCAAGGCATCCCCTTCTTCATCAACTTATCAGGTTTCTTCTATTGAAACTATATTTTTATTCGGTCACATCTTATGTGCTTTAATTGGAGCGTCTATGTGCTTTTATTTTTGTTTTTGTTTGAATAAGATCGGATCCTAGCAATCCTTGTTTGGGAGAGAGACACGCTCCACTTTTTCATATGAACACTTGTTCTTCGTTTTACTTTTAATGTTCAATGATAAAAGTTGGAAGCTACATCACTTATGGTTATTTGGTTGGAAACAGAAAATGCCTCATATTGTCTTGAATAATTTGACACTTGGTAATTGTTTTGAGCTCTCAAGTAGATTATGATTAAGTTTTTTTTCATGTAGTTTAAACCTATTAGTGGAGAACTACCGTAGAGCTTGTTGAAATCGGTTTGCATGATTGGTCTCTCTAAGGTCTAGATATTTTCTGGTAAAAGTGTTTGAGCAACAAGGAAGACAGTGTAGAGTTTTATAATGCTTGCAATAAGTTCTTATGTAAGTTTTGCTGTACCGGTTCATACTTGTGTTTGCTTCAAACAACCTTGCTAGCCCAAAGCCTTGTACTGAGAGGGAATGCTTCTCGTGCATCCAAAACCTTGAGCCAAAACCTATGCCATTTGTGTCCACCATATCTACCTACTATGTGGTATTTCCCGCCATTCCAAGTAAATACTTCATGTGCAACCTTTAAACCTTCAAAATGCTTCTCAATTTGTGTTGATGTTTTATAGCTCATGAGGAAGTATGTGGTGTTTTATCTTTCAACCTTATCATTTACTCTTGACGAGACTCTCACCAATGGACTAGTGGCTTCATCCGCTTATCCAATAATTTTGCAAAAAGAGCTGGCAATGGGGTTCCCAGCCCCAATTAATTAACCTTCATTAATAATTCTCTTCACATGTTTTGCTCTGATTCATCAGTAAGCAACTTAATTTTGCAAATAGACACTCCTTCATGGTATTTGAATGTTGGAAGGCACCCGAGGATTCAGTTAGCCATGGCTTGTGAAAGCAAAAGGTTGGGAGGAGTGTCATCCATAAATAATAAAACTAAAGTACATGTGTAAACAAAAGAGAAGAGGGATGATCTACCTTGCTGGTAGAGATAACGTCCTTCATGGGAGCCGCTCTTGAAAGTCCGGTTGATGAGGTAGTTAGAGTGCCCACTATCATTCGTTGACAACAACAAACACCTCTCAAAACTTTACTTTCATGCTCTCTATATGATTTCAAAACTTAAAAAGCTCTAGCACATGATTTAATCCCTCGCTTCCCTCTGCGAAGGGCCATTCTTTTACTTTATGTTGAGTCAGTTTACCTATTTCCTTCCACCTTAGAAGCAAACACTTGTGTCAACTGTGCATTGATTCTTACATACTTGCTTATTTACATTCATCATATTATTTTATGTTGACAATTATCCATGAGATATGCATGTTGAAAGTTGAAAGCAACCGCTGAAACTTATATCTTCCTTTGTGTTGCTTAGATGCCTTTACTTTGAATCTATTGCTTTATGAGTTAACTCTTGTGCAAGGCTTTTGATGCTTGTCTTGAAAGTACTCTTCATGAAAAGTTTTGCTATATGTTATCTATTTGTTAGCAACTATAGATTATTGCCTTGAGTCACTTCATTCATCTCATGTGCTTTGTAATAGTATGATCAAAGTTATGTAAGTAGCATGTCACTACAGAAATTATTCTTTTTATCGTTTACCTACTCGAGGACGAGAAGGAACTAAGCTTGGGGATGCTGATACGTCTCCAACGTACCTATAATTTCTGATGTTCCATGCTTGTTTTATGACAATACTTACATGTTTTGCTTGCACTTTATAATGTTTTTATGCATTTTCCGGAACTAACCTATTAACGAGATGCCGAAGTGCCGCTTCCTGTTTTCTGCCGTTTTTGGTTCCGTAAAGGCTGTTCGGGCAATATTCTCGGAATTCGACGAAACGAAGACCAAACATCCTATTTTTCCCGGAAGCACCCAGAACACCGAAGGGGAGTCGGAGGAGAGCCAGGGGGCCACCACACATGTGGGCCGCGCGGGCCAAAACCTTGGCCGCGCCGGCCTGGTGTGGGGCCACCCTGTCGCCCCTCCTGCGCCGCCTCTTCGCCTATTTAAGCCCTCTCGACCTAAAAACGCAGCACCTTTTGACGAAACTCCAGAAAGACTCCAGGGGCGCCGCCACCATCGCGAAACTCCAATTCGGGGGATAGAAGTCTCTGTTCCGGCACCCTGCCGGGACGGGGAAGTGCCCCTGGAAGCCATCTCCATCAACGCCATCGCCTCCATCATGCTCCGTGAGTAGTTCCCCCATGGACTACGGGTTCTAGCTGTAGCTAGTTGGTATCATCTCTCCCATGTACTTCAATACAATGATCTCATGAGCTGCCTTACATGATTGAGATTCATCCGATGTAATCGGTGTTGTGTTTGTCGGGATCCGATGGATTGTTACGTTATGATTGTCTATCTACAAAGTTTATGAAGTTATTGTTGCTGCAATCTTGTTGTGTTTAATGCTTGTCACTAGGGCCCGAGTGGCATGATCTTAGATTTAAGCTCTATACTTATTGCTTAGATTGTATCTACAAGTTGTATGCACATGTCACTGTCCGGAACCAAAGGCCCCGAAGTGACGAAATCGGGACAACCGGAGGGGATGGTGGTGATGTGAGGATCACATGTTTTCACGGAGTGTTAATGCTTTGCTCCGGTACTCTATTAAAAGGAGTACCTTAATATCCAGTAGATTCCCTTGAGGCCCGGCTGCCACCGGCTGGTAGGACAAAAGATGTTGTGCAAGTTTCTCATTGCGAGCACGTACGACTATAATTGGAAAACATGCCTACATGGTTTATGATCTTGATATTCTGTCTTAATGCTATTTCAATCCTATCAATTGCCCGACTGTAATTTGTTCACCCAACACTTGTTATTGGAGAGTTGCCACTAGTGTAGATAGCTGGGAACCCCGGTCCATCTTTCATCATTATATACTCGTTCTACATGTCATTGGAAGTAGTATCAACTATTTTCTGGTGCCATTGCTGCTCGTGTTATTGCTACTGCTGCTCGTGTTCATCATTACTATTGCTCTCATACTACTGCTGCTTTCACATCACCCCTGTTACTAGTGCTTTTCCAGGTGCAGCTGAATTGACAACTCAGTTGTTAAGGCTTATAAGAATTCTTTACCTCCCCTTGTGTCGAATCAATAAATTGGGTTTTACTACCCGCAAAGACTGCCGCGATCCCCTATACTTGTGGGTTATCAATCACCAATCACATGACATGTGCACGCGTTAGATTTTTGGGAACCCATGCGGTTTCCGGTGGTGTCCCGCCGAATCCACTGAAAATTGACCGGATTTGAACTAGGATGAGAAGCAAGTCTCCGGAAAAATTGTTTTTAGTTCAACGACGCATCGTTATATGTGCTAATTTTTGTCCGTTTAGTTTGTTACGAATGGGTGCACCCGCACGCCCAATACGGTGATACCGCATGTCCCGGGGGCCCTGTTTTGGCCAGATGGCTTTTTGAACGAAGTCAAAAAATCCCACGGAGCCGGGTGACGTCATTTTATATGTGTCATAGTAACTATTCTGTTTTTCAAAACTGGGATACGGAAATTATTTTGAAAAACCTTTCTCGAAAAGGGCTATCACGTCCGGAGTTCTATGGATTTCATGGGAAATGAGATGGGAAACGGCCTCGTCATGACATAGTTTGCCGAAACGAGATCATATTTGGCACGTGTGTGAAACCTAGGATGAGAAGCAAGTCTCCGGACGCGGATTTCTAATCTGGCCCACGTGCGACAATTTTTTCATTTTTGGCGTGTGTGAAAGCCATGAAACCTCGAACATTACAGCTCATTTTAAGAATATTTGTTTAGGTATTTGAAATATTCCATTTTTTATATTTTTCTATGATAGATCTTGTTTTTCTGCAAAATTTGATATATTATACTTATTTTTCTCAATTAGAATGAATTAGTTATGCTTTTTTGAAGACTGTCGTGCAGAAATAGAAAAAAGCTATGCCGACGGTTAGGTCTGTAGTAAAAAAAAATGTTGTGCCGATGGTGGCCGTCGCAACCGACTTGTACCGACGGCCATTTTAACGCCGACGACCATCCTTATCGCCGCAGTCCGAAGGCTTATGTGCCGACGGCCCCGATATTTGGCCGTCGGCACACACGACAGCCGTCGGTACATCTGTACTCTCCCGTAGTGCATGTCTAGGTCTGGGTTCACCTTGTTCCTGCAATTTCTGCATGGTATGCAGATTTTGTACAGTATACGTTTACCCGACGGTGTTAATTTCCAGCAGAAAATATCTTGTTCCTGCGACTGACAGTACATACATGGAATCGCGTGAAATTAGCAGCTGGATTCTCCAAACAACCTGGCGCTGTAATCGGTTCAGATACGTCGTCGATCAAATTAACCACTAGACAAACAAATCAATCTCCTCGAGGACAACCGCCAGCCACGCAACAGAGATCCTTTTCTATCTCTTTCCCGCAAAAGTTTTAATCTCTATCCAAACGGAGCGTGCTTCCTACCTCAGCACGTACGAAATCCGCTCTGGAGCAGTTAAAAGCGCTCCTCAACCTGCATCCATATATATACACGCGTTGACAGGCACCAAGAGGATCCAACACGTACGATCACGGCTTTGGTCGATCTACACCTGGAGTAGCAATGTCGTCGACGGCGGCGATAGTCGTCCTCCTGCTCGCCGTCGCCTTCGTCTCGGCGACGACGGTGGCGGAGGCGAGGCACCACCACCGCGACGGGTACGCGAGGGTGTTCGACCGGCAGCAGGCCGACCTGGTGGATGCGTTGCCAGGGCAGCCGGCGGAGGTCGGGTTCCGGCACTTCTCCGGCTACGTGACGGTGAACGAAACGCACGGCCGCGCCCACTTCTACTGGTTCTTCGAGGCCACCCACGACGTCAGCAAGAAGCCCCTCGTCCTCTGGCTCAACGGAGGTTCGTGGTTTCAGAGTCTAAATACTTACTCAAGTGAACGTACAATTGAAATCTCTGATAGCTGACGTATATATGTACTCTGTACTTGCAATCTTGGATGCAGGGCCTGGATGCTCGTCGCTTGGATACGGAGCACTGGAGGAGCTGGGACCCTTGCTGATCCAGAAGGGAACCCCTGAGCTCAGGCTCAACCCTAACGCATGGAACAAAGGTATACCTGACAAACGATATTTCATCGCAATGCCTTCAAATAATCTTGCCGAGTTTAGTAGATTCAACTTAACCTTTAATTACTTATGTGTGCAACTTCAGATGCCAATCTACTCTTCCTGGAGCAACCTGCCGGCGTTGGCTTCTCCTACACCAACACGACGGCCGATCTCGAGAGATTCGGCGACGACATCGCAGGTACGTGTCCACGTTCCTAACCCACACGTCCTCCCGGCCTATTTTTGCGAAACTAACTTACTCCACATCGATTCGTTCGTGCAGCTCATGACGCGTACACGTTCCTCGTCAACTGGTTTGAGAGGTTCCCGCAGTT
Source organism: Lolium rigidum (assembly GCF_022539505.1). Classification (NCBI taxonomy): domain Eukaryota; kingdom Viridiplantae; phylum Streptophyta; class Magnoliopsida; order Poales; family Poaceae; genus Lolium; species Lolium rigidum. The sequence goes on from NC_061508.1 coordinate 298,766,290, forward strand.
CAAGGGGCACGATTTCTACATCGCCGGAGAGAGCTACGCCGGTGATTGCTCCTGCTAGCTCTCCATTAATCCTATCAACTAATCTCGCGATTTCGTCTTGTTACTTAAATATAATCAATTTTGTTATTTTTTTGCCTGGGTATCCTTAATTTGCAGGGCATTATGTCCCCAATCTCGCCGCGAAGATCGTGGAGCAGAACAAGAAGGTGCACAAGAGCAGGCACATCAATTTCAAGGGATTCATGGTACGTAATCAATCGGCATAACAGCATACTTAAAAAGAACACATCGATTAATGTTTGCGTCTTGCAACGATGCTAATTCGTTCGTGTACGTTTTTTCCAATCAAAGATCGGGAACGCGGCGATCGACGAGGCGTCGGACGACCGCGGCATGGTGGACTACGCGTGGGACCATGCCGTGATCTCGGACGAGCTCTACGCCAACATCACCGACAACTGCCGCTTCGACGCGGGTCAGAGCAGCGACTTCTCCTCGTCGAACCCGAACCCCGCCACCGCCGCCTGCGACAGCGCCATGAACAGCTTCTACGAGGCCTTCAACGACATTGACATCTACAGCCTCTACACGCCCTCCTGCACCGCCACCACCAGCTCCATGGCCAGGAAGGCGCGTCCACTCCACCGCCGGTCACCTAACAGCGACAACGGCAAGCCCCTGCGGCCGCGGTACAACGCCTACGACCCGTGCCTGGACAACTACGTCTCGGACTACCTGAACCGCCGCGACGTGCAGGACGCGCTGCACGCCAACACCACGGGCAGCATCCCCTACGGCTGGTCCGCGTGCAGCGACCCGCTGTTCCAGCACTGGCAGGACTCGGCGGCGTCGACACTGCCGGTGATCAAGAAGATGGTCGACGCTGGCCTGCGCGTCTGGGTGTACAGCGGTGACACCGACGCCCGCGTGCCCGTCACGTCCACCCGCCACGCCCTGCGCAAGCTCGGGCTCGCCACCAAGAAGCAGTGGAGGGAGTGGTTCACCAGCGACCAGGTCGGCGGCTACACGGTGGACTACGAGGGGCTAACCTTCGTCACCATCCGTGGCGCCGGACACATGGTGCCCACTGTCACGCCTGTGCAGGCCAGCCAACTGTTCGCACACTTCCTCGCCGGCGAGCAGATGCCGCAGAAACCCATTGTGGCGTAAGCTATATATGCTACTAGAACTAGTGCTCTTGGATTAGGCCGGGGGCCATATATATAGAGGTTGATTTGCAGTCGGGTCTATCTATCAGTTCGTAGTCTCATATGTAAATTAGAAATTTCGTTACGGAGTACTAGTAAATAAATACAAGTGGAAGCTTTATTACCTGTTGGTGTTTTTTTGCTTCTTGTATGTTGCTCAGATCGAAATGATCTTATGCCGGGTCAAGTAACAATCAACAAAGATCACTAGTGGAAAATCGCTCATCAATACCGGTTCCCAAGGGCTATTCGTACCGGTTTTGCAACCGGTGCCAAAGCTCCTCGCCCGCCAGAGGTCCCAAACCGGTGCAAATGACCTCTTTGGCACCTGTTCGTAAGGGAACCGGTACCAAAGGCTTAGATTGATGCTTCATTTTCTACTAGTGGATATACAAACATAAAATCTAGGTCTGCCCGTGTGTGGTTGTTCGTCTGTGTTTCTCCGTTGAGTTCAAGTTGCCGGCGTCTAACACAATCCCCATCGCTGGCGTACGTCACCTTCTCTGCCCTCCACCCCTCTTGTGTGCTGGACGTGTCCTCTCCATCCTGATTACATCCATAAAAAGACATATGACAGTTTAATCCCTGTCTTCCAAGGAAGGAAGATGGTCGCTGGTCTCCAGCAAAGTCTGTAGCAGTCAAAGGAGAGCTGTTGTTCCGACGGGAATCATGATCGTAGCAAGTTGGAATGACCGGGGGCTTGGAAGCAAACTACAGGCGATTCGTGGTCTTTTGAATTTAAGAGGGCCGTGGAGGCGTGGATCCGGACCTACTCTTTCTCGCTGAAACAAAACTGCATGCATGAGAGAGAGAGATGGAGAAGTTCAGGTGGTTAGAGCATCTCCAGCCGTCTCTCCGACGAGGCCCCAGGACTCCTTTCTTTCATCTGGATGAACGAAAATGGTCCAGTCGCGCCCCCGGTTCCTCGTTTTCGTCCGGATTAGGCCGGAACGCTCGGGGACCCCGGACGAGAGAAAAGCGGGGACGGGCCCGCTCTGTCAGCGAGAGAACAGACGAATCCCACCACTTTGTCGACGCAAATCCCTCCTCCCCTCCCTTTGCCCTCTCGCCGCCGGCACCACCCCTCGGCAATCCGCCAGCGGGTTGCCCCAACTCCGCCGTTCCTCCACCCAGCAGCCTATATTCCGCCGTTCCTCCACCCTCTGCTTATTTTCCGCCGCCGGGCAGCTCCCTCGCGTCGCTCATCGTCGACACGCCCGGCAGGTGTTCGTCCAACTGCCTGGCCGGACATGGACTCCGACGAGGAGGAGGAGCAGATGTTCGCCGAGCTTCTTGAAGAAGAAATGGTGGCCGCCGCCCAAGACGAGGAGCACCTGCTCATCCTCGCTTGCCTGTCCGGCTTGTACGCCGAGTCTGTCATTGGTTGCCGTGGTGGGTCGGCACCAGATCGCCGGAAGTGCAAGCAGAGGTAGCGATTGGAGGGGTACTGCATGCTCTACGCCGACTACTTCGCCGACGATCCATTGCACGGTGAGGCTGTTTTCAGGCGTCGTTTCAGGATGAGTCGGAAGCTCTTCCTGAAAATTGTGTATGCCCTTCGAGACTACGACTCCTATTTCAGATGCAAGTTGGATTGCACCGGCATGGCAGGGTTTTCCGCCCTTCAAAAGTGCACGGTGGCTATGCGGATGCTGGCATATGGAGCTCCTGGTGATTCTGCAGATGACTATCTTCGGATGGCAGAGTCCACCGCCCTTGATTGTTTCTACCGGTTCTGCAGGGCGGTGATAGCAGTGTTCGGGAACTTCTACTTGAGATCATCGACTGTCGAAGAAACTGCTAAGATCCTCGCTGTCAATGAAGCTCGAGGATTTCCAGGGATGCTTGGAAGCATTGACTGCATGCATTGAAAATGGAAGAACTATCCATTTGCCTGGCAGGGAATGTACAAGGGTCACAAAAAAGGCCGCACTGTGATACTTGAGGCAGTGGCTACCAATGATCTCTGGATTTGGCACTCCTTCTTTGGTATATGCCGGGATCCAACAACGACATCAACGTCTTGCAGTGCTCGCCGGTCTTCTCCAAGCTTGTTGAGGGTTATGCTCCCCCGGTTAACTTTGTGATCAATGGTCGGCACTACAACAAGGGATACTATCTTGCAGACGGTATCTATCTAAAGTGGGCAACATTTGTGAAGACTATCTCAAACCCCGGTCTTCCGAAGGAGCAGCAGTTTGCCAAGGAACAAGAAGCTTGCCGAAAGGATGTTGAGCGTGCATTTGGTGTCCTCCAGCAGAGATTTGCTGTAGTACGGTTCCCCACTTTGACTTGGTCGAAAGATCAGCTGTGGGAGGTGATGAACTATTGTGTGTGCTTACACAACATGATTATCGAGGATGAGCGGAAGCATCCGGTACCTCTGAGCGAACAAGCTGCACCATATGACAGAGAGGGTCCTCTTGCACAGCCTGACCACCAGGTGCCGGCATCGTGGGCTGCGTTCATCGCTATGCGTCAGGAGATTCGAGACTCCACAATGCATCAACAGCTGCAGGATGATCTGGTGGAGCACTTATGGACGCTTTGAGGCAACACCAACTAGTTTCCGCTTGATTTCTTTGAAAACCTGTCTTGTTTTGTTAAACTGTAATGTTTATTTATAAAAATAAGCCAAATATTGGTAAAAGTGGTCAAATTCACCGAATTATGCATGAAATTTGTCATCCAGAGACTTTTTCTCTAAAAAACGGCGAACCCCGGGTGTGCCTACCGGGGAGACGGCTGGAACTTCGGCGCTCCCCGGACCAAAGTCTCTTTCAATCCGGCGCTAAATAGCGCCGGATTTCGGCCCGGGGAACCCCAACGGCTGGGGATGCTCTTACTCGAGATGCCTCACATGTGTGTGAAGAATCCTGAAGGGGGAAGCAGGGATATCAGAGTGCAGATTTTCCTAATGCACAAATCTCCAACAAATATATTTGCTTTCAATTGATGCACAACTTCCATATATGTTCATGTACTTTTTTGGGATCCGGTCAGTTCCTTCTCAATCCCATATTTTTATTTTCGATACTTCGTCCCAGATCTGGCCGTGGAAGGCTAAATCTGAATACTCACTGTATATTTATTTTAGATATTTTTTGTTTTGGATTCAAATGCTGTTGAATCTTCATGTCTCTGTGAAGTTTCATTTTTTTTTGTTGAAATAGGCATGAATTTTCTCTGTATCTGGATAGGAACTTCTGTACATCTTCCAGATTTTGTATGAAACTTGTTTGAATCTGTGTTGGTTTTGTAAAAACTCTATGGTACATTATCTTGTCCATTTTTTACATATTTATTTTTTGAATCTTTTAGAAAATAGTGAAAAAATGGATCTCAAATTAACCATGGATAATTTCCCCAAACTTTTGATATAATTTCTTTTATCTGTATGAAACTTCCGCGAAATTATGAATGTTTCTCTTAAAAACCCGTATGAATATTGTTCATTATATGAAGATTTCCTCAAATGAACAATGAATAAATTATGTATAGAAAATTAGAAGGGACAAAAATAAATTGTTATGTAAATGTTGTGTGAACTGTTGATGAATCTTTTAGAAACAAAAATTAATTTTGTTATAAAATATTTCATTTCGCTTGATAAAAAAATTTAACTTTCATGGCAGTGAGTTAAAATGAAACAGCATGTGTGGATATTGTTGAATTTTTGGACGTTTGAATTGGGAACTAGTAAAAAATGCAGCTACCTAAATGAAATAGTAACGAGGTAACATAGAAAAACTGAAAATTGTAGGGAGGCGTTACAAAAAAATGGAATGGACTTAAGTTTGAGGTGGGAGGTTGTTTCTGTATATGTTCTTGCATGAATCTCCAACAAAGCAATGACAAAAATAGTGCCGGGGGCACTTTCTACATCAAGAGATGCATTTCTTGGGTTATCACGCTGTTTTGGAAGTGGAGTGTTCACTGTTTATTTATGTTTGAGATCCGTTGGCAGGAAACACATTAACATTGACATCAAAAGGGAGGATGGCACATATGGAGAATGACCGGTTTGCATGGTGGGTTAAAAGGGGATAGAAAATCGGAAACATGGCGAACGATACAAACTCTGAAGCAACAACCCTCATAAAGGTAGAGCATGGCAGTGTCTTGGGGATATAATGAAACTAGATGATACCCCATGCGTTGTAGCGGAGCATTATAGGCGAAGTGCACACAAATTGGAGAAAGGAAAGCATGCCAACTTAAAAATAAGGTATTTTCAGTTTTTCTTTTAACTCTCTCATTGTTGAACATAAAATATAAAGTACAACGAAAGTGGCATAACTCTCTCATGTTTGAACACAAATATAAATGGCAAAAAAAGTGGCATAAATAACTCGGAGATAAGCGGTCTAGGCACTGTAAAATATAACTCTTTCCAGTAGGCTATAGCCTAATAACAAAAGTTTACTAATAAATTTATATTACACATGTGGGACGGAGCAAGAAGAAAACAATATATATGTGACTACATTTGAGCAAGCTGATGGTGGAACCGTGGAAGCCATAAGCATGCAATGTCTATATGAGCAACTGAATAACATGATGTGATCATATTTTCATGCTATAATAATATATGACATATTCTATAATTTCCCTGAACTGTTTTTCATACATCAGACTAAACAATCTCATATGAAATGAATATAATAGATGATGCTAAATGCAGATCTAATGTTGGTGTTTTTATAATAACTTATATTCACCAATATGAGCTTTTGAAGCCCCTATTATGTACTCTCATGTCTATTCTGACATACAAATAACATGCAGCGCACATATAAATTCAAGCATAAATAAATGACAGGGGTGTTGCTGGTGAATTCAAAGACCGGTCAGCCAAACTAGGCAGCCGATGAAAAGTATAATCAAGGGCAAAAGTCGCCAAGATTGTATTATCGAGAAATAGGGTTACATGGGTGTTGCGAGTTCTAGAATCTATCCCCCTCGGTGGCTCCTCCTACCCCTTATATAATGGGTTAGGTCTCAGAGGCCACCTCGAGGTCGATTACATTATGTATGTCGGTTTACCTGATATGGACCTAACTTTACTATTTACACAATAATTGGGCTTCGGGTTCATGTAGCTTTCTTCATGTGCCTTCGCCTATTCCATCCTAGACTTCGCACCACGGATGGAAATGATGAGTACCCGATATAGCATACCCATGTAAAACATCACACGCAAAAATAAATATGACGCAAAACATCGAAGTGGAGGAATCTTAAGAACACAATTTCTTGCTGGGTCGAAAATTCTTCTTTTTTTACTCTGGGTTCTGCTAGCACGAATCATCTGTGGCTTCATTGGCGGAAGCACGCATCAGATGCAAATTTATAAGAACAAACCTGTAAACGGTATTAATTCACACAGGGGGCCATGAACTATAAATCGAGATAGATTTTACATGAGCAGGGGTGTAGTGAAGCTGTTTGTACCCTATTATATCTTGCAAAGCCTCGGAATGAATAAAAACTCGAGGAGAAATATCATACATTTCTTGGGGATAGAAAGCGTAGGATCACAACCGCTGAGCCTACGCATCAGCAGCAGCACATCCGCCATATTTAGATGTAGAGATCATGGTAGAGTGATCCAAACTGGAGTGAAAGGGGTACATTAATTAGAGATACCAGTTGAAAAATTGAGGAGCAACATTAAGTTTAATTTTGATCTTCAGCTAAACGAAGAAAAAAAGGCAAAATAAAAGTTGAGAGGCCATAAATATTGAGCAGCAACATTAAGTTTAATTATACACGTGGACAAACCATAGAAAAAATGTAGACTTACATTTGTGAGAGATTGGACTGAGCTAGATCCTAAAGTGGGTGGTGCATTATGTTTCAAAATTTCCAAGTGGTGCATGGCAAGCCATACCATCTGATCATCAGCCAGCGATTGTGCACTTAGAAGAAGGTGTGTTAAGGTTTGAGGCACCACGGTTATATGAAGAAGGGTGTGACGCAAAGGAAGGCTCGGATAAAGGTGATTTGCATTTTGTAGGCGCTGATGGCACCAATCTACTTGAATACTTGCTGGGAAACAAGCACAAAATGATGCGGTGAGGGTGTTTTTTCCCAAAGGTGATTGAAATGTTTTATCTCGAACTTCTGGGAAAATAGTAAATTAAATTACACTATGTTTTCTCTTCAAACAACATACAAAAAAGTAGAACACGACTTTATACAAGGTGCTTTATGTATAGGAAAACATGTATGGCAACCTCCTCACAGGCATGCATATAGAAAAGATAAAATTGTCGATGTCATCCGCATTTAATGCAAAATTAGAAAAATCAAAAAGTTTTGTAGCTCAATTTTTTTTAATTTGATATCCGTTGTCACCGTTGAACTAGTTGCGACGAGATCTTTGAAACTAGATCCATGTTGATATATTTCAATGACTTTTTGATCCAAAGTTACCCACCTTCAACACAGAAGTTACCTATCCTGTAATACATAAGTTAACCAGCATGTAACACATAAGTTACCCACCATATAAAAGGTTGGAGAGACATTTTTACATACATTAACAAAAAGAAAAAACCTAATGATCTCCACATTAAATGCAAAATCCAAAAGTTCAAAATGTTTAATAGGTTAAAACTTTTATCGCATTTAGGATCCATTTTCACTGTCGTACTAGTCTCGACAAGACACTCAATAATAGATCCCATGTTGATATGTTTCGATGAATTTTTTTGACCTAAAAGTTAGCCATTTCTAACACATAAGTTATCCACCATGTAACACATAATTTATCTATCATATAAAAGAGTTGGATGAAGAATTTTTACATTCATGAAGAAAAAAACAAAACTTCTCCATCCACATTAAATGCTAAATCTTAAATTCAATTTTTTTTGTAGCTCAATCATCTATCCAATTTAAGATCCATTTTGACCGTTGGACTAGTCACGACAAGATTTTCGGAACTACATCTCATGTTGATATGTTTCAATGTGTTTTTTCGAATCCTGAAGTTATCCATTTATAACATATAAGTTACCCACCATGTAACACATAAGTTACCCAACATATGAAAGGGTTGTGTGAAGATGCTTTTACATACATTAAGAAAAATATAAAAACCGTTGACGTCATCAACATTAATTAAATGCAAAATCTGAAAATTTAAAATATTTTATAGGTCAAAGCATTTAGTATTCGTTTTCACCGTTCGACTAGTCGTGAAGAGATCTTCGAAAATATATCTTATGTTGATATGTTTCGATAGCTTATTTTAGGACCTAGAAATACCGGCCTCTAACACATAAGTTACCCACCCTGTACCAAATAAGTTACCCACCATATAAAGTGTTGGTGTGGAGATATTTTTTACATACATGACGAAAAGACAAAAGTTGCTGATGTCATCCGCATTAAATGTGAAATCCGAAGGTTTGGCAAAAGTTGTTCGACTAGTCGTGCCGTGATCTTCGAAACAAGATCCATGTTGATATGTTTCGATGATTTTTTCGGATCCAAAAGTTATTTACGTATAACATGTGAGTTAGCCACCCGTAACACATAACTTACCGCCATAATACATAAATTACCAACCTCATAATACTGTTAAAGTTAATCATTTTTGAATGTACTAATTACCCACTAGTTAACATTGTAGTTACCCACTAGTTAGCACTGAAATTACCCAAGCATGTTCAGTTAATTTACCCACTAGTTAGAAAAGAAGTTATCTTATTAATTCTTGTCTTATTAAAGTTACCATCAAATAAGTACAATGACTCATGTTTAACTCTTTTGCATGTGATGTGTCTAACGAAGTGTCAACTAGGAGTGCAAGCTTTGATGATTTACACGAAAATGATGAACATTCAACAAATACATGTGCAAGAGTTCAAGAGCCATCCATAAACATGGTTGGTTTGGATGAGTACGGTTTGAATTATGCTATAGATATTGCAATATCCAACCGCAACACGTAGTTGATCAACAACAAACTTTTAAAATCGTAAGTTATGCATATTGGCAATGGTGGCCTATAAAAATTAATAAATGAACACAAAACCTAGCAAAAACACCATAATTACCTCTAACAAGTATCACATGAGTTTCCCATTAATACAAAAAAATTACCCACTTGAAAGCATATAAGTTACCCACACAATTAGCCCCTAAGAAATACCTTTATTTCTCTGTACTGCAAAATCGGGTGCAAGTGTAGTGCTAATAGCAACAGATTGCTACATCTCAGCAAGGCCTATTTCTCGTTCTTTTCATGCAGATGGGTTTCTAACTTCTAATATAATGCCACAAGTAAATCGAAACAGTGGAGAAAAACATACGTTCAGGTAGAGTAAATTTAATTCGACAATATTCAGTGACTACATTTTTACCATCCAATATATTAGGTGCCAAAACTATACCTCCGTATTTCAGTTGTTAAATGTGGTAAGATTGATCAAGAACTATTGTTTCACGTGTATACGCAATCCAACTAAAGTGAAAAAAATTCTTGGATGATGGATCCATAAGCTATAATGCAGGGCGAGTTCCAGCGGGGGATGCATAAAAAAAAATGTTTTGACTCAAAAGGAGATGACAAGGCGGGACATAAACATCCAAAGATCTGATTAGTTACAGTATGTACTATTTGTATCACTTGTTTTCTCTGAATTCTGAACGAAAAGTTATAGTAGCAATTGCGAGAAGAGCATCCATTCATATATAAATTGAATCAGACCTTTTGGTGTTGTTTCATCTCGTTACATCACCAGGAGGCCTCTTTCCCCGTTCTAGTGGAGCGGCTGATTGAATAGTTGATCTACTACAAGAGTTGCACGAGAGTTCAATGAAATCACGACATAAAAATTTCCATCCAGTTGCAAGTCGCGGTACTAGAGCCATCTGTCACCAACTAATTTGGATGACCACTCTTGTTAAAAATAGATGCTTTTGTTGTCAGAGTTGAAGCTCCCAAATTTTCAGAACTGAAGATCCCATATTGTCAGAATCTCTAGAAAAAAGATTGAAACCATTCCGTTACAAAGAACGCACCAGATTTTAGAAATTCGTTCATAGAAAATTAGAACAATACACAAAACATCCAGTCCTAATAATCTAGCAGATGCAAACCTATCTGGTCCATCAGTCAACGTTGTAGCAAGTCACTCGAAAATATCGAATGGCCACCCCATGTTGCCATGTAGTTATGTATTGACAGTGTCGTCGAATTTTTTGCATCGCTTGAAGACCACCTCAACAGAGCTCTGAGATCCCACCCTACCGCAACACCATGACATTGTTCGGCCGAACCACTACCCCTATGCCGGTTGCAGCAAACTCCGCCTCCTAGATTTTCACCCCGGGGAATCTTTTCACGGGCTAACCTGATTGCTACGATGGCAGATCATCTTTTCTCGGCATCGGCATTGGAGTCATCTCGGCGGAGCAACGCTGGGGATCCAACTGCAGCAGAGTCGGCCAAAGGAAAGAGCATCTAGCACATGCTTGGTGTACTAGTAGCGGGGGGTGGTGGCTCGATGAACGGTAGCGATGAGGAGTACAACCACAAAGCAGGGGGCAAGATGATAAGATATGGATGACCCATGTTCGATCGAATGGCACAAAACAGCCTGCCGCGTTTCGAGAAACATAAGGCGCCTTACAATTAGGTTTTCCAAAAAAAAATTGCTACCTTGTCTCCAACTCTACCAAGTATTTGGCAAACACAAGATTTCGTATTAAAATTGAAAAGAAATATATAAAGTGTAGTATAGAAAATAAATATTCATCAATTAAAGTAGACTAAATGCAATATGCAAAAGTATCTTTACTATTATATTGGAGTTGGTCGTAGGTCGTACAACGCGTTTGGTGAAGGAGATTGGGAACATCCGGAGCGTTAATCTGTATCCATCTCACGTACGCATTTCCTTATTTTTTTTAGCACAATCAAATTAAATCCGAAAAAAATGTTTTTGCTTTTGTGGGATCAATCAAATCATCTCTTTCCTTATTTTGTTAGCACAATCAAATCCTCTCTTTCCTATTTAGTTAAAATCATTGTATGTCACCAGTATAATTTTACTATCTGCATCGTGCGATTGGTTTTTCTGGTTTGTACGTTTGGCATCTGCTTCTCTCTCCTTTCCCTTGGTAGCTCCACAAATTCAGGCAATCAAACCATGCGGGATTGCGGGGTCAGCGTTGCCATCTCCCTCACGGCTGTCACTTCTCACGCGTCCCCTAGGGTTTCTTCACGCGCCGCCATCCAGCATCCTCTCCCATTTGGCGTGCCCCTCCCCTTCTCTTTACCATCGCCATGTAGAGTGAGGGCTGTGTCCACCGCCATTCTCGCCTAGGTCGCTTCCTCCTTGGCTCGAACGGGCCTCCCCGAATTCGGCTTCTACTCCAGCGCTAAGTCCATGGCCGCGCGCTATGCTATGATTTCTCCCTTTCATGTGACGGCGGGGCAAAATAGGTGGCTTCTTAGAGTAAGGCTGCGACAAGGAGGATGGTGGAACGGCTGAGGGTTGAGTGGAATGTCGGCTCGAGTCTGCAACTGCTGGCGGCACTAGCGAAGATGACGACCTACCCTTGCCAAGTCTTTCGGGTCCCAAGGTATGACACAACATCCCAAATCCCTCAACCGTACTGCACTATCCTAGATCATCTATGTTTGGTTAATATTGAGGACATCAGCCTCCAATCCTTAATCCTCCGGTAGTCCATTGGTGTTGGTTTATTTTGAGGAGAAGAAGGGGATGCGTAAACATAGGACATGATTAGTTAATCTTCACTGAGGTGAGGCTCTCCTTTAGATTAATGACAATGCATATGGGCAGAGCTCAAGCTTGTTAGCAGCAGCGTACAACAATATCTCTTTACTAATAAGATCTCTGCAAGATGTCATGGCTAATTTATTTCAAAAAGAATTTATTCAAAGAGAAGAAAGTCTTCCAGGCCATTAGATCAGAGTAAATAGAAAGGAATCAGTAGGTCAACTTAAGATAACCCGAGAGCAGTAATTTTTTCTTTGGATGGACTGTAGAAAGTTTAGATTTGATTGACTATGTCTCAACTTATTTGTGTAATTCCTGTAACTAGGTGATCTCACTATGTTTCAACTTATATGTGCTGGTATGTTGTTTATTAAAACTGAATAATCCCGATTGGCAAAAACACACTAAATAATCCCCTGCCATATCTTGAAAAGGTGGCATTATCAATGTTCCTGGATAAAATGATTTTATACGTTTTAGGATATCTAAGTTCTCTCCAATAATTGCAGAAATTCATGGTGTCACTCTTGTTACAGGACATATATTTGAGTTTGTCGTACTTCATACAACGCGTTTGGTGAAGAAGATTGGGAGCATCCGGGCCGTTCGATCTTACCTCACGGTCTTAGATTTGTCCAATCTAATTTCACACGAAACCTGGGCTCACGAGGCAATAAAAGGCATGACGAATAAATTTCAACGGACTATGGTATGAGGAGATATCTTTCCTGTCCCGTGCTGGTACTCCTACCTTAAACTATTATGGTAATTACTGTGCAATAATTAGGAAGATACCTTCCCTATTGTCGAAAATAATTTCACACGCCATCATCGTCCAGGAACTCTTCCCTCTATGTGGATCCAATCGTGCTATCGCCGCCTCTACCACCCACCTCGCGGGACACCCTAGCCCCTCCACCGACGGTTGGTCCTTCCACGCCTAAGAGCTCATAAGCCGCTTCATCTCCTCCTGGTGATCGTGGAAGTACCACACGGATGACAGGCGCACCTGCCGACCGGCCCCATGCCCCGCTCGCTCCCGTGTCCGGTCGCGCCAGCAACCAAAGGCAGTGTAGGCGGTGGAGCTCCATGCGTAGCTATGGTGGCCAATGCATGCTGATGAAGGGGACGCTCTTCAACGGCTGCGGCCGGCGGAAGGGTTGCATGCCGAAGGAGCCCGCCATGGCGCAGGAATGGCGGCGAGGAGGCGCAGATGTTAAACCAACTTTTGGCGGCAATGATGAGTCATTCTTGAATCTTGATGAAAGTTGTGACTCCGATATACAGAGTTATGGAGGAGGTATAGTTGTGTGTTTGTATTCAGACTGTTTACTCTCAGGAGCAATACAATGGAATCTAAACACTCACACTGAAGGAACTACGATGATCTCAATGAGTACTTTTGGTAAGTACCAGTCTAATATAATTGTTGAGTTTAATATATTGTGCCAGATATTTTGACAGAAGCCATGGAATTATTCTTGTGTTGTTTTGAGGAAAAATGACTCTGTCCGGCTTGGATTTCAGGCAAGCAGAAGTTGCCAAGCAAGTTCGTGTTCGAGGATTTAAACAGCCATGTAACCAGCTTCTTGGATTGAAAATATTCTGCATGCTGATCACGATTATGCTCATGACCAAGATTAAGGAAATAACTCATAAGATATCCTACATGGAGAAGTACTTTTGATATATACACCATGCCTATTTCACCTTTTTGGGGATCAATCTCTGATGATTATCCCTTTTTCTACTAGGGAACTGCACATAGCTCTTTGGTGAGGACTGATCTTGGGCCTGGTTAGTGATTTACTGCTGCATGTGAAAACAACATCATATTTTTTTGAAAACAACATCATATGTATGTGCATATTCCATTCAAGGATATACAGTTCTATGAAAACGTGAAGATCTAGTCCTCCAAAGAGCCTAGAAGGGCCACAAGAAATTTCTGCTTGAGAAACAAACTTGACATGTCTCTTTTGACTACACCTACCAGGTAGGTTCATTTGCCAGTTTGTACACTATTTTTTTTGAAATATTAAATCCCAAACACCAAAACCTCTTGCTCCTACAACACATCATTTGTAGACATCATGTACTTTAGAGCCACTCTATCAATTGTATATCCATATTCATGAGTGCTCACGCAATGGTCTAAATTATGCAGGGAAAGCTGAAGAATGACCAGAAAGTTGCCATCCAGTTGGTGTCGGAGTTCAAGTAAAGGACAAATGAGTTCTTAGAATGAGTTACATAAACAAGATAATCTTGAGAAATTCGAAATATTGGATGGAAGGAATCGTGGCGCTGAGGCAGATAATTGAGAATAATCTTCTTAGGGCCAGCTTTATAAGGAGGTATGATAGAACTCTCTGATGGCAACAACTCTTTATTTAGAAACAAAAATTACCTTAAAAAGATAACTCTTTGGGGCAAACAAAACTACCATTGCAGTCTACTGATGTTTGCTATTTGTCCTGTAAGAAGAATATATGATCACTAGAGTAATATGAATCGGAGGGAGTACATTATGATTTGTTACATGTGTACACATTTTGTGTGTGTTAGTATGGGCAAGGCGGTAACATTATTTTGGTATGTATAATACAGAGAGATTGCGCCAATGTTACATATGTGTTCCTATAATGTTTGATAAGTTAGATAAAAATGTTAGATATTGTACAGAGAAAATTTTCTAACAATGTATCATTTTCGAAAATATTACATGCATAGAGAAAAATGTTACATTCAGAATTATTTTGTATCAGTGCCAGATGTGTTTGCACCATAATTTCTTGACTTGACAGACTATAGGAAAAAAACACTGGAGACAAATGTTACATATTCCAAAAAAAAAGTTGATGCATACGAACCATTTTTGTACATGAATCACTCACTTAAGTAGATCGGACGGCTCGAAAGGTGGATGGTGTTTTTTTATTTTTACAGCCAGATGCAGCTTAGCGCTTGCCTTTATTTTGTATGAAGGTGTGATAGTGCTATATAGCCAACCCTGTCACTCGGTTGCTTGTTCGTAGTTTTTAGAGTTGATGTCAATGGCATGTCGTGTGAGCTAGAGAAAGCATGTTTCCGAACCTTAACCTTTTAGGTACCATAGCAACACTATTTCAATTCTGGACGGACAATTACGAGTGAGCCGAAATGTAATTGGACGATTCTTAGGCATGTCAGTGTCACGAGCTTGCACATCACAAAGTCGATGTAGATATTACTTGATTTTGTCTTCAATGTATGAATTTAAGTGGAAACTTAGAAAAGATAAAAAATAGGAGTTGCTTTCTATGCATGTGATGTTAAATTATTGTATTTTATAAAATTATATGTTAAGCAAAGCAAAGTAGATTGTTTTTCTGAATAATATGTGGCTATCTCTTTTTATGCACGTGAAGATTCATATGTATTATTTTTACATGTGCGTTAAGAAATAATTTGGAATTAGCCGTGGCAAACTAGTAATTGTATAGTGATAGTAGTGACGTAAACTTTAGGAAAGAACTAAGTACAAGTATGATAATTGTTTTTATATTTTTGGATTAATTAAATGCTTAAAATATAAAGGTGCGTGAATAAAAGTAAAGGGTGTTTCTTATGATTTAAAATTGGATAATGTTCATGAGTTACTTGTCTACTCTCTTCTAAACAAGATGGAATCAAAACAGTTTCAAAGGGGACATAATATTGATGAAACTAAATTATGTGTTTGATAAATATTTATATGGGTATCACATCCTATGGTTGATATGATGCAACCCATCTAAATAATAATCCTCTAGTAAAATAAAACTTCACAAACCAGAATTAAGAAGTATTGTCTTTGCTTTTATAACATAATATTGAATTTCAAATATGCTACCTCAAAACATATGGAATCACCATTGTTGTTCACTTGGTGAAAGTAACACATGCATTCATTTAATACTAGTGTGGTAATAGCGGAAAGGAAAAAAACCATAATAGGATCCAAACTTTCTGGTCACGGTCCAATTCCATGCATACTACCATGTTACTTCAACTAATGCACACATTCCCTTCTAATGCCATACTATACTAGTTGGATCAAAGCTTGTAATCAAGAGCGGATTACATTATATACATCTACTCATACATCAAACACAAATCGAAAATTACAGTCTCAAATACCAATCTCATAAAAACCAAAGATCAACAAACCATAAAATGGTTACATATAGATGGCCACAATCACGAGGGCAGCTTATGCGGATCTAGAACATTGATAGCATGAGAGAGAGATAGATCAAGAAATACTTCCACAAACCCATAGTTCGGGGGTTTAATCCTTCCTCTGCATCGTCGAGGTGAATGAGATGTTGTTGAAGAGGTAGGAGATGCGAGCCGGCGCTCTTCGGCATCACCCCCCTCTAATCTTCACATGTAGAGCCTTTGTTTCGTGTTTTTCTGCGGTTCATCGTGCTTCGAGATTGCACTTGTCTATGGCACAAACATTGACAGTATCGGCACCATGAGGGGAAATGGGCCCCCACCAGGGTATTAGGATGCATGGTGGGTCCCATCTTGGCCCTACCTCCACTACAAGTGAGGTCCACGTTTCCTAGGTCTTGATTTTCCATCAAAACATCCAAAGAAAAAAATCTCGGTACTTTTGAGTTAGCGAAGGTTCCTGAAAGTCAAAAATACGCAAAATAGGATTTTTGTGTCTGTAGGGTTATAATGTAAAATAGAATCTTTAAGAAAAATCCCCAAAAGCATTCTAAATCATGATTATAACTACTTATTTGAATCAATTATGATTAAATACGGCAGAATAAACTACAAAGAACATTGGTGCATTTTAATGCATCAATCATGGATAATAATGTACACATAATTGTCATGTCTTTAATGGTAACCTATATATAGGCAACATGTACTAAAACATGAGGTTGAGAAAGGAAATAACAAAAGGGTTTTTGTCACGCATCCTAGTGTTGTCACTTAGCCCCAAGTAGATGTTCTCATTTATCCCTAGATGCGCATATACCAAAAGATGCACAGCTCGCTTTTGTTGTTCATAAGCTATATCGTTACTACCACCCGGTTAACTCCTCAAATACAGCACCCATCTATATATATCACACTTCTTTATATTAAACACACGTTTAAAGATCGTTCAAAGGTGTGCAAAGGTTTGTTTACCGTGGGCACCCCGCACCCCACTCATCTACCTACACTTGGTGCGGTCAAAGACTTTGTGAAATGGGAAAACAAGACATTACCCTTACAATGATCTTAACAAATTGAATAAACAATCATATTGTGCTTCTAAATTATGGAAATCTAAGAGTTCCAACACAATGGAAAATGCATAACATTCATCATTTACACCACAATAACCACCATCAAGGTATACATATATGACCACAATCATGTAGGTAGCTCTTGTGACTCTAATTGGTGAAGTACATATAAAGATTGGATCAAAATAATAACACAAACCCCGAACCCATGGTGGTGTACTACTCCCTCTCATGGTCGAGAGCAATGTGGAGTCATTGGAGAAGTAGAAAGACACCACCGAAGCGATTCCGGCAGTGGTTCCCCTTCCAATCTTCAACCAGCGGTAGATTGGCGTGTCTATGTTTTTATATTTTTGGTATCCACCTCCATATGTCGCGGCGAAAAAATACCAGGGATATACATAGATGGTGTTGGTTCAAAACACGCAGCCACGAAAGATTGAGGAGAAGTCCAGAAGGCCAAAAGAGGCCTGGTGGCGCGGCCTGGGTTAGGGGCGCTCCATGAGCCACCATTTTCACCATGTTGGTATGTCAAGGCTCTACTTTGGCTTGGTGGATCTGTCGCAAAAATTCCGAAGTATGCTTACCCTTTTGCGAGTCACATAGTTTCTGAAAAGTCAAAAACAACAGAAGGAGGTTTTTCTACCTCCCGAAATTAAATGCCAAATAAATGAGAACTTCATGGAAAATCCCCGAAATCAATGCTAAAAATGTTGGCAACTCGGTCATATATCATGTAAATATCATATCAATATCCCCAAAGTTTATGGATAATTGTTTAATCTATCAGCTGTAAACAACGAGAATACGCTATAATTGACAATGATGGTCAATGTGGGTTCAATTTTCCCAAACGTTATTTATTTGAAACATGCGTATACTTTGATCAAAACTTCGAAAGTGACAAGCAACTCTGTAAAACAATTAGATGGATAGAGAATAGGGCTGCAGAACAGGTCCTGCATAACCCCCTAAATCATGGTAATTAGCACAAATTGCACTATAGGAAATCAAGGTTACCTATGTTATCGGCTAGGTTCATGCATATCGTTCGCTTCACATGAGGAATCATAACATAATTTACATCATTATATACATAGGAGAACTTCATTATTTAAGCATGCTGTATCAATCGATTGCTGTAGATTAGGACCCAGTCAAGTCTGGATTAACGTGCACTGGATTATGGAGTCCATTCCGTTCCATTGGGCGGGGCAAAGGAGTGCTCGCCCTGAGACTCTAGGAGGTAGGGGCCCAGAGAAAAGATATATTTGTGTTTTTATATTAGTCATACTAATTTTAGAAAATATGGATGGATCAAGCTGCAAGCCTATCATGCCTCTAATTCAGCTCCTCTTACCTAAAAAAGTATTCCAATATTTATAAATATTTTTTTAGATGCCACGATTTTTCTCTAGCCTTCTCAAATGTGCAGAACGACACCTTTTCTAAGGTTGTAAGTATTCATTAGTGGAGAATAACCAAATGTGCAGAATAAAACCAACACTTAATGTGTTTTTCTTAAGTTGTAAGTATTCATTAGTGGAGAATAACAACGCAACCACATAAATATGCCATCCGCAAACAGCTCTCATTCGATTTCCAATGGTTCTAGTTGGTCCCATCATACATGTTTGACAGAGATAGTATAGTACAACCTCTTATTAATTGAATTACAAATATGTCTACTCTTCTACATATTTGTTTTACATATGAATCACCTACTCCCATAATTTTGTTTTGCTAGAAATAAATATCATAGTATATAATTCACCCGATCAATATAAATAAGTACTTTTATCAGAACTCCAAAAACTATGGATCTATTTGTACAGATTATTTACTTTTCTATTAAATTACAGCAATATTTCTCTTATGAAATACTAATATTTTTTGAAGTCTTTTGTAGTGGCGGATCTTGCCACACATTGTTGAGGGACCAAGAACAATACTAATGCTTAAAGTTTGATTAGTCTTTACAATTTTAGCATAATTATTAGTAATATCGTTAATAAATTTTCTTGAGGGGGAGGGGGGCATTGGCCCTCTTGACCGTAGGGAAGATGAGTCATCGTGAACAAAGGTCCCTTGGTGTTGTGCCGCTCTAGGGCCCCCCAAAATTAGTGGATCAGCCCTGTGTGACACACGACTGCAGTTAACTTATTGCTTTGCTTAATTTACAATGCAGTGCTGATCAGGACCGTATAGGTTACCTGTGTCATCAGCTAGGTTTATGCATATAATTCTCTTCGCATGAGGAATCAGAACATAATTTAGGCATGTTGTATCAATCGATGGCCGGAGATTAGGACGCAGTCAAGCCTGGATTGACGTGTGCTGGGTGATGGAGTCCAGGTCGTCCCTCGTGCTTATGTTTTTATCGATGTTGTGGCCAGTCTGCAGCTCATCGACAACGGCGCCCCAGATCTCCGGGATGGCTTGCCGGAGGTTGCCAAAGCTTTCCAGGGCATAGTCCGCCTCCTTGCTCCTTGCACTCTTGCCCACCTGCTTGACCAAATGCATTTGTAAAACATATTTTTTTATGATAACTTAAATCTCTTTGTTCATTGCTAATAACAGTTACATTGCTTAGCATAAGAGGAATAACTAAGCTGAATCGATCCTCAATCCATGCACTCTGAGGCGATACGCTAGCTAGCCTTGTAAGTTCATGAGCTACCGGATGTGTTTGTAAAACATATTAAGTTACTATATATGTAAACAATGTTAACTTCAACTTCTAATTTGAGGTGTTTAAATTAGATAACCCTTTGATTCTGGTGGTTTGTATGGATAAAATTCGATTGTACACCTTATCTAGCGAGCATGGACACACACAAAGAAAACACTACTGCTACCTCCGTTCTAAAATTTAGACCATATTAAAAATATAATCCATGATAATTAAATGATATTAATTTAATACTCTAGATGCTAATATTTTATTTTAAAAACTTGGTCAATGTTCTCATGGTTTTACTCCCAAGAAATCTTATATGCACTATATTTAGATTAGATGGAATATGTTTTAGAAATTCATTGCAAAAGGGAATATGTTAAATTTACGTTTAGTATTTACTAAAATTTTATAAGTCACGTAACCTATTTAACATGCCAAATTAGTTGTAACCTAAGATTTTTAGCAGCGCCAATGCTGAGAAGCTAACGTGTCAGACATGGCCTCCCATAATTTGATAAACAGTTAGTTTTGCATGTATGTATCCCTAATACGTACAAATAGGTGATGTGTATATATGCTTGAATAAAATTGATGAATAGATTTCATGTTCACCGTTCCAATCATATTAGGACATGTAAAATGCAGAGTGTCTAGTGGGGTGCTTATAAAAAATAAGCTAAACTTTGTGTTAAGCAGTAGTGCTAATTTATTAGGAGAGGTATCTATTAGGCATCTGCCTAGTATGAAGCATCAATGCTTAATTGCCTCTCTAAGCATGTAGCATTGTACATACCCTTACTGTATCAAGATGTAGCTACATACGGCTTACACAGCAGGGAGACTAGAACAACATGCTGGTAGCATGTGATGTGATTAATCATTTTGTTACCGCACATGAGACTAATAAATTCATTGATTTAAAAGGTAATTTCACGTATGATTTTTTAAGTCTTAATTAAAAATGAACAAGAAATTTATAGTAAGATTTTGAACTTTCTTTTACGAACAATTTAAATATTATATCTTTTATGGAAGGTGCACAACAACATATTTTTAATTGTTTACAATTACATTATTACTCATTTAACTCTGTAATGTGATGTTTAAGTATAGTTTACATCCAAAGTGGTGGACTGTAAGAACAGATGTGATTACAAATTCAGAGAGCAAAAGAAGGTATTAATATTGATTGGGTGGTCTTGGGTGCACATAACATCCAGTGGTATTATCCACAAATGCATGTATTTTAGTTGTATCAATTCATAAGAGCACACTTTTGCGTGGTGGCATAAAAACTCAAGTAGTTAAATTTGCTAATGTTTATTAGGTGGTTTGTTTGAGCTTTTGGAACTTTAGATTGATAGAGAGAGAACATTTGTTGATTGGTATATTTGTCAATATAGTTTAATTTTTTTCTCATCTATTCTCCTTGCTTGATAGAAAATTTATCTCTTATGATCGGTGGAAGGCTCAAAAAATCTACATCCAACTATATTTTTCCAATTGTATCTAGCTCTCCTATTTTTCATTAGAAAAGTTTATACCATTGACTATATGCTATAGAAGATAGGCTTTATAATTTTCAATTTATAGATTTCTTTAGTTTGGTAGAACATCACAATGTTTTGTATACAATTGGTACTCTCGACAATGTATAATTTTTTTGAAGGATGATAAACTACAAAATAGATGAAGTTATTAGTCTTATGCGCGGTGCACATTACATGAGAAGGAATTAACCATATCGCATACTACCAGCAACAAGAAAAAGAACCAAGCATGCTTGAACTTGGTGGTAGCAAGGTAAAGAGCTGATAGGATATGAACAATATCGTGCATTGTATGCATGATGGAGTACAGAAAATAAAGCTTTATTTAGCTACCATAAGAACCACACTTAAAAAATCCTATAAAAGTTTGGAATACCTGAACCTCAGTCATCACATTAGTTGCAGTATCGACTAGAACATCCCTAGCACAAAAAAAAAACTTAATGATAGATGGGGGTTCAAGTTACCACATATTCCCAAGAATTATGAGTATATTCTGGCTAAATGAAACACGCGATGTTAAAGCTAGGTTTTGATCACCGGTGAACTATGGGTACAACTAACCTACTAACCATCATATCACATGTTGGTTCTCAAGATAACTACATTATTAATTTTAGTATAAACTATAAAAGAAGGTAAAAATATCCCAAAACTCCATTTTTTGAACTTTTTTTCATGGATGCACAATCTAATAGTCATGATAGTAAAACCTTGAAACATGGTACAATTTATATATATGGATATATATGCATGCAACAATTTACATGCCCATATTTTCAAGAGGATAGGACGAGGCACGATTGTCCTCGACATCTTTACAAGTTTTTTTGTTGTCTAGTGAACTCATTGATATTTTTATTCATTATATCCACACATCAAGCCAATTACGTTGTTAGTCCGAAGACTTGAAAGGTGTACAATCTTAATTCTTAGGAATTCTGAATTCTTTCATAGAATATTGTTTTGTCTGTATGATAGACATTTTTCTAACATTTATATGTAATATGTGATGTAATAAATCAACACAGGAGCACATGTCATTATAGTCACACATTAAAGTTCATGACTCATTAAGAGTCTTGATATATGTTGCCGAAAGCGCATGTTGCATGGCACAAAAGTACACGTGCCCGAGTGTGTATAACCAGTGGATTTAAAATATGGATTACATCGAGATATTTAAACAAAAAATGAGATCGTAATAGAAGATTTTCTAGAACATTTATAATAATTTTAGCAAGTACACAAAAAAATAATGTAATTTTGGCTACATATTAATATACCAAATAATCATCAAGGTATAGTGCACACAATGGTCATGTTTCTAGAATGTAGGGAATGTTTAAATGAAGTAATTAGACGAGAGGAAGAAGTACAAGAACACGTTAATTTTCAATGTTTAATGTGGCCATAATTTTAAGGAGGATAAACCCTTTTCTTAGTCCATCATTCTTATATCTAATTAAGTTAACTAAGATTGTGTATTGATCTAAAATAATGTAAAAAAGCTATAGCTTAACGATTTAATATAACTGACGAACAACACATATGGGTGCTTAGACATATGACATAATGATCACTCTCCTATAAATATAAGATGGTTAAAGATATTCCTTGCATATGTAATATTTTGTTTGGCAAAACATTGCTATTGTTGAAGAGCATTTTTTCCTATCACGTTAGGGGTAAATAATGTGTTACTGATCCATGAAATGACATTTTATTTATAGAAATTTTCCGACCCGAAAAAATGAAGCCATCGTATTTGCGAGAGCTACCGTGGCAGTCTATGTATATTTGCAACAAAGCCACATGGAAAGTTCTTATAAAATATAAGAACTTAATGTAGAAAATGTTATATAATGGGCTAAATTATAAAGGATCAACTAGAGATGGTCTAAGGAACGCTTTCTAAAGCAAGCTCGTCAATATAATGGTTCTCTAATAATCAGCATACACCGATCATTTGACAGATTGATCTACCCACACATCCAACGAACATCGACAAAAAACCTTTTTATTTTTTTCATTCAATGTGATATATTACTGGAAATTAAAAATATCACGTAACAAAATATTTAGGTGCAAACATAATTGAGCAAGGGGAAATAAAAGTGGGAAATTGGAAAGTTGGAAAATAGGTATGCCAACGGCATTGCCATCGCCATAGTTGCAGGAGCTATGTCGACGGCCTAGCCATTGGCACAACTCACACCATCTGGTACCCGCCAGCTTATGCGTCTCCAGTGCCACATGTCCAAGGTATATGCCGACGGCCAGTCGAGCCGACAGCCACCGTCGGCATAGCTATCACGATGCTGACAGTTTGGTTGCTGATAGTGGCTGTCGGCATAGCTCTAGCTACGCCGACGGCTGTTTACAAGCCTTAGGCTTCCAGGCTATGTGCTAATGGCCCCGATAAACGGCGCCTGCGCGTTTTCCACGAACATGGACGTCATTGGAGCTGACTTGGCGCCACGAGACTTTATTTGCCGTTTAGCTGTTTTGTCGCGCATGATGAGCCACTACGTTTCTCTATGTTGCGATTTCTGAATTTCAAGCACGGTAGTTTCAACGGAAGTCCAATTACAGAGATCGATTGAGATCGGTTGGATAATTACCAGCGCTGTGCACAGGCCGAGAGCCTTCCCTGCGGCGATGTTCCTCTCGTTGTCGTCAAGGAAGAGCTGACAGAGCAGAACGAGATGAGTATGCAGATTTATGATCGAGCAAGAGCGCAAACTAAAATTCGCTAATTTTTATCACTATTTTAGTTTAAATTTGAACTAAAATCACTAAGAATTATGAAACGAAGGGAATAATATATATGCAAATAACTGACAGATTTCAGAACAATCACAAACGGCAGGTCATGGTGAATAATCAGGTAGTTACCGTTCGATGTGGGTCTGTGCCGGCGATACGCAGGGCCGCGACGATGGCATCGACGGACGGTTTCAGGACCACAACCGCGCGGTCGGCGTTGGCACCATCATCGTCTTCGGTAGCCTCAACGAAGAGGTGCGGGTTCATGGTCTCGAAGCACACGACGGCATCGAAGCAGGCCTCCTCCACGCCCAGCCTCTCCAGCGCCCTCTTCATGTGCGCGCGATCCGAATTCGTGAAGAGCTGCGTGTGTCCGATTTATAATCAATCAGCAGCGGCTCGTCCACACTGGTTACGATCGGTTATGATTCAGTGTTTGGTGTCCTTACGATCTTGCGCTGCGGGATGCTCTCCAGCAGCGCCGCGAGGCGCGGGTCCGCGGCGATCCTGTCGTAGGGAAGCCTCCCGTGCACGTAGCTGAAGGCCGAATTGAAACAGAAAATAAGCCCGGTGAACTGCTAGATGCCAGATCGCCGACAACCTAGCTGTAGGAATCATGGTGGGCGTGTTGCGTGCTGACCTGTGGTACTCGTCCGGGTGCACGTCGTGGCCGAGCGCCTGCAGGAGTTCATGGCGGAAAAATCCAAATATCAGAAACGGAGAAAGGCCAACTAACGACGGAGAGAGTGACAAGGCAAAGTTGGAGTGTGCGTGTCGCGTGGGTGGAGCGGAGCGTACGATGAGGCCGGCGAGGGTGCTGCCGTGGGTGCGGAAGAGCTCCACGCGGAGGGAGGCCGCCCTCTCCGGCGCGAGGCCGAACCTGGCGATGAGGAACTCGTCGATGTTGCGCTTCAGCGCCGGCCCAATGCCGGTGCCGCCAGGGTACAGGGTGTCATCCAGATCTTCAGTGTTCACCGAGCACAAGAATTCGCCAGAATTAATCAGATGGTTTGATCATGAGCGGAAACTGGTTAAGCTATGAGGAAGAAGAGCCGTGTGCCTTAATTAGTTTACCTAGGAGGACGCAGTCGAAAGGGGAGTTCACAGGGCACTGGAAAGCCATGGCTGGTAAGCTGCTGAGAAACAGAAGAGGATCGACGATATGGAGCAGGAGCAGAGTCTCTTCCAAGCCGGGGCGTTTAAATAGAGCCCGAGGTGCGAGAGGAGGGCGAAGAATCTTTTGTGCATACACAATGTGGGTGAGGTGGCATACCTAGTATCAACTTGAATATTCGGGAATATTGTAAGTTAAGCGACTCCTGTTCCTCATGCCCCTACGGTGGCAAGTAGGTGAACCATGTGTGGCGCAGCGCATGGTCCTTCAATTTAGGGATGAAAATAAAGCGATTGTTTAAGAGTTTTTCTTCGAAAAGGTAAACGGAATAAAAATATGAAGACAAAAATGAAAATTTTGAAAATGGAAACAAGACAAGAAATATTTTGGCAGAAACATAAATAAAAACACAACATCGTTTTCCAGCTAACATTGAAATTTTTATTTAAGGTTGATGTGAATGGCCCAGATCAATTACATGAGTTTGTTAATCCAAACTTTCAGAGCGGCTCATCCTAAAACTGCCAAACATCCCTTCAAGAAGGAAAATGCTCGTTTTCCTTCGGAGGATGGAAACGCTTCGTGCCTCCGCCTCCCGCGTTGGACGCGTGTCCTCGCGGGCCCGCACAGCTTCTTCCCCAACCTTACCTCTACCTTCTTTCACGGTCAAAATCTTCCCGATGCTAGCCTCCGCGCCCCGCACTGTCCGCCGCCTCCGAGCCCCGCACTCCCTGCCGCCTCCGATCCGCTCTCCCGGTGCAGCCGCCGCCCACGACCCACTCGCAATCCCACCGCCATGGGAGATTGGGGGAAGGTCGTGAGAGATCGGAGACGACCCCCACGTACCAAGATCCGAGGAGGGCCGTTCACCAGAGCATCCTCGCCGGTGCCCACCACCGCCACGCCCCCTTCCTTCAGCGTCGTTCCCCATCCATGGAGGTTCCTACCGGAGATGGAGAGGATGGTCGGCTCCGACCTCCTCCGCGGGCGTGGGGACACGGCGACGTTTCTGCTCCGGCTCCGAGCTCCCTGCGATGGCCTCGTCCGCCCCCGCGCCAGCCAAGGGATCTCACGGAGTGGCCGTGCCTCTAGCCTGGCGTGCGCCGGCCAAATCCCCACTCCCAACTCCTACTCAGTATATCTCGTTTTCAGAAGCGATCACATCGCTTGCTTCAAACTCCCTCCACTTATGCTACAAATACTGCCCCTCGCAGCTGCAAATGTTAGTCTCCGGTGCTGCAAAGGTCCGCCATAGCCAACCGCTTTGCTGCAAACATAGGCTGCCGCTGCTACCAACATCGGCCGCTACATGGACAATTGCTGATGTTCGTTAGCTGCAAACGCCATCTGTTGCTGCTACAAATGCCGTCCACCGCTGCGAACGAATGGCGGTGGTTCTACCAAGGAAGGCCGATCGTGCTACCAACGGCAGGCGACATTACTGCAAAGGTATGGTGGCTATGCTACCAACAGGAGTCTTTGCTGCAATGTACAAAGCACGTCAACGATGCTACAATAATATAATTTTGTGGCTTCTATTGTTCTCTGATTACGCTACTTTAGTATAATTATTTTGCTACGAGATGTCCGACGATGTTTTTCGGTGATATCGTTTTTTTACCATAATAGCAATGCAATGGTACAATGGTATTTTTTTTATTTGCTTCAATTGTTTTGTTGTGTTGATACTTTCGACAAAAGATTTGCTTCAACCTCTCCGGCAAGGTCTCTGACGAGTCTCCAACGAAGTACGATGCTCCGACGAAGTCTCCGGCGAAGTACAGTGCCCCGGCGAGGTCTCCGGTGAGTTTCCGGTGAAGTTCGGTGCTTCGGCGAGGTCTCCGGCAAGTTTCCGGTGAAGTTCGGTGCTCCGACAAGTCTCCTTTTATTTTTAGTGGAACTCTCTTTTGCTTCAATGTAGCAAAAGCGGGGTTTTTTGCTGCGACGAAGCAAAGTCTGAACGAGTCACAACTCTTCTTCTGTTTTGGTCGAACCGTTTTCTGCTTCAATGAAGCAAAAGCGGGAGATTTTTTTGCTGCAATGAAGCAAAGTCTGAACGAGTCACAACTCTTTTTTTATTTTGGTCGAACCGTTTTTTGCTTCAATGAAGCAAAAGCGGGAGTTTTTTTGCTGCGACGAAACAAAGTCTGGATTTTATGTAAAAGTGGACACGTGTCGCGCATGCAAGCAGGAGGCTGGAAAACTCTAAGCCTCCGGAGGATTTCTAGCACTTTCCCTTCAAGAACTCGCCGAGCCTTCGACCTTCCCCTATTGGTTGAATGATTTTATTTGCTTCAATGCTTGAGATATTTCTGCACAATTCAAGGGTTCTCTTAATTCCGGTAAACGTCTACATCGTGTCCGCATTGTATTCGGTCTGTATCTATTTTTGATAATATCTGTTTCCGGATTTCTGTATTTGTTTTTCTTCTCGCAAAACAACATGACAAAAAACATGGCACAACTCAGTTCCGTTCATTCCCGTGCTCTTTTCACCCCTGCTTCCATTTAGGGCATCTGGAAAGGCTTTTCTTGAGGCTCATTCAATTATCCATTTTATACTTAAAGTATCTACAATTATATACAAATGTATTCTCTAACTATTCAATATTATCCATATTTATCATCATCATCTCATTCTACCCTAGATTTTTTTGGAGCAATGGGGATCACACATTTATTCAGTCTCAATGCCACCTCGACATTTTTGTCAACTAGGTTCACGTGCTATTGACCTAACTCGCCTACCCGGTAGGATGACGTCTTTCCTCTCCCCTTATGGAGCATGCCCTACTTATGGAGCACCTAGGGCGCGTTTGGTAGCCTCGTATGCTCCTCAACCAGGCCCTATGGTTACGAAAAATGGTAGTTTGGATTCCCGTATGGAATCTGCATTGTGGCCAATACGATTCTCACAACACTCCCTGGGCAGCCCAGAAGTAATGCCCGAACTAGCAGTTTTTCTAGGGCTAGGCCTAGGCGCGACGAAAATTGACAACGTGGTGCCCGCGGGAGCTCGTCACGAGATGGAGGGAAAAGGAGAAACTATAGCTGTCCCGCGCGACAAAGCTAGGGGTCACGTCCCTCTTTTCGGTTACCTTCTCCATTATCCTACACCCAAAATCCCTATTTCCTTGTTTTTGACACGACGGCGTTTGGGACGTAGATTTACCACTATAGTAGATTACTTTTACTCCCGCACTATACCCTCGCTGTTCTCTGGAGGAGGAGCTCGGCTTCTTGGTCTCCGGCACCAGACCCGTGTCGTTGTGCGCATCAAAGACATATGCTGATCATTTTTTCTCCGACCACGGCTCCTCTCCATCATATGCCATCACAGAGGTAAAAATCATTGTTCTACTCTACTGTCAGTCTAGTGGTGCATCCATTTATCTAGAACTCCATAGGGTTGATTTGGCACTCATCATTGTTATTCATGGCTGGATCCTGGTGCTGCACAAGAGAGCAGTCATGGGTGCTGCCTTTCCTCGTATCTCATATGGTTCAGTGTTACCATTTACATCAACTTGAATATTCGGGAATATAGTACTATTGAGTTAAGATGCTCCTGTTCCTCATGGCCGCGCGGTGCTAACTAGGTGGACCCGTGGAGGAGAATCCATGTGTGGCGCGTGGGCATGGTCTTTCTATTTAGGCATGAAAATGGATCATAAAGATGTCGACATTTTAGCGAAATAACCAAACTGAATAGAAATATGAAGATGAAAACAAAAAATGGAAATATTTTGGCAGAAATGGAAACAACAGACTATTCAACATTTTTAGGAGGAACAAACGTGAAAACTGAATTTCAGTTTCCGGCTAAAATGGAATTTTTCGTTTAGATTTGATGTGCATGACCCAGTACAACAATTCCATTGCACAACTTAGTTAAACCAAACTTCCAAAACAGCTCATCCCAAAATTAGCGACCATCCCTTCATGGATTTAACGAGGCTTCCATGGCTTGACCTTCCCGCATTGATTGTATACATTTATTCGCTTGAATGCTTGAGATGTTTTTGCATGATTCAAGGGTTCTCTTGGTTGTCGACGCAAACATCTGCATCGATGCATGTCTGCACTTTATTTGTTTTCTATATCTGTTTTTGATAATATACCTGCTTCCATCTTTGTTTCCGGAGTTTTTGTATTCGCTTTTTTGTTTCCGCAAGAAACTGTGAAAGCAAATGTGGAACAACTCAGTTCCATCTATTTCCGCCTTGTTTTCATTCCAACTTCCAGTTAGGCATCTGCAAAGGGATTTCTCGAGACTCTTTCAATTATCCATTTTATCCATGAAGTATCTAAAATTATATACAAGTGCATTCTCTAACTATTTAAAATTATACACATTTATACTCATTGTCACATTCTCCCCTAGAATTTGTGGAGAAATGGGGACCACACATTTTTCGACTCTCAAGGCCATGTAGACATTTTTATCATCTACGCGCACACGCTATTGATGTAGCTCGCTTACCCAACAAGATGACTTCTCTCCTCTCCCCTTCCTCTCAGCGCTCTGCATTGACATAGTGCGACCCCGTCCATTGCTGTTGCCCTTTCGTCATGTTAGACAAAGTAATAAGTAACAACTACTAAGGTATCATCACAATTCATTGTGTGTATATATATGCATTTGAAATGTCATTGTATGTTCGCAATGACACATTGTACATACTTAAAACTTGTGAGTAAGTAGATTGTAATTTTAGGTATGTGGCCAATGTGCCATAGCAAACATAAAAACAAGCTATCTATAGCCGAGTGTACATGTGTAGAAACCGTTGATATTGTTTGTTTTAAAGTATGGATCCAAGGCGCCATGGCAGGCGTGTAAACAGAATAATTAAAAGCGAAATGTACATACATGGAATCTGCTCAAGTAACAACAACTAACGTATTTGTCATATTTCTATGTATGTACATATGGCTTTTATTTAGCTTGTTTTTAAGATCGGTATGACACCTGGTCCATACTAGAAACTGACAAGTAATTAGACTGTCTTCTTATATATATGGCCAACGTGTCATACCAACCATGGATACAAATCTTGAAGTAACATAACTGCATGTATTTTCTAGGCACAACCATGCAGACTAGATCTTTGATTTTTACCGTGAAAGGTAAGACTAGTACATCTCTGGTGCTACCACCCCCACTTGCCAATGTCGTGCTGCAAGTGAATAAATGCCTAGGAAAGTCTTCTTCACCATGAAGACTAAGTCATCCATTACTAGATCTTAGACCTCACCCGTCATAACATTGTCCGCCACTCTCTTCTCCATGGAAATCGAAAACCGACATGTCTTATGATGGCAACATATAGCGAAGCTTCGCGTCACTGCATCTTGAAGCCGCACAACCAAAAATATGGGTGCATGCGACCAAATCCCATCCAATCCAACAATCTACAGGAATTAGTCTCCCAATGAAGATCATCAATGGATCCTTATGGAATTCTTCACCTCTAGATCAATGAGGGGCGGCATCAAGCATAACACTATCTTTGCTCGAGAAGAACTCAAGGTACGCCTCCTTTATTAGGTAGATCAATAGCCCACCATGGCGCCGCCCGCCGTCTCCCAATAGCAAACCGGAGATCGAATCCAAGCAGGCACCGCCACCACTACCCACACCACGTGGAGTTGTGGGGCTGAGCCTTATCGACTCCCATGTATCAGATGTCGTGCTGCTCTTGCATCCATAGAGGTCACCAAGGTTGCTTAAGAAGTCCAGGGTCGTCTATCTCCGCCGGACGAGCCGTGCCATAAAGGGCTGCCACGAATCTCCGGTCGCCCCCCCTCCCCGTTGATAGTCATGCTCGGAGATGATAGCCCGGCACCGCTGTATACCGGGACGGGCTTTGCCTGCGGGCTTCATGAGGAGATGCTGGGGAGGAGGGCCGGAGGGGCTTTAGGGTTTCACCCGAGCCGCCCCTCGAGAGCAACGCGAGTATTTCTAAACTATGATTTATGACAGCTAATACACACATGATGAGTAGTTATATTGTCTTCTTATGCTTGTTGCCAATCATGTCATAGAAACAATATGAACAGGCTAATTAGAAGTCTAGTGTACACGCATATATATTACATAGGTTACTTGCATTTAAGTATGAATAGCGAAAGTGTGCACAAATGGAATATGATCAGTGGTTCTTGGCACGGATGGAAGCGGACGCGCAATCGTGGACATGTTGGACGACGGAGAGGATTTCGAGGGATGCAGGAGACCGGGAGGAAGCCGTAGTTGGCGACGTGCGAGAGTATGACTTGGCGGGGCAGACGGGCAGCATGAAGCCCTGAAGCGGACGTTGCATTGGACGTAGGGTAGAGGAGGACATGGACGAGGTTGAAGCAGAGAAGGGCGCGCAGGAGCTTGACATCGCCCTTGACGGAGATGGAGAGACGGCTCGAGATCATGGACGCGGACGCATAAGAGATGGTGCGGAGGCGAGGTCGACCGGGACCTTGGTGACGGGAGGCGGAACCAGCCGGCGTCCAAGCAGGGCCACGATGGTTCCGAGGATGTCCGCGAGCGGGTGAGCATAAAAAACAACTATTGGCTGCTCCATGACCGATGCAGCCAGTGTGGTCAGACAGGCTAGGAAGAGGCAGGCAAGGGGCCAGAGGAGCAGCTCTAGGACTCCGGGTGGACAAGGTGCTGTTGCCGGCGATCAGAGGAAAGTGGAGTCACGGAGGAGGTCATTGAGGACGACCAAGTTTTGGAGCAGCTGCGCACGGTCGCGGGGAATGGATGAAACAAAGGCGAGGGAGAAGCGAGGCTAGCAAGCGCGGAAACACAATGTTGCAGCGACCCTCACGGCCGAAGCTTGTGGTTAGATACGACCCGATCAGGTTCGCCATCTTCCTCTATTATTCTCTCTACTAATTCTCCTGATTTTCCAAGTTGTATGTCTATCCATAGATGTTTGATTGCTTGATGGAGCAAAGGAGTTGGTGATTTCAATTGTATTTTGAATAAAATGAAGAGGTTTCCATCGCTGCTGATTCGAATGCAGCGCTTCGGTGGCCACCGGCCACTAAGGACCCCCCTTGCGTTGTTGAGTCAAGACCGCTGCTCTCTGGTGCATATCACAGTCTTTTTTTTAATCTATTTTGTATTTGACTTTTTATGAAAAAAATGCTCACACACACTGGATCGTATTGCAGAGTACAGGAAAGAGACTGATCGTATTGCAGAGTTCAGCTAACAGCTGTAGCCCAGAAGGTTCAGCTAGCTTTGTTTGTTCAGACATGAATGTATTGATTGGTTCCACAAGGCTTAAAAGATGAGATGTACATCCGGTAGATAAACCTACGAATGGCCGGCTAATGTAATGTGATAATTGATTAATTTAGCAGTTGCAATTTTCAACGTGAAGCGTCACAGTCGAGTTTGCCAGGGTTTAATCATGTTTTTTTTTCTTCTTTGCAAATGAGTAATTATTTCTCCAAGTGTACGTTCTTACTTTGTAGTTTATTTAATTTCAGTGGTAGACTGTTAATTTGGATAATGCATCGAAACATGACCATCCCATTTTAAAATGTATGTTTCACAGGATCTAAGAAATGTGGAAAGAGATAAGCTCCTGAATTATATAAGAAAGCAAAACTTGAAGAGAAACCGTACAGACCTAACTCTCTAGGACTAATCAGTTTTGAAAACAGTTGAATAGCTTAATCCTTCATAGGTCAGAAAAATGGCTTTGTGTTGGTACAGTTCGTACCACATATTTTCTTCTATTTTACTTTTCTGGGGTCGGTATATATACCAATGTAAGTAGGATAATTTATTTGCCAATCTAATTTTGTGATGCAATCTTTTGATTCAGAGCCAATATTTTGAAATCTTCAGGTCCTTTAAGTTCAAGAATTTTTTTTATTCGTCAATGTCGCCCATCAGTAATAATTAATAACAATGCACGATTAAATGTTGAGACTACCATTCTAATAGTACAAGTTTCCAGAATTTAGTTACGTGAAACATATTGATCAATTGGAGAGGTTCATGACGACCTATATTGATCAGTTGGAGGTTTTCAAAAGTATATTCCTACCCTCACATGTTTTAGAGCAACTACATTCACGTACAAAGTTTTCAAATACTTTATTACTTCAATGTTTCTAAAATTACTAGCCCGTGCGAGTTTGCACGGGTTGATGACTAGTGTATATTAATATATTATGTTTCTAAGAAAATTTTGTACATACATAATTTTAAAATTTTACGCTACACCCCATGAATGCTTAAATATCTTGATGTACCGTCCTGCTTTATGCATTCACGAGGTTTCTTTTTTCATATTTTTCTTAGACATTAAAATTACCACTTAGATATAGAATTCACCATTTTAATTTTTCAAACCAATGATCAATTGAATATAAAGTTTTTGGTTGTACTAACGCAACGCTATATTATGTATTTTCTTCTATCGCCCTTTAAAAAATTCATATATTGATTATAATCTTCTGCAAAGCTTAAGATTGTGATAGTAATTTGTCGATTCGGCACCGTCTGACACGAACCTAGATTGCCAAAAACCATCGACAGTACATCCGGCGACCCCGGTCCGTCCCAACAACTCCATTATCTTCCTTGGGATTGTCGTAGTCGAAGTTATCGGAGGGATCAGATATCGCGGGTGTATATGCGATGTGGAGCTCTTTTCTTTTTTAACGGGTGTTTTTCATATTTTAATTTAAAAAATAGGCAGTTAAAGTCATATCAAAATACGTGTTCCATCACTTTCCTTTTTCATATTTCTTACCAAATATAGTGCCAGACCAAATTGCTCATCTACCTGATATTGATCGTGTGCCAGGTCAGATTGCGCAGTTTAAATCTTGACCAAGAATTATAGATCTAACTATTAAAAGAATTTAATTGTTGTCGCTTAACATGATGGCTTTCTTAGACATCCGCATATTATTTTTAGTATATAAATAAAATAAGAGCAAAGCTCGTATTGTTAGTTTACATTTTGTAACTTTTTCTAGACTACCCATATCCTTTGCCACCTCCTTTTCATGTAGGTTTTCTTTCCACGTACCACGTTCCAACAAAAAATAGCTATATCAGCTTGGGTTGCATCTCCAAAAATAAAAAGAGGTAGTCTTAGGCTGATTTTGTAAACCGATGCAGCAATGACGTTTTAAACAATATACTGTAGTTAGTCTCGTGCATAGATTTATTTTTGAATGACGTCTCCAGCAGTTACGTTTTTCCATAATGCATGTTGCTTCCTTAAAGCAGTCCACCTCATTTATGTTTTTCCATAACGCATGTTGCTTTCTTAAAGCAGTTCACGTGTACGTTTATGAGGTTTGATTTTCTTGACATATATCGTGTCAAACATGTTACGTAACTACTAATATTTCATAAAATCTCAGCCATATATTTTAGATCTAACTATTAAAACTAATTTAGATGACGTGGATTAACCTGGTGTCTTCATTAAAACTTCTTATTTTGCTTTTAGTATATAATAGAATAGATAGATAGATGTTGGGCTGCGGATTTCTGATGTTTCTCTACGGAAGAACTACGGATTTGGACGACACGCTTTATCCTCGGAACTATGGAATGACATATCAAACCGGAAACATTGAGTGTAAGGTATCCTATATTTCTTGAATTTCCTGAACACAATGCAAGTTATTCGGCGCCATTCTGTAGACCAGAGCAATCCTCATCCTCGTTTTCTCCTATGTATATACCGGAGGGCCGATGCCCCCCCCCCCCCCCCCCGCGCATTCTCCTGCTCCTTCTACACGTACTCTTTGGTAAGCCCACTCCAATCTTTACTTTGTTTTACAAAATGTATGGTGTTGAAGTTTTGATGTTTCGCAGCCAAAAAGCTGTCAGATTTGGATGATATTATGTACCCTCAACACTCTGGAATCGCATGCCACACTCGGCAAAAACATTGAATGTATGGTCTCCTTAATACTTAGACAACTGAATTGCACTGAAACTTACAGTACTAGATAGTAGTATCTAGCAGAAAAACAATCTCCTTCACGTCAAATAATCCTCATCACGAACGAACTTGAGTAACAAAGCAAAACCTTCACATGCATAACATCAAAAAACTCTGGAGAGCAAAGAGTATAATACTCCGGGTGCAGCGGATCGATCTTGAAACCTTGTGCTCTGATACCACTTATTACAAAACCGCGATAATAAAAGTAGATCAAACGAAGAACAAGAACACAAATTTTTACGTGGAAAACTCAAACGGGGAAAAACCACAGAACGCATGGCGGCGTATCACTATAATTGGGAGGAGTATTACAATACCCGAGAGGACAAACCCTCTACGTGCTATCAATATGTTGTATCTCTCTCATCTGTTCTATGACTACCTGATACTATATATAGGGACAAACAACTCTTTCTTGGCGGACACGAAATAGAGTTGTAGATGTGCTACGTCTAACACGGTTGGCATGC
The DNA here is from genome assembly GCF_022539505.1 of Lolium rigidum. NCBI lineage: Eukaryota > Viridiplantae > Streptophyta > Magnoliopsida > Poales > Poaceae > Lolium > Lolium rigidum. The sequence continues at coordinate 298,802,112 of NC_061508.1, forward strand.
TGTAGTCGTTTCGGACTCCTTCCATAGTACAACAGGTAAATAGATTTAGGATCATATTGAATAGAAAGACTCGAGAGGGCTCTTATACCATGTCCTGTCTATGTTATGGATTTTATTATTGTTTACTCATATATAGTTAATTGTCATCATGCTAATTGATTGATCCATGTTGTCATTCTAACCAGGGGGCTAACCTGATGCCTCCGGGAGTATCCTCGCCCAAGACAGCTGCAGAAGCATTAAGATCAGGTGTTGACATGCAGCAAGCAACACAAGAATTGTGTGTGATATTGCTCATACGTTTCCAATAGAATTTCCTCTTTGTGCCGCCAAGCCATCAAAAATTCCTATCAGATCGATAAGAAATGCTGATTGTGAGGCACTTGTGAAGGCTTGGAAATTAACCCCAAAGGATAGTCTGCTTCTCTATGACCTTGCCGCTCGTGGAACCTTCAACCCTGAAGGTGGTACTACCATGCCAAAATAAAGTCCTATCAGTTCAATTAGCAATGCAGATTGGAACGAACTTGTGCCGCAGTGGAGGGTATCCCATGGGCAGCTACCTGATATTGCAGCTGGTGGACACCTCAATCCTTAAGCTGGTACTGTCATGCCAAAATATTTAGATCTGTTGCCACCTGATCTTGCAGCTAGTGGACACCCCAATCCTGAAGCAGGTACTGCGATGCCAAAAGCTAAAGTGTGTGTACTGCTCGCCACCAGCTGCTCTTAAATATCCTCTGATGTAATGGTGTAATTGTAATTGGTAGTCATTTTGTGGTAAACTGTTCTTGTTTAAATTGTATCAGAGACTTACTAGACCCATGAACTGATCTTACCGTCGATGCAAGATCAGGTTAATTATATTTTGCATTATGTCTTTTACATCGATAAACATATGAGAAAAGACAACTAAGTGGAAAGTGTGAAGACTCCTACTAGTCATCGAAGGTGCATCTATCATTCATGAAAACAATGGTCTTGTACATTCTGTTATGTGCAACCTATTATTACTGGCTCTTCCTCTTTGATGATCTATGTAAATCTTGTACAATGATCGTTAATGTTAATATATCTTTATGTAAAAAAAAAGGAATGTTCATCTATCAACCGTGCGTTTGCATTCCCTACATCAGCTTTGGGCCGCGGTCTATATCAGAGGCCCATCCACACTTATTCGGAGACAATTATTTTAGGACGGAGATAGTAATAGTATATGCCAGGGACTTTTATCGAAAAAACATACCAGAATCTTACCGTGGCTGCAACCTGCCGGTCGGAAGAAGTGGTTATTCGGAGCAGGCTGGATGCTGGAGAATGTGGTGAGGTGCAAGCAATGGTGGACGACAGTGATGGATCCGCTCGGGTGCTGGCGGCGGCAATATATATACTGGACGGAGGGGAGACACGCAGACATCGTGGAGGAGTACGGCGAAGTTGTACGGGGCACAGGTGGCAATGGATCTACCTTGCGTCGTCGTGCTTGCTAGCTAGTTGTGGGCGGCGCTACAGGTCGCGCAACCCCGGCCGGCCCGCCTAAATTTGGTAATTCAAAAATTTGGGGGAAAGCCCTCCCGCCGAATACAGTTTGCAGGGCGCGAACACTGTTTTATTTTTTAGACAAGACCAAAGCTTGCTGAGTTGTTCTGAGAAGAACCTGAATCTAGCTGAATAGATCTGGGCTGGGATATAACTTTCCAGGAATAGGCCTTGGGCCCATTAATCGGCTTCGAATATATTCTGGGCTCTTCTGTGTGTCTTGTTTCAAGAAGAATAAATTGGAATTGGGCCAAGTAATTTCCTCTGCGTGCCTTGTTTCGATCTGAATAAATTGGCCTTGGGCCTTTAGTCAGCCAATCTGGCCCAAGGACACCACGACGCGTAGCTGACAGGTGGGACACATAGTGAATTCAGTAGGTCCCACGGCTGCATGTGGGCCCGACGGGGTTGGGAGCAGGGACCCACCAAGCTCTGACATACGGGCCCCACAAGTTCTGACGTATTGGGTCCACACTCTAGCATGTTGGGCTCACCAAGCTCAGGCACGCTGGGTCATACGTCTCCAACGTATCTATAATTTCTTATGTTCCATGCTAGTTTTATGACAATACCTACATGTTTTATTCACACTTTATAATGTTTTATGCATTTTCTGAGACTAACCTATTAACAAGATGACACAGTGCCAGTTCCTGTTTTCTGCTGTTTTTTATTTCAAAAAAGCTGGTTTACAAATATTCTCGGAATTGGACCAAACAAAAGCCCACGGCCCTATTTTCCACGGAGTGTTCCAGAAGACCGAAGAAGAGTCGAGGAAGGCCAGCAGGTGGCCCACACCATAGGGCGGCGCGGCAGTGGGGCCCCCCGCGCCGACATGTGGGGAGGGAGCCCCCTGGATCCCCCGACGCTGCCCCTTCGCCTATTTATTCCTTCGTCCCTGAAAACCCTAGCACGGAGAGCAAAAATACCAGAACCGTTCCAGAGACGCCGCCGCCGTCAACCCTATCTCGGGGGGTTCAGAAGATCTCCTCCGACACCCTGCCGGAGAGGGGAATCATCACCGGAGGGCTCTACATCACCATGCCCGCCTCCGGACTGATGCGTGAGTAGTTCATCCTTGGACTACGGGTCCATAGCAGTAGCTAGATGGTTGTCTTCTCCTATTATGCCATCATGTTTAGATCTTGTGAGTTGCCTATTGATACGTCTCCAACGTATCGATAATTTCTTGTGTTCCATGCCACATTATTGATGTTATCTACATGTTTTATGCACACTTTATGTCATATTCGTGCATTTTCTGGAACTAACCTATTAACAAGATGCCGAAGTGCCGCTTCCTGTTTTCTCGCTGTTTTTGGTTTCAGAAATCCTAGTAACGAAATATTCTCGAATCGGACGAAATCAACGCCTGTGTTCCTATTTTACTCGGAAGCCTCCGTAACACACGAGAACCGCCGGAGAAGGGGGCGGGGCCACCACACCACACCCCGGCGCGGCCTAGGGGGCGCCCCTAGGGTGTGGGCCCCCTTCGACCTTCCTGCGCCGCCTCTTCGCCTATATAAAGCCCCTGGATCAGAAAACCCTTACACAATTGACGAAACCCACGAAAACCTTCCCGAGCCGCCGCCATCGCGAAGCCAAGATCCGGGGACAGGATCTCTGCTCCGGCACCCTGCCGGAGCGGGGAAGTGCCCCCGGAAGGCTTCTCCATCGACACCGCTGCCATCTCCACCGCCATCTTCATCACCGCTGCTGCTCCCATGAGGAGGGAGTAGTTCTCCATCGAGGCTCGGGGCCGTACCGGTAGCTATGTGGTTCATCTCTCTCCTATGTGCTTCGAGTACAATAATCTCATGAGCTGCCTTACATGATTGAGATTCATATGATGATGCTTGTAATCTAGATGTCATTATGCTAGTCAAGTGAGTTTTACTTATGTGATCTCCGGAGACTCCTCGTCCCACGTGTGTAAAGGTGACAAGTGTGTGCACCGTGTGGGTCTCTTAGGCTAGATTTCACGTAATACTTATTCACTGTTGAATGGCATAGTGAGGTGCTTATTTATATCTCTTTATGATTGCAATGTGTTTGTATCACAATTTATCTATGTGCTACTCTAGTGATGTGTTATTAAAGTAGTTCTATTCCTCCCGCACGTGTGTAATGGTGACAATGTGTGCACCGTGTTAGTACTTGGTTTGTGCTATGATCATGATCTCTTGTAGATTATGGAGTTAACTATTGCTATGATAATATTGATGTGATCTATTCCTCCTACATATGCATGAAGGTGACAAAGTGTGCATGCTATGCTAGTACTTGGTTTAGTCTATTGATCTATCTTACACTAAAGGTTACTAAAATATGAGCATTATTGTGGAGCTTGTTAACTCCGGCATTGAGGGTTCGTGTAATCCTACGCAATGTGTTCATCATCCAACAAAAGTGTAGAGTATGCATTTATCTATTTCTGTTATGTGATCAATGTTGAGAGTGTCCACTAGTGAAAGTGTAATCCCTAGGCCTTGTTCCTAAATACTCGCGTTACTACCGCTGCGTTACTACCGCTGCGTTACTACCGCTACATTACTACTCGCTTGTTTATCGTCCCGGGCAAAGCACTTTTCTCGGTGTCATTGCCGTTGCTACTACTTATTCATACCACCCGTATTTCACTATCTCTTCGCCGAACTAGTGCACCTATTGGGTGTGTTGGGGACACAAGAGACTTCTTGCTTTGTGGTTGCAGTGGTTGCATGAGAGGGATATCTTTGACCTCTTCCTCCCCGAGTTCGATAAACCTTGGGTATCCACTTAAGGGAAACTTGCTGTTGTTCTACAAACCTCTCGCTCTTGGAGGCCCAACACTGTCTACAAGAATAGAAGCTCCCGTAGACATCAAGCACTTTTCCGGCGCCGTTGCCGGGGAGGAAAGGTAAAAGGCTCTCATACTACGGTCTCAGGTAAAGTATTTTTCTAGCGCCGTTGTGTGTGTGCTCAAAGCTATTTCCTTTAGATCCTGCAATTGCATCTTTTTGTTTCTTGTTTACACTAGTTTGGCATAATGTACAAGAGTGAGCTTCTTATTCTATTTCCTGATTTAAAATATGGATTGTTTGATGCGAAAATTAAAAAACCTATGAAATCTTATTTGCATGTTGGTAGTAATATTAGTATGAACGTTTCGAACACCATTGTTGATAATGATATAGAAAGTTCTAAGCTTGGGGAAGCTGGTTTTCATGATCTTTTTAGTCCCCCAAAGCATTGATGAGAAAATTTTCTTTGATGATACTTTGCCTCCTATTTCTGATGATTATAATGATAATGGTCTTTTGGTGCCACCTACTACGGAGAGTAAATTTTGTTGTGATTATACTATGCCTCCTACACTTGATGAGAATAATAATGATAGCTACTTTGTTGAATTTGCTCCCACTACAACTAATAAAATTGATTATGCTTATGTGGAGAGTAATAATTTTATGCATGAGACTCATGATAAGAATGCTTTATGTGATAGTTATATTGTTGAGTTTGCTCATGTTGCTACTGAAAGTTATTATGAGAGAGGAAAATATGGTTGTAGAAATTTTCATGTTACTAAAATGCCTCTCTATGTGCTGAAATTTTTGAAGCTACACTTGTTTTATCTTCCTATGCTTGTTACTTTGCTCTTCATGAACTTGTTTATTTACAAGATTCCTATGCATAGGAAGCATGTTAGACTTAAATGTGTTTTGAATTTGCCTCTTGATGCTCTCTTTTGCTTCAAATACTATTTCTTGCGAGTGCATCATTAAAACTCGCTGAGCCCATCTTAATGGCTAAAAAGAAAGAACTTCTTGGGAGATAACCCATGTGTTATTTTGCTACAGTACTTTGTTTTATATTTGTGTCTTGGAAGTTGTTTACTACTGTAGCAACCTCTCCTTATCTTAGTTTTGTGTTTTGTTGTGCCAAGTAAAGTCTTTGATAGTAAAGTAAGTACTAGATTTGGATTACTGCGCAGAAACAGATTTCTTTGCTGTCACGAATCTGGGTCTAATTCTCGTAGGTAACTCAGAAAATTATGCCAATTTACGTGAGTGATCCTCAGATATGTATGCAACTTTCATTCAATTTGAGCATTTTGATTTGAGCAAGTCTGGTGGCCTAATAAAATCCATCTTTACGGACTGTTCTGTTTTGACAGATTCTGCCTTTTATTTCGCATTGCCTCTTTTGCTATGTTGGATGAGATTCTTTGATCCATTAATGTCCAGTAGCTTTATGCAATGTCCAGAAGTTTTAAGAATGATTGTGTCACCTCTGAACATGTTAATTTTTATTGTCCACTAACCCTCTAATGAGTTGTTTCGAGTTTGGTGTGGAGGAAGTTTTCAAGGGTCAAGAGAGGAGGATGATATACTACGATCAAGAAGAGTGAAAAGTCTAAGCTTGGGGATGCCCCGGTGGTTCATCCCTGCATATATCAAGAAGACTCAAGCTGTCTAAGCTTGGGGATGCCCAAGGCATCCCCTTCTTCATCGATAAATTATCGGGTTCCTTCTCTTGAAACTATATTTTTATTCGGTCACATCTTATGTACTTTACTTGGAGCGTCTCGTGTGCTTTTGTTTTTGTTTTTGTTTGAATAAATTGGATTACATCATGCTTGTGTGGGAGAGAGACACGCTCCGCTGGTTCATATGAACACATGTGTTCTTAGCTCATAATATTCATGGCGAAGTTTCCTCTTCGTTAAATTGTTATATGGTTGGAATTGGAAAATGATACATGTAGTAATTGCTATAATGTCTTGGGTAATGTGATACTTGGCAATTGTTGTGCTCATGTTTAAGCTCTTGCATCATATACTTTGCACCTATTAGTGAAGAATACATAGAGCATGCTAAAATTTGGTTTGCATAATTGGTCTCTCTAAGGTCTAGATAATTTCTAGTAAGGTGTTTGAACAACAAGGAAGACGATGTATAGTATTATAATGCTTGTAATATGTCTTTTATGTAAGTTTTGCTGTACCGTTCATCCTTGTGTTTGTTTCAAATAAGCCTTGCTAGCCTAAACCTTGTATCGAGAGGGAATACTTCTCATGCATCCAAAATACTTGAGCCAACCACTATGCCATTTGTGTCCACCATACCTACCTACTACATGGTATTTTCCCGCCATTCCAAAGTAAATTGCTTGAGTGCTACCTTTAAAATTCCATCATTCACCTTTGCAATATATAGCTCATGGGACAAATAGCTTAAAAACTATTGTGGTATTGAATATGTAATTATGCACTTTATCTCTTATTAAGTTGCTTGTTGTGCGATAACCATGTTTACCGGGGAACGCCATCAACTCATTGTTGAATTTCATGTGAGTTGCTATGCATGTTCGTCTTGTCCGAAGTAAGGGCGATCTACACCGAGTTGAATGGTTTGAGCATGCATATTGTGAGAGAAGAACATTGGGCCGCTAACTAAAGCCATGATTCATGGTGGAAGTTTCAGTTTTGGACAAATATCCTCAAATCTCTAATGAGAAAAGAATTAATTGTTGTCAAATGCTTAAAGCATTAAAAGAGGAGTCCATTATCTCGTTGTCTATGTTGTCCCGGTATGGATGTCTAAGTTGAGAATAATCAAAAGCGAGAAATCCAAATGCGAGCTTTCTCCTTAGACCTTTGTACAAGCGGCATAGAGGTACCCTTTGTGAAACTTGGTTAAAGCATATGTATTGCGGTGATAATCCGGGTAGTCCAAGCTAATTAGGACAAGGTGCGGGCACTATTGGTACACTATGCATGAGGCTTGCAACTTATAAGATATAATTTACATGATGCATATGCTTTATTACTACCGTTGACAAAAGTGTTTCATGTTTTCAAAATCAAAGCTCTAGCACAAATATAGCAATCGATGCTTTTCCTCTATGAGGACCATTCTTTTACTTTCAATGTTGAGTCAGTTCACCTATTTCTCTCCACCTCAAGAAGCAAACACTTGTGTGAACTGTGCATTGATTCCTACATACTTGCTTATTGCACTTATTATATTACTCTATGTTGACAATATCCATGAGATATACATGTTACAAGTTGAAAGCAACCGCTGAAACTTAATCTTCTTTTGTGTTGCTTCAATACCTTTACTTTGAATTATTGCTTTATGAGTTAACTCTTATGCAAGACTTATTGATGCTTGTCTTGAAGTGCTATTCATGAAAAGTCTTTGCTATATGATTCACTTGTTTACTCATGTCATATCCATTGTTTTGATCGCTGCATTCACTACATATGTCTGTACAAATAGTATGATCAAGTTTATGATGGCATGTCACTCCGTAAATTATCTTTGTTATCGTTTTACCTCGCCGGGACGAGCAGTAACTAAGCTTGGGATGCTGATACGTCTCCAACGTATCGATAATTTCTTGTGTTCCATGCCACATTATTGATGTTATCTACATGTTTTATGCACACTTTATGTCATATTCGTGCATTTTCCGGAACTAACCTATTAACAAGATGCCGAAGTGCCAGTTCCTGTTTTCTGCTGTTTTTGGTTTCGAAATCCTAGTAACGAAATATTCTCGGAATCGGACGAAATCAACGCCCAGGTTCCTATTTTACTCGGAAGCCTCCAGAACACACGAGAACCGCCAGAGAAGGGGGCAGGGCCACCACACCACACCCCGGCGCGGCCTAGGGGGGGCGCCCCCCTAGGGTGTGGGCCCCCCTTCGACCTTCCTGCGCCGCCTCTTCGCCTATATAAAGCCCCTGGATCAGAAAACCCTTACACAATTGACGAAACCCACGAAAACCTTCCAGAGCCGCCGCCATCGCGAAGCCAAGATCTGGGGGACAGGATCTCTGTTCCGGCACCCTGCCGGAGCGGGGAAGTGCCCCGGAAGGCTTCTCCATCGACACCGCTGCCATCTCCACCGCCATCTTCATCACCGCTGCTGCTCCCATGAGGAGGGAGTAGTTCTCCATCGAGGCTCGGGGCTGTACCGGTAGCTATGTGGTTCATCTCTCTCCTATGTGCTTCAATACAATAATCTCATGAGCTGCCTTACATGATTGAGATTCATATGATGATGCTTGTAATCTAGATGTCATTATGCTAGTCAAGTGAGTTTTACTTATGTGATCTCCGGAGACTCCTCGTCCCACGTGTGTAAAGGTGACAGTGTGTGCACCGTGTGGGTCTCTTAGGCTAGATTTCACTGTAATACTTATTCACCGTTGAATGGCATAGTGAGGTGCTTATTTATATCTCTTTATGATTGCAATGTGTTTGTATCACAATTTATCTATGTGCTACTCTAGTGATGTGTTATTAAAGTAGTTCTATTCCTCCCGCACGTGTGTAATGGTGACAGAGTGTGCACCGTGTTAGTACTTGGTTTGTGCTATGATCATGATCTCTTGTAGATTATGGAGTTAACTATTGCTATGATAATATTGATGTGATCTATTCCTCCTACATATGCATGAAGGTGACAGTGTGCATGCTATGCTAGTACTTGGTTTAGTCTATTGATCTATCTTACACTAAAGGTTACTAAAATATGAGCATTATTGTGGAGCTTGTTAACTCCGGCATTGAGGGTTCGTGTAATCCTACGCAATGTGTTCATCATCCAACAAAAGTGTAGAGTATGCATTTATCTATTTCTGTTATGTGATCAATGTTGAGAGTGTCCACTAGTGAAAGTGTAATCCCTAGGCCTTGTTCCTAAATACTGCGTTACTACTGCTGCGTTACTACTGCTGCGTTACTACTGCTACATTACTACTGCTTGTTTACTGTCCTGGGCAAAGCACTTTTCTGGTGTCATTGCCGTTGCTACTACTTATTCATACCACCTGTATTTCACTATCTCTTCGCCGAACTAGTGCACCTATTGGGTGTGTTGGGGACACAAGAGACTTCTTGCTTTGTGGTTGCGGTGGTTGCATGAGAGGGATATCTTTGACCTCTTCCTCCCCGAGTTCGATAAACCTTGGGTATCCACTTAAGGGAAACTTGCCGTCTGTTCTACAAACCTCTGCTCTTGGAGGCCCAACACTGTCTACAAGAATAGAAGCTCCCGTAGACATCACCTATCATGATCAAGATCATCTATTTGTAATGCTACATGTTGTGTTTGTTGGGATCCGATGAATATGGAATACTATGTCAAGTTGATTATTGATATATCATATATGTGTTGTTTATGATCTTGCATGCTCTCCGTTGCTAGTAGAGGCTCTGGCCAAGTTGATACTTGTAACTCCAAGAGGGGGTATTTATGCTAGATAGTGGGTTCATGTCTCCATTGAATCTGGGGGAGTGACAACAACCCCTAAGGTTGTGGATGTGCTGTTTCCACTAGGGATAAAACATCAATGCTTTGTCTAAGGATATTTGTATTGTTTACATTACGCACAGTACTTAATGCAATTGTCTGTTGTTTGCAACTTAATACTGGAAGGGGTGCGGATGCTAACCCGAAGGTGGACTTTTTAGGCATAGATGCATGCTGGATGGCAGTCTATGTTCTTTGTCGTAATGCCCTAAGTAAATCTCATAGTAGTCATCATGATATGTATGTGCATTGTTATGCCCTCTTGATACGTCTCCAACGTATCTATAATTTCTTATGTTCCATGCTAGTTTTATGACAATACCTACATGTTTTATTCATACTTTATATCGTTTTGATGCATTTTCCTGAACTAACCTATTAACAAGATGCCGAAGTGCCAGTTCCTGTTTTCTGCTGTTTTTGGTTTCAGAAATCCTACAAAGGAAATATTCTCGGAATTGGACGAAATCAACGCCCAGTATCTTATTTTTCTCGGAAGCTTCCAGAGCACCGAAGAGGGGCCAGAGGGGAGCCAGGGGGCCCACCCCACAAGGCGGCGCGGCCAAGGGGGGGCGCCCCCCTATGGTGTGGCCCCACCAGGACTCCTCCGAGGCTGCCCTTCCGCCTACTTAAAGCCTCCGTCGCGAAAACCCTAAAAAGATAAGCCACAATACGAGAAAAGTTCCAGAGCCGCTGCCATCGCGAAGCCAAGATTCGGGGGACAGAAGTCTCTGTTCCGGCACACCGCCGGGACGGGGAATTGCCCCCGGAAGGCATCTCCATCGACATCACCGCCATCTTCATCGCCGCTGCTATCTCCCATGATGAGGAGGGAGTAGTTCTCCCTCGAGGCTAAGGGCTGTACCGGTAGCTATGTGGTTAATCTCTCTCTCATGTACCTCAATACAATGATCTCATGAACTGCCTTGCACGATTGAGATCCATATGATGAGCTTTGTATCACTATTAATCTATGTGCTACTCTAGTGATGTTATTAAAGTAGTCTATTCCTCCTTCATGATGTAAAGGTGACGGTGTGTGCATCATGTAGTACTTGTCGTAGGTTATGATTGTAATCTCTTGTAGATGATGGAGTTAACTATTACTATGATAGTATTGATGTGATCTATTCCCCCTTTCATAGCTTAAAGGTGACAGTGTGTAGGCTATGTTAGTACTCGGTCTAAATTGCAATGATCTATTATGCTCTAAAGGTTACTTAAATATGAACACCGAATGTTGTGGCGCTTGTTAACTCCGGCTTGAGGGAGCTCTTGTAGCCCTACACAATGAATGGTGTTTGTCATCCAACAACAGAGTGTATGTAGCACAAGTGAGGAGAAGTTATTATTTATTATCAATGTTGAGAGTGTCCACTAGTGAAAGTATGATCCCTAGGCCTTGTTTCCAAATACTGCAAACATCGCTTGTTTACTGTTTTACTGCATTTTTACTTCCTGCAATATTACCACCATCTATACCACCTGTGTTTTACTATCTCTTTGCCGAACTAGTGCACCTATACATCTAACAAGTGTATTAGGTGTGTTGGGGACACAAGAGACTTCTTGTATCGTAATTGCGGTGGTTGCTTGAGAGGAATATCTTTGACCTCTACCTCCCCGAGTTCGATAAACCTTGGGTGATTCATTTAAGGGAAACTTGTCTGTTGTTCTACAAACCTCTGCTCTTGGAGGCCCAACACTGTCTACAGGAATAGAAGCGTGCGTAGACATCAAGCTATTTTCTGGCGCTGTTGCCGGGGAGGTAAGGTAAAAGGTATTCACATCCTCCGACTACTAAGCTATTTTCTAGCACTATTGCCGGTGTGTGAGTGCTCGAAGGTATTTCCTTTAGATCCTGCAATTATATCTTTTTGTTTCTTGTTTTCACTAGTTAGGCTTAATGGAAAACAACAACAAAATGAGAGATCTTTATGAACTTTATCTTGAATTAGGACATGATGTGTTTGAAGAGAGAATTAAAAAACCCATGGAACTTTATATGCATGGTAATGGGAATGTTATTAGTATGAATGCTTTGAACACCATTGTTGCTAATGCTATGGAAAATTCTAAGCTTGGGGAAGCTGGTTTTGATGAGCATGATATTTTTAGTCCCCCATGTTTTGAGGAGAAAATTTTCTTTGATGATACTTTACCTCCTATTTATGATGATTATAATGATAGTGGTATTTTGGTGCCACCTACTATGGAGGATAAAGGTTATTATGATTATACCATGCCTGCAATTTATGATGATAACAATGATGAATATGATATTTTCAGTCCACCTACTATTGAGGAGAAAATTAATTATGATTACAATATGCCTCCTATATATGATGATTATGGTGATGAGAATAATAATGATAGCTATTTTATTGAATTTGCTCCCACTACAATTAATAGTAATGACTATGCTTATGTGGAGAGTAATAATTTTATGCATGTAGCTCATGATAAGAATGTTTCATGTTATATTGTTGAGTTTGTTCATGATGCTACTGAAAGTTATTATGAGAGAGGGAAACATGGTTACATGCATCTTAATAATGTTAAGTTTTCCCTCTTTATGTTGAGAATCTTGAAGTTGCGCTTGTGTTGCCTTTCTATGCTTGTTGCATTATGCTTACATGACTTGTTTATTTACAAGATTCCTTTTCATAGGAAGTGGGTTAGACTTAAAAGTGTTTCTTATTTGCTTTTGATGCTCTTTTTTGCTTCAACTCTTATTTCTTGCGCGAGCATCATTAAAATTACTGAGCCCATCTTAATGGCTATAAAGAAAGCACTTCTTGGGAGATAACCCATGTTTTTTTTTTGCTACTATTTTGTTGTGTCTTGGAAGTTGTTACTACTGTAGCAACCTCTCCTTATATTTATTTTATTGCATTGTTTTGCCAAGTAAAGTCTTTGATAGTAAGGTTGATACTAGATTTGGATTACTGCACAGAAACAGATTTCTTACTGTCACGAAATTGAGCAGCCCCGTCTGTAGGTAACTCAGTAAATTCTGCCAATTTACGTGCGTGATCCTCAGATATGTACGCAACTTTCATTCAATTTGAGCTTTTTCGTCTGAGCAAGTTAAGTGCCCCAGAAAAATTCGTCTTTACGGACTGTTCTGTTTTGACAGATTCTGCGTTTTATTTCGCATTGCCTCTTTTGCTATGTTGAATGGATTTCTTTGTTCCATTAACTTTCAGTAGCTTTGTGCAATGTCCAGAAGTGTTAAGAATGATTATGTCACCTCTGAATATGTGAATTTTTGATTATGCACTAACCCTCTAATGAGTTTGTTTTGAGTTTGGTGTGGAGGAAGTTTTCAAGGGTCAAGAGAGGAGGATGATACAATATGATCAAGAAGAGTGAAAAGTCTAAGCTTGGGGATGCCCCCGTGGTTCATCCCTGCATATTTCAAGAAGACTCAAGCATCTAAGCTTGGGGATGCCCAAGGCATCCCCTTCTTCATCGACAACTTATCAGGTCACCTCTAGTGAAACTATATTTTTATTCGACCACATCTTATGTACTTTACTTGGAGCGTCCGTTTGTTTTTGTTTTTTGTTTTTGTTTGAATAAAATCGGATCCTAGCATTCTTTGTATGGGAGAGAGACACGCTCCGCTGTTGCATATGAACACATGTGTTCTTAGTGTTACTTTTAATGTTCATGGCGAAGGTTGAAACCGCTCGTTCATCGTTATATGGTTGGAAACAGTAAAATGCTTCATGTGGTAATTGGTATAATGTCTTGAATAATTTGATACTTGGCAATTGTTGTGCTCATATAGATCATGTTTAAGCTCTTGCATCATGTACTTTGCACCTATTAATGAAGAACTACATAGAGCTTGTTAAAATTTGGTTTGCATGATTGGTCTCTCTGAGTCTAGATATTTTCTGGTTAAGGTGTTTGAACAATAAGGAAGACAGTGTAGAGTCTTATAATGCTTGCAATATGTTATTATGTAAGTTTTGACGTACCGGTTTATACTTGAGTTTGCTTCAAACAACCTTGCTAGCCTAAGCCTTGTATTGAGAGGGAATTCTTCTCGTGCATCCAAATCCTTGAGCCAAAAACTATGCCATTTGTGTCCACCGTACCTACCTACTACATGGTATTTTTCTGCCATTCCAAAGTACATTATTTGACAAAGTCATTGACATACAAACCCGCCTTGTGCGAGAGAACATATGAACTCAATGTAGGTGTTTGGCTGTAGACTTGAATGATGATTCATAACTGCGGCATTCATATGCCCGTGCCGATGGACGTCTAAGTCCGCAAAGAATCCGTATGCATTAGTGCAAAACCAGTAATGTCGTGGTAACCGTAGAGGTATGTCGGCAAGATGGAAATCATAGTTTGGAACTTGGGAACATGCAACTAAGCACGATGATTTGCCACCAATCTAATAGTTGACCAAAAATATGTGAATACAATTACAGAGCAAGACGGAATATCATACCGACATGAACGAGAACTACACACCATACATTCACAAACCGGCCAATACGACGAATCGGCTAAAAAATCAGCAAGCCAGTCCGAAGTGCTCGAAAACGCCCAATTGACACTGCGAGCGCATAGGCCGGGTGGGCGCGCGCTGGTCCCGGATACGGTGGAAAACCACGGACGCGGCAGCCAAAACGACGCGTACGGGCAAAATAGCTAAGTCGGGCCGACGTTCCGGAAAACGCCTAACGACACGGTGAAGTATAGTCCGTGGAGCGCGCTGGCGGTACGAAATACGGTGAAAAACCACATGCTGCAGCCAAAAACGACGGTCACGGCGAAAAAACGGCTAAGTCGGGCCGACGCCGGAAATCGCCTAACCGACACGGAGTATAGTCTGCCGGTGCGCTGCGGTCGGTCGGTATGAAAAACCACACGCGGCGAAACCAAAACGACCGCACGACGCTAAAACGCTAAGTCGGCCAATCGCCGGAAATCGCCTAACGACACTGGAGAAGCCGGGTGGCACGCGTCGGGGGATACGCAGAAACACTACGCGCCGGCGCAGCCAAAACGACGTGCACGGCTAAAAACGGCTAAGTCGGGCCGCACGTTTGAAATCGCCTAACGACACGGTGGAGTATAGTCGGTGGGCGCTACGGGCGGTCGGATACGGTGAAAAACCACGGCGCTGGCAGCCAAAACGACGGGACGGGCTAAAAACGGCTAAGTCGGGCCGACGCCGGAAAACGTCTAATCCACACGTGAGTGAGAGTAGTCGGTGGGTGCACGGCGGTCGGATACGGTGAAAAACCACAGTGCCGGCAGCCAAAACGACGGTACGGGCAAAAACGCTAAGTCGGGCCGACAGTGGAAAACGCCTAACCATTACCTGAAGTATAGTTGCGTGGCGCTAGCGGCGTCGAAAGTCACGGTGAAAACCATAGCGCTGCAAGACCAAATAACGGACTGGTGCAAAAAACGGTTAAGTCGTGGGCCGGGACGTTTGAAATCGCCTAACGACACCTGCGGAGCTATAGTCGGGTGGCGCGCGTGCGGCCTAGATACGTGTGAAAAACCATGACGCCGCAGCCAAAAACGACGCAGACGGGCTAAAAACGGCTAAGTCGGCCGACGTCTGAAAACGCTCAACGCATACCTGCGAGTATAGCTCGGGTGGGCGCGCGGCGGTCGGACACGGTGAAAAACCAGGCGCGGCAGCCAAAACGACGCAGACGGGCAAAAACGACTGAGTCGGGGCCGACGCTTTAAAAACGCCTAACGACACGGCGAAGTATAGTCGGGTGGGCGCTGCGGTCGCGTAATACGGTGAAAAACCATGGCGCGGCAGCCAAAACGACCGTACGGGCAAAAACGCTAAGTCGGGCCGACGCTGGAAAACGCCTAACGACACCGGACGTATAGTCGCGGTGCGCGGCTGGCCGAGATACATGCGTGAAAAACCATGGCGCGGCAGCCAAAACGACGGTGATGGCAAAAAACTGCTAAGTCGGGCCGACGCTCGGAAAACGTCGAACTACACGGCGGAGTATAAGCTCGGCGGGCGCGCAGCGGTCGGATACGGTGAAAAACCACATGCGCGGCAGCCAAAAACGACTGCATCGGCGTAAAACGGCTAAGTCGGGCCGACAAGCCGGAAAACGTCTAACGACACCCGTGAGAGTATAGTCGGGTGGCGCGCTGCGGTCGAAATACTGTGAAAACCACGCCGCGGCAGCCAAAACGACGGTACGGGCAAAAACGGCTAAGTCGGGCCGACGCCGAAAACGCCTAACGACACCGGTGGAGTATAGTCTGGCGGGCGCTGCGGCGGCCGAGATACATGGTGAAAAACCACGGCGCCGGCAGCTCAAAACGACGTATCGGGCTAAAAAACGGCTAAGTCGGGCCGACGCCGGAAATCGCTCTAACGACACGGTGGAGTATAGTCGGGTGGGCGCGCGGCGGTCTGAGATACGGTGAAAAATCGCATGGCGCGGCAGCCAAAACGACGGCATCGGCAGTAAAACGCGCTGCTAAGTCGGGCCGACGGCTGGAAAACGGGTCTAACGACACGTCGAAGTATAGTCGGTGTGGGCGCGCGGGCGTCGAAATACGCGTGAAAACCACAGCGCGCGGCAGCCAAAACGACGGTACGGGCAAAAAACGGCTAAGTCGGGCCGACTGTCCGGAAATCGCTCTAACGACACGCGGTGGAGTATAGTCGGGTGGGCGCGCGGGCGGTCGAAATACGGTGAAACCGCGACGCGGCAGCCAAAACGACGGATCGGGCAAAAAACGGCTAAGTCGGGCCGACGTCGAAAACGTCTAACGACACGGTGGAGTATAGTCGGGGGGGCGCGCGGCGGTCGGATACGGTGAAAAACCATGGCGCGGCAGCCAAAACGACGGCTGACGGCAAAACGGCTAAGTCGGGCCGACGTCGGAAAACGCCCAACGACACGTGACGTATAGTCCGGTGGGCGCGCGATGGTCGAGATACGGTGAAAAACCACAGCGCTGGCAGCCAAAACGACGGTACGGGCAAAAAACGGCTAAGTCGGGCCGACGTTGTAAATCGTCTAACGACACCTGTGGAGTATAGTCCGGTGGGCGCGCAGCGGTCTGAATACGGTGAAAAACCATGGCGCGGCAGCCAAAACGACGAGATCGGCAAAAAACGGCTAAGTCGGGCCGACGTCGTAAAAACGGCCTAACGACACGGTGAAGTATAGTCGGTGGCGCGCAGGCGGTCGAAACACGGTGAAAAACCACGGCGCCGGCAGCCAAAACGACGGTATCGGCTAAAACGGCTAAGTCGGGCCGACGCTCTGAAATCGTCTAACGACACGGAGTAGTAGGTCGGGTGGGCGCGCGGCGGTCGGATACTGTGAAAACCAGCGCGGGCAGCCAAAACGACAGTACGGGCAAAAAACGGCTAAGTCGGGCCGACGCCGGAAAACGTCTAACGACACGGTGGAGTATAGTCGGGTGGGCGCGCGGCGGTCGAGATACGGTGAAAAACCACGGCGCGGCAGCCAAAACGACGGTACGGGCAAAAACGGCTAAGTCGGGCCGACGTCGGAAAACGCTCTAACGACACGGTGAACTATAGTCGGTGGGCGCGCGGCGGTCGAGATACGGTGAAAACCATGGCGCGGCAGCCAAAACGACGGTACGGGCAAAAACGGCTAAGCCTGGCAGAAAATGCTGCCGCGGCAGAGAAATGGCCATTTTCTCTGCCGCGACAACAGTGTAGGGCTCCTTCACAAGCCGACGGGCAGGGGTCCTGTGGGGGCTAAGTTCCCCGGTATATTGGGGGTGGCATCCCTCCCTGTTGGCGCCGGGATTATTCCCACAGCCGGCTACGCCCGCTCCACGGC
>NC_061508.1:298824804-298827155 GCF_022539505.1 Lolium rigidum
AACTTTGAAGGCCGAAGAGGAGAAAGTTCCATGTGAACGCACTTGCACATGGGTAAGGTTTCGATCCTAAGGGACGGTAACCTCGGGCAGATAGCTAGACATCGCGCGCATCCCCAAAGGGAATCGTTAAGATTTCGCAGCCGGGATGTGGCTGTTGGATCACGACGCTAGGAAGTCCGAGACGCCACGTGGGGCCTCGGAAAGAGTTATCTTTCCTTGCCGCTACTGCCAACCCTCGAACCGGCTTCAGCCGCGAGGTAGGGTCCAGGGTCGAAAGAGCACCGTGATCGCCGCGCTACGTGTCCGCGATGCTTCGCACGCCCCCATGAAAATCCGGAGGACCGAGTATCATCCACGCCTCGGTCGTATTTACAACCGCATCAGGTCTCTGAGGTGAATAGCCTCCCGGCCGAATGGAACAACAGTGGCGAGTCGGCAAAACGGATCCAGAATCTCTGGAAAAGGATTGTTTCGCAGGATCGTGGCGGTCGCCCTGCCGAACCCGTTGCCGTACTGTCGCGCGATTGTTCAGCTGCTCACGCGGGCGAGCGGTCGTCGCTGTCGGCCGGGACGGACTGGAATCGCCTTCTGGGCTTCCTCTCGAAAGCAAGAACAAGCGACTCGAACTGCACGACAAGGAACCGACCGTTTAATTGAAACAAAGCATTAGCATGGTCCTTCGGCGATGTCGACTTAATGTGATTTCGCCCAGCGGTCTCGAACGTCAAAGCGAAGAATCTGTCCAGCTGGTAACCATGGAGTAATTAGTACTCTTCTGATAGCTAAATGCCTCGTCATCTAATTATGACGCGATGAACGGATTAACGAGATTCTGATCGCCCTCGCTCTACTATCCAGCTAAACCAGCCACCAAGGAACGGGCTTGGCGGAATCAGCAGGGAAAGAAGACCTCGATGAGCTTGACCTTAGTCCGACTTTGTGAAATGACTTGAGAGGTGTAGGATAAGTGGAGCCTTTACTGGATGAGGTGAAATACCACTACTTTTAACGTGTATTTTATTTGATCCCGTGAATGAGTAAGGGTCCTCTCTTACTTACAGCAGTCATTTTACTTAATAGGTCCGACATGAAGACATTGTCAGTGGGAGTTTGGCTAGCTAGCATATCTGTTAAAAGATAACGCAGGTGTCCTAAGATGAGCTCAACGAACAGAAATCTCGTGGTGGAACAAAAGGTAAAGTCTCGTTTGATTCTGGATTTCCAAGACTAATACGTAACCGTGAGTGCCATATCGATCCTTTAGATCTTCGGAGCTTGAAGCTAGAGGCGCGTTATTGGCGATAGGATAATCACTTGTGGCAGCCAAGCGCTCATAAGCGACGTTGGTTTTTGATCCTTCGATGTCGGCTCTTCCTATCATTGTGAAGCAGATCCACCAAGTGTTGGATTTGTTCACCCAACCAATAGGGAACGCGAGTCGGGTTTAGACCGTCAGAGACAGAGCGTTAGTTTTACCCCACCGACGATGTTGTGCGATAGTAATTCAACCTAGTATGAGAGGAACCGCTGATCACACAATTGGTCATCGTCGCTGCTGAAAGCCGTCGGCGCTGGGCTATCGCGCCGGGATTACGATCGAACGCCTCAGTCGGGACCATGGTGCTGACGCATGCATCCATGCGCTACCGCTCCCGACCACTGCAGGGGGCGCTTGTGTCCTAAGGGTCCCGGTTACATTGCTGTCGGTCTCGCCGATGGCCGCACGGTCCGTCACTGGAGCTCTCTTCCAATGGCGTGTGGGTCAATCCTTTGCAGATCGACTTAAATTACGCGACGTGGCATTGTGGTGGCAGAGTGGTCTTCGCCGCCACGATCCATCGAGATCCGTCCACTTGTCGCGACGATCTGTCCTCCCCCAACTCTTCATTTCTCAAGGACAGGTTCCATTGGCTTTTCCGTCTAAGCTATGATGCCTCCCAAAAGCTCTAAGTACATTGGATAAAGCACCAAGTCATGTGGAAAGTACACAAAGGTCTAACGGAAACCACCTAGCAACTTGAATGCGAATCAGGTGTCGTGCACATGCATGTTTGAGAATTTACAAAGTCATTGACATACAAACTCAGCTTTGTGCTAGAGAGAATATATGAACTCAATGTAGGTGTTTACGTAGACTTGAATGATGATTCATAACCTGGCATTCATAGCTCGTGCCGATGGACGCCTCAAGTTCTAAAGAATCAGATGTGCATTAGGCAAACCAGACAGTAACAACCACGAGAGGTACGCCCGCAAGACGGAAACTAGAGTTTGGCACTTGGGAACATGCAACTGAGCAGTAATGATCATGCCACCCACTTCGATATAGCTGACCAAAATATGTGAATACA
>NC_061508.1:298827255-298865978 GCF_022539505.1 Lolium rigidum
TAGCTTGTTCATATGTTTTCTATGACACATTGGCAACATGCATAAGAAGACAATATAACTACTCATCATGTGTGTATTAGCTGTCATCAGAAGCATAGTTTAGAAACGCTCGTGTTGCTCCCAAGGGGCGGCTCGGGCGAAACCTTAGAACCCCTACAGCCCTCCTCTCCCGCATTTCCCTGTCGCCGCTGGAGGAAGCCGGCAGGAACCCCACCCCCCCCCCCCCCGCTAGATAGCGGCGGCGGGCTGTCATCTCCGAGCATGACTGGTGACGGTGCGGGCCTCCTCCTACTTGCTTGGTAGAATATTTGGACGGAGGTTCGAGGCAGCCCTGGATAGCATGGCCTGTCCGGTGGAGATGGATGGCTCTAGAATTCTTAAGCGACCTTGGTGATAGCTATAGACACAAAGGTGGCACGTCCGGTGATACGTGGCAGTCGGTACGGCTCAGCCACTCATGTCCACATGGTGCGGTGGTGGTGGCGGTGCCCACTGGGACCGATCTCCAGTTTGTTGTTCTGGAGCCAGCGGGCGGCGGCGTGGGGGCCTGCCGATCTGACTAATATAGGAGGAGGTCCTTGACATATTCTTGCGCCAAAGACAATGTTCTGCTTGATGTCGCCCCTAATTGATCTGCCAGTGAAGAGTTCCAAAAGCCTCTCTCGACGATCTTCATTGGGACAATGATGCCCATAGATTGCTGGATCATATGGGATCCGGTCATGTGCACCCATATTTTTGGCCGTGCGGCTTCAGGATGCAGTGACACAAAGCTTCACTATCTGTTGCCATCATGGGGGACATGTCGGTTTTCGGTTTCCATGGAGAAAAGACTGGGAGAGAATGTTATGGTGGCTGAGGCGTGAGATCTAGTAATGGACGATTGAGTCTTCATGGAGAAGATGACTCTCCTAGGTATTTCTTCACTTGCAGCAACGACGTTGGCAAGCAGAGGTGATAACACCGGAGAAGTATAGTTTTACCTTTCAGGGTGAAAATCAAAGGTAAGGTTTTAATTGCTTTATGCCTGGCAATTGCCTTGTTGAGGCGATTGTTTTGAGATGGTGGGCTTGCTCCATGATGAAAATCTATGGTCTAACCTTAATAATTGTGGCTAGCTATAACCTTGTTCAATGCATTGTTTTAGAAACACAGACTATGGGTGCTTCCTTGGAAGTGGTTCGTGTTGCACTACAAGGTTTTGATCATCGTAGCGAGATATTTTATTTTTTCCTTTTTATCATTTTTGTAGAGTGGTTGTGTGCATTTGTAATGTCTTTTGTGCATTTCATTGATGCAGAGGTTGGGTGTAACAGGTATTATCGCGATATTAATAAATTACTTTTGTAGAAAAAACAAATACATACAACAATGTTCCTTCAAGATTTGGCTTTTAATTAGCTTGTATCTATGGTTGCTATGACACGTTGGCCATATATATAAGAAGACAGTATAATTACTTGCCAATTTCCAGTATGTACTAGGTGTCATACTGATCATGAAAACAAGCTAATTAAAAGCCATATGTACATACATAGAAATATGAAAAATATGTTAGTTGTTGTTGCTTGATCAGATTCCAGGCATGTACATTTCGATTTTAATAGGTTTATTTACATGCCTTCCATGGCGCCTTGGATCCATACTTTCAAACAAACAACATCAACGTTTTCTACACTCTACACATGTACACGGCTATTGATAGCTTGTTTCTATGTTTTCCATGGCACATTGGCCACATACCTCTAATAACAATCTACTTACTCACAAGTTTTCAGTAGGTAAAACATGTCATAGCAAACATACAAACAAGACATTTAAAAGGCATATATATACAAAGAATTTATCTGATGATACCTTGGGAGTGATGTTTTGGCACATGGGAGCGTATGATCCCTTTATTTTAAAATACATGTTAGACACATTTTAAAATGTCAAAAAATTTGAAAAAAAAATTCGCACGTACATCTTCATGTGCTACGCTCTCACAAAGTTGTTTCATGAAAAATCGACATGTCATTTGGCGTGTGTAAAAAAGACAAAATTCGGTGCTGAAACAAAGACTTGTCACAAGATAAATTTTCTCTTTTTCGCTTAGACTACAAAAAATATAATTATTTTGTGAAACTTGACGAACACACATATATTATGGAGATGTACATGTAAATTTTTTATCAAAATTTTTTAACACTTGGAAATATGGTTTTATGGTAGAGGGATCATACGCACCCGGGTGCTGAATTGAGTTTCTGATGATACCTTAGTAGTTGTTACTTGTTACTTCATCATGTTCCATTTGTGCACATTTTCGCTATTAATTATCTGCATTTTGGATTCATACGTAAAAGCATGTAACCTCGTGTACACTTGGCTTTTAATTAGCTTGTTCATATGTTTTCTATGATATGATTGACAACATGCATAAGAAGACAATCTAACTACTCATCATGTGTGTATTAAGTAACAGTATAATGGAACCATCTAGAAGCCTTCTCAGCAATTTCAGGTCCTAAACCGTTGGATCTCGCTTCCAAACGTTTCAGATTTCCCCACCGTCCCGCCAAAGCTTTTTTTACCATCCACCAACTGAACGGACGTGACGACCAGCCCGACACAAAATGGGCTGCTACTCCATGAATAGACATGGGCTTTTTGTCATAAACCGGTCCGTTGTAATGTGAACAACATGGCTGTAGTGGGCCTTCATTTCAGCACAGTTCTCTTGTTTCATAAAGCATAGTTTAGAAACACTCGCGTTTCTCCCAAGAGGTGGCTCGGGTGAAACCCTAGCGCCCGCTACGACCCTCCTTGCAGCATCTCCCCACCGCCGCCGTACGAAGCCCGCGGGCAAAGCCCTTCCCGGTATACAGCGGTGGCGGGCTATAATCGCCGAGCATGACTGGCGAGGGGGGCTCCTCCTACTCGCGTGGTCCGGCTGGAGATTCGCGGCAGCCCTTGATGGCACGGCTAGTCCGATGGAGATGGACGAACCTGGACTTCTTAAGCAACCTTGGAGATCGCTATGGATGCAAGGGTGGCACGGCACCTGATACATGGGAGTCGATAAGGCTCAGCCCCTCATCTCCACGTGGTGCGGATAGTGGTGGCAGTGCCTGCTAGGATTGATCTCCGGTTTGCTGTTGATCTACCTAATAAAGGAAGCGGCACTTGATTTCTTCTCGTGACTGTTCTGCTTGATGGCACCCCTCATTGATCTTCCATTGAAGAATTCCGGAAGGCTCCGTCGACGATCTTCATTGCGAGACTAATTCCCATGGATTGCTGGATTGGATGGGATTTAGTCGTGCGCACCCATATTTCTGGTCGTGCAGCTTCAAGATGCAGTGACACGAAGCTTCACTATATGTTGCCATCATAGGACATGTCAGTTTTCGATTTCCATGGAGAAGAGAGTGGCGGACAATGTTATGACGGCTGAGGTCTGAGATCTAGTAATGATTGACTGAGTCTTCATGGTAAAGAGGACTTTCCTAGGCATTTCTTCACTTGCAGCAGCAAGCAGCGACATTGGCAAGCAGGGGTGATAGCATCGGAGAAGTAATGTTTTAATTGTTTTATGCCTGAGAATTTCCTTGTTGAGGGTATTGTTTTGAGATGGTGGGCTTGCTCCATGATGAAAGTCTATGATCTGACATTAATTGGTTCTAGCTATTAATGACCTTGTTAAAGGCGTTGTTTTGAGAACACAGACTCTATATGTTGGCTTGGCAGTGGTTCATGTTGTAGATACAATGTTTTGATCATCGTATCATTGATGTCTACGGGTGCTTCTATTCTTGTAGACAGTGTTGGGCCTCCAAGAGCAGAGGTTTGTAGAACAGCAGCAAGTTTCCCTTAAGTGGATCACCCAAGGTTTATCGAACTCAGGGAGGAAGAGGTCAAAGATATCCCTCTCATGCAACCCTGCAACCACAAAGCAAGAAGTCTCTTGTGTCCCCAACACACCTAATAGGTGCACTAGTTCGGCGAAGAGATAGTGAAATACAGGTGGTATAAATAAGTATGAGCAGTAGCAACGGCACCAGAAAAGTGCTTTGCCCAGGACAGTAAACAAGCAGTAGTAACGCATCAGTAGTAACGCAGTAAAACAGTAAACAACCAGCGATAGAAGTATTTAGGAACAAGGCCTATGGATTAGACTTTCACTAGTGGACACTCTCAACATTGATCGCATAATAAATAACTCTTTCTCATATGTGCTACATACACTCTTTTGTTGGATGATGAACACATTGCGTAGGATTACACGAACCCTCAATGCCGGAGTTAACAAGCTCCACAATTCAATGTTCATATTTAAATAACCTTAGAGCATAATAGATCATTGCAAAATAAACCAAGAACTAACATAGTGCACACACTGTCCACATTACACTATGAAGGAGGAATAGATCACATCAATACTATCATAATGATAATTAACTCCACAATCTACAAGATATCATGATCATAGCCTACGACAAGAACCACACGGTGCACACACTAGTCACCTTTACACCATGCAGGAGGAATAGACTACTTTAATAACATCACATGAGTAGCACACAACTAGTAGCGATACAAAGCTCATCATATGGATCTCAATCATGTAAAGCAGCTCATGAGATCATTGTATTGAAGTACATAGGAGAGAGATTAACCACATAGCTACCGGTACAGCCCCGAGCCTCGATGGAGAACTACTCCCTCCTCATGGGAGACAGCAGCGTTGATGGAGATGGCGGTGGTGTCGATGGAGAAGCCTTCCGGGGGCACTTCCCCGTCCCGGCGGCGTGCCGGAACAGAGACTCCTGTCCCCCAGATCTTGGCTTCGCGATGACGGCGGCTCTGGAAGGTTTCTCGTACCGTGGCTTTTCCGTATCGAGGTTTTAGGTCGAGGGGCTTCTTATAGGCAAAGAGGCGGCGTCAAGGGGTCGAAGAGGCGGCGACACCATAGGGTGGCGCGGGCCACCCCCAAGCCGCGCCGGCCTATGGTCCCGTGGGCCTGTGCCCCCTCTCTGGCGGTTCTCGGGTGTTCTGGATGCTTCCGGGCAAAATAGGATGCTGGGTCTTGATTTCGTCCGATTCCGAGAATATTTCCTTACTAGGATTTCTGGAACCAAAAACAACAGAAAACAGGAACTAGCCCTTCGGCATCTCGTCAATAGGTTAGTTCCGAAAAACGCATAAATATGACATATAATGTGCATAAAACATGTAGATATCATCAATAATGTGGCATGGAACATAAGAAATTATCGATACGTCGGAGACGTATCAGCATCCCCAAGCTTAGTTCCTGCTCGTCCCGAGCAGGTAAACGATAACAAAGATAATTTCGGAGTGACATGCCATCATAACCTTGATCATACTATTGTAAGCATATGTGATGAATGCAGCGATCAAAACAATGTAAATGACATGAGTAAACAACTGAATCATAAAGCAAAGACTTTTCATGAATAGTACTTTCAAGACAAGCATCAATAAGTCTTGCATAAGAGTTAACTCATGAAGCAATAAATTCATAGTAAAAGCATTGAAGCAACACAAAGGAAGATTAAGTTTCAGCGGTTGCTTTCAACTTGTAACATGTGTATCTCATGGATAATTGTCAACATAGAGTAATATAACAAGTGCAATATGCAAGTATGTAGGAATCAATGCACAGTTCACACAAGTGTTTGCTTCTTGAGGTGGAGAGAGATAGGTGAACCGACTCAACATAAAAGTAAAAAGAATGGTCCTTCAAAGAGGAAATCATCGATTGCTATATTTTTGCTAGAGCTTTTATTTTGAAAACATGAAACAATTTTGTCAACGGTAGTAATAAAGCATATGAGTTATGTAAATTATATCTTACAAGTTGCAAGCCTCATGCATAGTATACTAATAGTGCCCGCACCTTGTCCTAATTAGCTTGGACTACCGGATCATCGCAATACACATGTTTTAACCAAGTGTCACAATGGGGTACCTCCATGCCGCTCTGTATAAAGGTCTAAGGAGAAAGCTCGCATTTTGGATTTCTCGCTTTTGATTATTCTCAACTTAGACATCCATACCGGGACAACATGGACAACAGATAATGGACTCCTCTTTAATGCATAAGCATGTGGCAACAATTATTATTCTCATATGAGATTGAGGATATATGTCCAAAACTGAAACTTCCACCATGAATCATGGCTTTAGTTAGCGGCCCAATGTTCTTCTCTAACAATATGCATGCTCCAACCATTAAGGTGGTAGATCTCTCTTACTTCGGACAAGATGGACATGCATAGCAACTCACATGATATTCAACAAAGAATAGTTGATGGCGTCCCCGAAACATGGTTATCGCACAACAAGCAACTTAATAAGAGATAAAGTGCATAAGTACATATTCAATACCACAATAGTTTTTAAGCTATTTGTCCCATGAGCTATATATTGCAAAGGCGAATGATGGAATTTTAAAGGTAGCATTCAAGCAATTTACTTTGGAATGGCGGAGAAATACCATGTAGTTGGTAGGTATGGTGGACACAAATGGCATAGTGGTTGGCTCAAGGATTTTGGATGCATGAGAAGTATTCCCTCTCGATACAAGGCTTAGGCTAGCAAGGTTATTTGAAACAAACACAAGGATGAACCGGTGCAGCAAAACTCACATAAAAGACATATTGTAAACATTATAAGACTCTACACCGTCTTCCTTGTTGTTCAAAACTCTTTACTAGAAATTATCTAAACTTTAGAGAGACCAAATATGCAAACCAAATTTTAGCATGCTCTATGTATTTCTTCATTAATGGGTGCAAAGTATATGATGCAAGAGCTTAAACATGAGCACAACAATTGCCAAGTATCACATTATCCAAGACATTATAGCAAATATTACATGTATCATTTTCCAATTCCAACCATATAACAATTTAACGAAGCAGTTTCAACCTTCGCCGTGAAAATTAAAAGCTAAGAACACATATGTTCATACGAACCAGCGGAGCGTGTCTCTCTCCCATACAAGCATTTATTCAAACAAAAACAAAAACAAGAAACATACAGACGCTCCAAGTAAAGTACATAAGATGTGACCGAATAAAAATATAGTTTCAGGAGAAGAAACCTGATAATTTGTCGATGAAGAAGGGGATGCCTTGGGCATCCCCAAGCTTAGACTCTTGAGTCTTCTTGAAATATGCAGGGGTGAACCACCGGGGCATCCCCAAGCTTAGAGCTTTCACTCTTCTTGATCATAGTATATCATCCTCCTCTCTTGACCCTTGAAAACTTCCTCCACACCAAACTCAAAACAAACTCATTAGAGGGTTAGTGCATAATCAAAAACTCACATGTTCAGAGGTGACACAATCATTATTAACACTTCTGGACATTGCCCAAAGCTACTGGAAGTCAATGGAACAAAGAAATCCATCCCACATAGCAAAAGAAACAATGCGAAATAAAAGGCAGAATCTGTCAAAACAGAACAGTCCGTAAAGACGAATTTTAAAAGGGCACCAGACTTGCTCAAATGAAAATGCCCAAATTGAATGAAAGTTGCGTACATATCTGAGGATCACTCACGTAAATTGGCATAATTTTCTGAGTTACCTACAGAGAATTAGACCCAGATTCGTGACAGCAAAGAAATCTGTTTCTGCGCAGTAATCCAAATCTAGTATCAACCTTTCTATCAAAGACTTTACTTGGCACAACAAAACACAAAACTAAGATAAGGAGAGGTTGCTACAGTAGTAAACAACTTCCAAGACACAAATATAAAACAAAGTACTGTAGCAAAATAACACATGGGTTATCTCCCAAGAAGTTCTTTCTTTATAGCCGTTAAGATGGGCTCAGCAGTTTTAATGATGCACTCGCAAGAAATAGTATTTGAAGCAAAAGAGAGCATCAAGAGGCAAATTCAAAACAAACTTAAGTCTAACATGCTTCCTATGCATAGGAATCTTGTAAATAAACAAGTTCATGAAGAGCAAAGTGACAAGCATAGGAAGATAAAACAAGTGTAGCTTCAAAAATTTCAGCACATAGAGAGGTGTTTTAGTAACATGAAAATTTCTACAACCATATTTTCCTCTCTCATAATAACTTTCAGTAGCATCATGAGCAAACTCAACAATATAACTATCACATAAAGCATTCTTATCATGAGTCTCATGCATAAAATTATTACTCTCCACATAGGCATAATCAATTTTATTAGTTGTAGTGGGAGCAAATTCAACAAAGTAGCTATCATTATTATTCTCATCATCAAATATAGGAGGCATAGTATAATCACAACAAAATTTACTCTCCATAACAGGCGGTACTAAAAGACTACTATCATTATAATCATCATAAATAGGAGGCAAAGCAGCATCAAAGTAAATTTTCTCCTCAATGCTTGGGGGACTAAAAAGATCATGAAAACCAACTTCCCCAAGCTTAGAATTTTCCATATCATTAGCAACAATGGTATTCAAAGTATTCATGCTAATATGTTCCATGGGTTTTTTAATTTTCGCATCAAACCATCCATGTCTTAAATCAGGAAATAGAATAAGAAGCTCATTGTCGTCCATTATGCCTAACTAGTGTAAACAAGAAACAAAAAGATGCAATTGCAGGATCTAAAGGAAATAGCTTCGAGTACTTACAACGACGAAAATAGCTTAGTAGCCGAGATCCAGAGTGTGAGTACCTTTTACCTTTCCTCCCCGGCAACGGAGCCAGAAAATAGCTTGATGTCTACGGGTGCTTCTATTCTTGTAGACAGTGTTGGGCCTCCAAGAGCAGAGGTTTGTAGAACAGCAGCAAGTTTCCCTTAAGTGGATCACCCAAGGTTTATCGAACTCAGGGAGGAAGAGGTCAAAGATATCCCTCTCATGCAACCCTGCAACCACAAAGCAAGAAGTCTCTTGTGTCCCCAACACACCTAATAGGTGCACTAGTTCGGCGAAGAGATAGTGAAATACAGGTGGTATAAATAAGTATGAGCAGTAGCAACGACACCAGAAAAGTGCTTTGCCCAGGACAGTAAACAAGCAGTAGTAACGCAGCACTAGTAACGCAGTAAAACAGTAAACAAGCAGCGATAGCAGTATTTAGGAACAAGGCCTAGGTATTAGACTTTCACTAGTGGACACTCTCAACATTGAGCGCATAATAAATAACTCTTTCTCATATGTGCTACATACACTCTTTTGTTGGATGATGAACACATTGCGTAGGATTACACGAACCCTCAATGCCGGAGTTAACAAGCTCCACAATTCAATGTTCATATTTAAATAACCTTAGAGCATAATAGATCATTGCAAAATAAACCAAGAACTAACATAGCGCACACACTCGTCCACATTACACTATGAAGGAGGAATAGATCACATCAATACTATCATAATGATAATTAACTCCACAATCTACAAGAGATCATGATCATAGCCTACGACAAGAACCACACGGTGCACACACTAGTCACCTTTACACCATGCAGGAGGAATAGACTACTTTAATAACATCACATGAGTAGCACACAACTAGTAGCGATACAAAGCTCATCATATGGATCTCAATCATGTAAAGCAGCTCATGAGATCATTGTATTGAAGTACATATGAGAGAGATTAACCACATAGCTACCGGTACAGCCCCGAGCCTCGATGGAGAACTACTCCTCCTTATGGGAGACAGCAGCGTTGATGGAGATGGCGGTGGTGTCGATGGAGAAGCCTTCCGGGGCACTTCCCCGTCCCGGCGGCGTGCCGGAACAGAGACTCCTGTCCCCCAGATCTTGGCTTCGCGATGACGGCGGCTCTGGAAGGTTTCTCGTACCGTGGCTTTTCCTTATCGAGGTTTTAGGTCGAGGGGCTTCTTATAGGCGAAGAGGCGGCGTCAGAGGGTCGAAGAGGCGGCGACACCATAGGGTGGCGCGGGCCACCCCGGGCCGCGCCGGCCTATGGTCCCGTGGGCCTGTCCCCCTCTCTGGCGGTTCTCGGGTGTTCTGGATGCTTCCGGGCAAAATAGGATGCTGGGTCTTGATTTCGTCCGATTCCGAGAATATTTCCTTACTAGGATTTCTGGAATCAAAAACAGCAGAAAACAGGAACTGGCCCTTCGGCATCTCGTCAATAGGTTAGTTCCGGAAAACGCATAAATATAACATATAATGTGCATAAAACATGTAGATATCATCAATAATGTGGCATGGAACATAAGAAATTATCGATACGTCGGAGACGTATCAATCATCATCTTTTATTTTATCCTTTTTTTGTAGTACGGTTGTGTGCATCTGTAATGTCTTTAGGGCTTTTAATTTTTGCAGAGGCTAGGTGTAACTGGTATCATCGCAATATTAATATATTTGTTTTGTAGAAAAAACAAAATACATACAATTATGTTTCTTCAAGACTTGGCTTTTAATTAGCTTGTATCCCAGGTTGCTATGACACGTTGGCCACAAATATAAGAA
The DNA here is from genome assembly GCF_022539505.1 of Lolium rigidum. Classification (NCBI taxonomy): domain Eukaryota; kingdom Viridiplantae; phylum Streptophyta; class Magnoliopsida; order Poales; family Poaceae; genus Lolium; species Lolium rigidum. The sequence goes on from NC_061508.1 coordinate 298,837,724, forward strand.
GACATTCTAATTACTTGTCAGTTTTCACTATGCACCCGGTGTCATACCGATCTTAAAAACAAGCTAATTAAAAGCCATATGTACATAGATAGAAATATGACAAATACATTAGTTGTTGTTAGTTGATCAGATTCCATGCATGTCCCTTTCACTTTTAATTAGTCTGTTTACACGCCTCCCATAGCGCCTTGGATCCATACTTAAAAACAAATAACATCAACGGTTTCTACACGTGTACACTCTGCTATAGATAGCTTGCTATGTATGCTATGACATGTTGTCCACATACATAAAATCAATAATGCACATTTCTCCTTTTAATTAGGTGCATTTTGGATTCATATCTAAAAGCAAGTAACCTCAACAGTACCTATGCGTGTACACTTGGCTTTTAATTAGCTGGTTTATATGTTTGCTATGACACGTTGGCAATAGGCGTAAGACAACCTATCTACTCAACATTTTTGTACTATCTGCCATAGGAAGTATACAAACAAGCTTAATAAACATAATATACATGCATAAAAATCTGTAAACACATTCAGTAGTTGTTGCTTCATGATATTACGTGTATGGACATTTCAATTTTAGATGGCGTGTGTATACAATTGTGATGCCACCTTGCATCCATATAAATAATGTTTCAACCGTGCACATTTTGCCTTTTAATTACCTGCATTGTGGATTCATACTTAACCTCTACAGTATTTATGTGTATACACTTGGCTTTCATTAGGTTGTTCATATGTTTTCTATGACACGTTGGCAACATGCATAAGAAGACAATATAACTAATCATCGTGTGTGTATTAGTTGTCATAAGAAGCATAGTTTAGAATCGCTCGCGTTGCTCCCAAGGGGCGGCTCGGGCGAAACCCTAGAAGCCATCCAGCCCTCATCTCCCACATTTCCTTGCCGCCGCTGGAGGAAGCCGGCAGGCAAAGCCCTCACGGTAGATACCAGCAGCCGGCTCTCATCTTCGAGCATGACTGGCGACGGCGCGAGCCTCCTCTCCTACTCGCTTGGTAGAATCTTTGGTTGGAGTTTCGAGGCAGCCTGGATAGCATGGCCCGTCCGGCTGAGATGGACGGCCCTGGAATTTTTAAGTGACCTTGGTGATCGCTATGGACACAAAGGCGGGAAGTCCGGTGATACGTGGGAGTTGGTACGGCTCAGCCCCTCATGTCCACATGGTGCGGGTAGGTGGCGGTACCCGCTGGGATCGATCTCCAGTTTGTTGTTGGGAGCCGGCGGACGACAGCGTCGGGGCTTGCCGATTTGCCTAATAAAGGAGGTGGTCCTTGACTTATTCTCACGCCAAAGATAGTTTTCTGGTTGATGCCACCCCTCAATGATCTACCAGTGAAGAGTTCCAAAATCCTCTCTCACTATCTTCATTGGGACACTAATGTACGTAGCTAGATTGCTCGATCAGATGGGATTTTGTCATGTGCACCCATATTTCTGGCTATGTGGCTTCAGGATGCAGTGAGGCGAAGCTTCGTTATCTGTTGCAATCATGGAACATGTCGGTTTTAGATTTCCATGGAGAAGAGACCGGCGGAGAATGTTATGGCGGCTAAGAGCATCTCCAGCCGCGTCCCCCAAAGCGTCCCCCAAAGGGATTTGGGGCGCGCCGGACAAAAAAACCGTTCCAGCCGCGTCCCCCAAAGCCCACTTTTGTCCCGCGCGCCCCCATACGGTGTCCGGCGCCCCGAGCCCGTCCCCGTCCCACAGGGGACGCACCGGGCACGCCGGACACAACGAAAAGCGAGGCGGGGAGTGGCGGGGCCAACCCGTCAGCGGCACGGAAGGCTAAAACCCCGTCGCCTACCTTTGGTCAAGCGACGTTAATGGCGTCCCTGTTTTCCCAGGCGATGCAGCGACGCGTCTCGTCGTGCATGGCCGCGTGGCCGTCCGCGCCGGAGTTATTGTGTGCAACCACCCGCTGCCGCCGATGTTTTAAGACGCCCTGCAGTTCTCGCCGCTCACAATCCTTATCGTCGCCGCCGCCTCCCCCCTCCCAGATCTTCTCCTCGCCGCTCCAAAAATGTCGAGCTCGTCCTCCCGCAAGATCGCCGCGGCGAACGGCTTCGGCCGCGGCAGCCTCACCGTGCCGGAGGCGTGGGCGCTGTACCACGCCCGGTATCCAGTCCCACCGGACATGCGGCTGCCAAGCAGCGGCGGCTGGAAGATGGCCGTGAACGGCATTGGCATCCCGCCGCCGCCGAAGCCGGACACGGATCAATGGAGGGACGCCATCAAGGCCCGGCGGGCTCAACTCACCGCCGAGGAGCGTTTGGATCCAACGTGGGCGGTCAACAACAACGACGCCTGGTGGACGACGTACTTCAAGGCGAAGTACGACGTCGAGATGCATAGCACCGACAACCTCGTCGGCGGCCCCAACAGCTGGAACAAGGACGGCCGCGCCCTGTTCTGGGGCGTTCCGGGGCGCACCCTCGACAACGTCATCCGCGGCATCCGCAACGGCGCTCCAATGTTGGAGATGCCGTCGTCGCCGCTGCCGTCTGCTCAATGGCAGCCGAGGAGGACGACGTACTCGTCCTCCTCGCACTCTTCTTCCTCGGGACCGGCGCGATCGACGCCGTCCTCGTCGTACCGGTCGGCGCCCTACACCGTCCCCAAACGGGAGGTCAAGGAGGAGCCGGCGACGCCCGTCAACACGAGGCGTGGCGGCAGCGGCAGCCGGCGGCAGCAAGGGAGGCGCGGCGGCGCCTCCTCATCCCGAAGCCGGAGGTGAAGGAGGAGCCGGAGGAAGCGTCGCAGGCGGCGCTGCCGGCGGAGTACGAGCGGCAGCAGCGGCTCATCGCCAGCAGCGACGACCCCGAGGACTGCCCAGGGCTGCGGGCGGCGTTCTTGGCGTCCATGAACGACAAGGACGCCTGGAGGGGCGACCTGGACGCGGCGATCGCCATGTCCATCCGCGACTCCGGCAAGCCGTTGGTGGACCTCACCGACGACGGCGAGGCAGGACCAAGCGGCTTGGTAAAGGACGAGCCCGTCGACGAGCCCGTCGAGGAGCGCGTCAAGCAGGAGGTCGTCACCGACGACATGTACAACTTCCAGCAGTACTACGACGCCTCCGGCCGCCGCAAGTGGTTCTAGATTAGGTTTAGTTTAAATTTAGTCAAATTTCGTTCGAATCTATGTAAGTTTGGACGAATCTAATCGAATCTCGTTAAGTTTAAAATTTCCGACATTTTATTTGGGGGACGCGACTGGGGAGCGACGTCCCCCAAAGGCGGCACGAACAAAACACGTCCCCCAAACGCTCAATCCGGCGCGGTTTGGGGGACGCTTTGGGGGACGCGGCTGGAGATGCTCTAAGGTCTGAGATCTAGTAATGGCTGACTCATTCTTCATGGCGAAGAGGACTCTCCTAGGTGTTTCTTCACTTGCAGTAGCAACATTGGCAAGCAGGGGTGATAGCACCGGAGAAGTATAGTCTTATATTTCAGGGTGAAAATCAAAGGTACGGTTTTATTTGGTTGTGTATGACAATTGCCTTGTTGAAGGTATTGTTTTGAGATGGTGGGCTTTCTCCAGGATGAAAGTCTATCGCCTGGCCTTAATTGGTTGTGGCTAGCAATGACCTTATTCAGGGCATTGTTTTGAAAACACAGACTCTGGGTGCTTCTTTGGTAGTGGTTCGTGTTGCAGCTATAAGGTTTTGATTATCATACCGAGATCTTTTATTTTTCTTTTTTTATGTAGTACGGTTGTGTTCCTTTGTAATGCCTTTAGGGCATTTCGTTGATGCAGAGGATGGGTGTAACCGGTATCATCGCAATATTAATACATTACTTTTGTAGAAAAAAGCAAAATACATGCAAAAATGTTCCTTAAGGTTTGGCTTTTAATTAGCTTGTATTTATTGTTGCTATGACACATTGGCCATATATATAAGAAGACAATCTAATTACTTGCCAGTTTCCAGTATGTAACAGGTGTCATACTGATCATAAAAACAAGCTAATTATAAGCCATATGTACATACACACAAATATGAAAAATAAGTCTGTTGTTGTTACTTGATCAGATTCCAAGCATATACATTTTGCTTTCAATAAGTTTCTTTACATGCCTTACATGGCGCCTTGGATCCATACTTTAAAACAAACAACATCAACAGTTTCTACACGTGAGCTGGGATGCTCTCCCCGCGCATCCATTGACGTCCACGATGACCAAGAGATGAAACGCGCTCGGGATTGATCGATCTGCAGGTGATGATGAATAATAGTGCTCGGGATTCTACCACGTGCCGAACTGGGGATGAGGCGATGAGCCGTCCGCGGCGACGAACAGACGGATGCTGCGGGGAAAAAAACTCGCCCATGAACACAGTTACGCAAGTTTCATGGATTGAACTGATTGTCACCATGGCATGTAAGATACCTACGTGCAATCCTGGTAATCAACTTCCTCTGCGCCTACCAAGGACATGCTGGAGGTAGCGCATCTCCTAATTCTACCAGCCAGAGAATGGATGCGTATCGATCTAGACTTCGGCATGTCAGATTGATCTTGTTGGAGGCAGGATACCTCCATGTTCTGCCCTAAAGAGAATGCTACAGGTTAGGAGATTTTTACCTATAAGATGGAATCGTACATGTCAAACAAAAATATGATTCCGTCAGCGCGTCCATGTCTTGAGAGTTACGTGTATATGCTGGACTCTTCTAATCAAACAGATGTTAGATATATCTCAACCTTTTCCTAGCGTTGCACAGATTAAATCGACCGTGCGTGGCACGAACTATGTCAAGGCTCGTGTCAACGTTACATCCGATGACATAATAAACCACAAATCTGTGGGTTAATCCTAACCATAAATTTTAGATCTAATTGCCTTAATTATTCTGATGATGTGGATTAACGTGGTGTCTTCTACGGTGCCTCCAATTAGTAAATATAAGATAATAGTGGTGAAAGGTATACCTTAACAAATATATGGAGGTCTAAAGAATTTTTTTATTTTACAACAAAAAAGATTGATAGGAGAAAAACATATTTTTATAAAGTAAATATAAACATATAACAACCTTTGTAACTACATAAATGTATACTAAAAGTATTATACATATGAAAAGAAAGCCAACACATGCTTCCACATGTGCTACATATTTGATCTGTTTATTTTGAATATTCCTGGTAGAATTAAAAATGGTATGCTTACAAAAATATTTTACGGTACGGACACAGTTGTGATCCACGCCAGTTGAACCGAACGAAGGAGTCCGGTCGGACGCATCGACTGAACAGTACTAACAAGTAAGGTTCCAATAGGTCACTTAGACCAAATATTTTTATGTTTTTTTCATATAGCGTGTCATCTTCAGCCGTGCGGGTGCAAGATGTGTTAGCTGAGCACCAGAGGCCACGAATAAAGCGGGCTCCTCCATCTTCCTTGCAACACAGCACTCGCAGGGGGCTGATGTAACTCAGCAGGATCAGGCGTGCTTCCATGCACCCATCAGGTAGATGCATGCATGGTTGCATTTGATCAAGCTAGCTCTTTCTCAGACACCTAGCACTAGCAGTTAGATGGACGACGCTTGTCATGCAGATGAGAAAATTTCAGTGACATGCATAAAACATAGACTAAAGATGGATGCATATGCTGATCGTGGATGCATAAAGATGGACGGTACATCAAGATATTTAAGTATTTATGGGGTATAGCGTCGGAAAATCAAATCTGATCTCGGGTGCATATGCACCCGGTATGTATAAAACATATTTCGAAACCGTAAAAAATTTAGGAAAAAATTTAGCATGTAGAGGGACATGTTCTATGTGTGCACGTAAATTTTCACCTAAAACCAACATTTTTTATACCCTGTGTAAAAATGGCAAATAATGCCTCAAAAAATAGACTATTTTAGCACCTAAGATTTGTCTTTTTTGCACAAGGCATGAAACATATCGGTTTTTGCTGAAACAACTTTGTAAGCATGTAACATGTCAAGGTATACACAAAGAATTTTTATTTGTATTTTTCTAACATTTTTAAATATATTTAATATGCGTTTCAAATAAAGGGTGCATATGCACCCGGGTGTAGAAACACCCTGTCCGTATAGCGTAATTTTTTAAATTATGTATGTACAAATAACCACTAATTTCTCTCATAACACAACCTTTGTTATTCTCACTATATTGATCTACATGAAGTCAATCTTTTATCTACATGTAATAACTGTTCTCATGCAATAACTGTTCTCATGCATAAATCACGGCCTTTGTTAAACTTATCGTTGTAGATCTATGTGAATTCTAAAATTTTCAATTCCGCTTACAACTACTAATATATTGAAGAGTCTGCCCTCGCATTTGCGAGGGCCACAAAACTGATGGCATTTAAACAAAACTGATGGTAATTATTTTTTTGTAGCAACTGGTTGATAGAAGTATTCAGCTTAGTTAGTTGCGTTAACTAGTTAGCTGTAATTTTTTCAAAGCGGTAGCTACCTATATTTTCCTAGAAACAATTTCTCGGTACAAATCTTGAACGTCATAGTTTTCCCGATGTCAACTATGAAATAGGTCCGATCGATGTCAACTATGCAATAATAGTCCGTTAACTATCTAATATTAATTATTGAAGGAAGCATATTTGTGTGATGGTAATTTCAACCTCAGCCATATTTTCTGCAATATTTTGTGCGATGGTAATTTCAACCCCACAACCGCCGCTGCTGCCAGCCTCGGCCCCGGCCTCTCGGTCGGCCATGGCTCTGGCCTCGGCCACGGGTGCAGCCACGGCCCCGGCCTCGGCCACGGCCCCGGCCCCGGCCATGGTCCTGGCGGTGGTGGCGACACCCCCTCCGTCAAACGACGAGGGGAAGGAGAGGGTTTCCGCGATCGTGTTCCATGGGAGGTGATGAAGCGCCGGTGGAGGAAGCCGGGCGGCACGGCTACTTGGCCGGGGCCTGAGGCTCTCCATCGGTAGCCATGGAGGATTTGGTGGAGCGGTGGCGGCCTCCGCCCCCGATGACGGTTCGGCGGTGGTACGCATGATCCGCTCCGCCGTCCTCTTCCCTGGTGATACGGTAGGAGGGACCTGCGGCGTGGGGGCTTGTTGGTCTTGCTTTATTTTTTGTGGCGGTCCTCGGGTTTCTCGCAAGCGAAGATGAAGATCTTTCGGAGGTCAGTTTGCCTTGATCTGGCTGGAGAGATGAGTTCCGAAAAGCTCCACCGGCGAATGTAACAGGTGCATATATTTCCTGGAGTTTGCTCGATCGGGTGGTATTCGGTCGCGCACACCCATATTTTTATTCCGACCGTTGGTTCCGGAGGAAGCGGCGCGAAGTTATATTCTGTGTTTACATCAGGTGACTTTTTGGTCTATGGTGAAGTAAGAAGAAGGAATATCATGAAGGCCGGATTGGTGGACTGGCTAAAGGAGGTTCAAGTCTCCGTGATGGTAAGGGATTTGCTTGGCGTTCTGGGCTCCGCCGCAGTGGTATGCATGTGGGGGCGACAGCACATGTGAAGTTCAAAGTCTTACCTCCCATGGTGAAAAACTGGTTGTGCCTGGCAATGACCTTGTTGGAGGCATTGTTTTGAGAGTGGGGACTATCTTGAGGGTGAAAATCTAAGACTATTTGGTCGGGTTTCCTTTTCGGAGGCGTCGCTTTTGGATAGTTTGTATTTCAGGTGTTATCACGGTGGTAGTTTTATTGTTGTTGCTAGATCTGGAATGTTGTAGCGGGATCTTTATTTCTTAGTTTTCTTTATTCTTTTTTGGTTGTGTGCATCTGTTCTGCCACTAGGTTGAGACGTTGTTGCAGAGGCTGAGTGTAATTGATATCTTTTGATATTAATATTTTTTTTTATCAACAAAGAGGATATATTGTGGTGACCCGGCATACCACTGCATGATGTAGTATGCAAGTCTGATATAACACCAATGAAACACTGTTCCACTAGTATTATATCGCTCAGAGTGGTACAACAGAAACATATGCGGGTCCAAGGCATGTCTATAGAATTACAACATTGACTCTGTTACATAAGATCATCACAGCCTCCTACTTTACAATGAGGTAAATCTGCAAATAAACTCCAGAAGAACGACTCGTAGTCTAATCCTATCACGAACTCTAATTGTAGAGTATTTAACTATCTATAGAGGCTATGAATAGGTTCTAGCTAAATAGGAGCTAAGTTTAGGAAGCTAGTTCCCTTCTATGGCTAAACTAGGTTTTCTCCTTGTTGGATGTGGTATCTGACTCCTCTGACATGGTCCTGTCTCTTGAAGTAGTTGTTGACTCCTCGGCCTTCGAGTTGCACTGTAGATCCTCCTTCAATGCCTCCGTATCTAAGCAGGGGATTTAAGAGTGGGATGAGTACGAGCGTACTCAACAAGTTCATTATAGGAAAGAGGTGTTTAATGTACTAGCTACAGCATTAGACCAGAAAGTCTAATACCAATGCAGGTTTTCATAATCATTTCTTCAAGAGGTTGCTTTTATTCAAAAGAACTATGTCCGTCAGCCTTCACCGGTTTACTAGAACTTCATGGAGCTCCTTTCCGGCAGCGTTCGCAGTTCCATATCCCGGAACAGGGAGTGACAGGTCACGGTTCTTTACACTCGCGGAGGTGTGTTGCTTTACCCATAAGAGATCTTAACCTTGGTGCCAACCGAGCACGTTACCCGTCCACACTTCCTTTGGTGTGAGGCCCGGTATAAGGTCTAGCCAATCATGTTCCTCCGCTACCTCGAACACCCACCCTTTGTTGCATGCGCCGACCCTGGGTCCACATCGGTCCCATTATTCCCGTAATTTCAGGGTGGACCCCGACCACGACAACAGTGCTGGGCTCTACCATACACTCCTACGCCGGTGGCTGCAACCCATCATAGACCGCAATACCGTGGGGACTTAAGGCTTCCCCAACCTACCGCTTGTTCTTCGAACGACAAGTGTCTACGGACCGTGCCGTGGGGACTTAAGGCTTCCCCAGCCTACCGCTTGCCGCCGACAGATACAAGTGTCTACGGTAAAGCGCATCCGTTGATGAACGAGAGGTGGAAACACTTTTGACTACTCCGTCCCACTCCGGATCTTATGGTTAACACGGGTATTACGGCACAAGAATCACTGGCGACATTTGTTGTTTAATCCTAGATGGATATAAACCCGTGCAATGGAACCTCCACCATATCAACACAATCCATGGTTCCATTGCCCACCACATAGTCATATTCATAGTTATGAAAGTAGTGGTTTTGGTTTTTATGCAATAGTGATAACCATAATACTTTGCAAGTAATTTGATAGAAATACTCAAATGACATGAGCAAGTGATGAACTTGCCTTTCTTGACCGCAAGATTATGCGAGCAAGGTCTTCGATGCGCAATAACTCCAAATTCTGAAATAGCATCATCGTCCGTAAGGACGATGTTTAAAAGATTGGCAAGGATGCAATAATGCATAAGTATGAGATGCAATCGCTCTAAGCGTGTCCTAACCCCGATGATTTAGGATTAGTGAGTGGTAAGGATTGGTTTAGGGTGTGTTGCATTTTTTTAGAGTGATTCACATACAAGGTTCTTATTAGGGATTGGTTGCTTAGTATCATAAACAGGTGCTGCAATATATTATAACAATAATACTAATAGCACACAACAATAATATTTGGTATAGTCCTAACATGTAATGAATAGTGGTTGGTTTTAGTACTATATGTCATGGTTAATGGTTGATTATTATATACTTCAGAAGAATAACTTTTGAAGAACATGTTCTTTAATAAAGAACAAGTATGATAATCAGGGTTGTGGAGTTCTATGGTTTATTATGGGTTTCAACTAGTTTTAGGGTAAGTATTAGTTGGATCCCAACAATGTTGGATTCATCAACACCAAGGGCTTGTAAGGTTGAGTTAAGCCTAGGCATCTTGAGCAGTTTATTATAAATAGTTGCTATCAAGGTTGGTATACCTTGCTGGTGATAGCTGGTTATTGGCTATAGGTCCTATTAGGCAGGATTGATGATGATTCTTATTTTCTTCAAAAGAATAACTTTTGAAGAACATACTTCTTACATAATAAGAAGTATTACAATTAAGGTTGAGGTTGTCTTGTATTAGCCATTGGATCTCTAAGTAGAGAATGGTTGGTTCCTAAATAGGATGGTTCATAAGTATCTCACACTAGTAGGGTTTAGTGTGTATGGGATATGATGTCAATATTAGCATGGTTGCTAATGGAGTTCATCACAATGGTGTGATGCTATATAGGTATGAGTAAGGTTGATACTTTTGATGATAGGAATTTAGGGTTTAGACTTAGGTGTTCCTATTTGATCATCTAGGTTGGATAGGTATGCCTACATGGACTACCAAATTATTGATAATAGAGCTCCTACAATTTTATGTGGCATGGCAAGTATGTAATTGCTATTATGGTTCTATGTATGAAAATTAGAACACCATGATTACATAAGAGGATCTAGGGTTTAGGTCTTAAAATTAAATTAGGGTTCAAAAGAATTAGTGGAGCTAGGGTTCCAATTTGGATTAGGGTTTTAGAATTACACATGAAATGATAGGGTTGTACTATCATTCAATATGAAATTAGGGTTTGCTATTTACCATGTAGTTCTATGATTAATAACTTCAATTTATAGTTGAAGTTATTAATAACTAGGGAATAAAAATAATATTGAATTTGGCATTTTATTATTTTTAAATAATTAATAATTAAGGTATTTATTAATCATGGTTTTAAATCCTCCTAATAAAGATTTAATAAGTTAATAGAAAAGGAAAACTAATTTTAATGTTTTCCTTATTTACTTACTGGTTTTTTATTTATTTTATGAGATTTTTACTAATTATTGAATTTTAATTGGATTTGGAATTAAAATTAAAGGCTTAAATAACAAGTATTAAATAATTGAATTTTTATTAAAAATAAAAATTTTCATATTATATTTTTATTGGATAGACTTTTCTTTTATAAGAATTTTAAGATCTCATTTATATTTTTCTGACTTAATTTGGATTTTCTAAATTTATTTGAATTTGCAGAGATTTTTGGATTTGAATTAAAATAGAGAATACTAAACACACCCGGGTATAACTACCCCTAGCCACCGACTAGTGGGCCTAGTTCCAGCGTGGCAGCCACGTTGGCTTTGACCATGGTCAAAATCGAGGAGGCTTGGAGGCTTACTGCCGGCGAGCAAATCGTCGACGGCGGCGGCTCTGTGGTGCTCCCGCGGATGAGCGAGTAGTTTAATCCGAAGCAGAACAGCGAGGGGAATACAGTGGTGGTCTCGCCGCCACTTTATGGCCACCGGAGCTTGGCCGGTGATGGTGTACCGCGGCGGCGGAGATAGGCGCGTGCGGCGGTGACGCTACGATGCCTAATCGATCAAGGCGAGCACACTGGATGATCGAGGAGCTCACCAGGAGTCTGTAGAACTTGACGGCGAGCTTAATGGTGGACGGCATCGCCGGATTTCGTCTGCGCCGGTGTCGGGGAAGACGAGGTCATCGGCGACGATTCTCAGCGTGGCTGCTCGATTCTTTTTGTGGGATTAACAAGTCAAGGACGGTGGTCACAATCGTGTCCACGGCGAGGTTGGGGATAGTCTCTATCGACGGCGAGGTTGAACGGCCGGTGACTAGGGTTTCGGTAGGAAGGGGAAAAATTGAGAGGAGGAAGAAACGAGCAGCTAGGGTTCGCCCAGGGTTTTATACTGCGCTGCGGAGCACGCCACGCCACACCATCGAGCAAGGGCAGGCCGCCAGCGAGAGGGAGAAAGGGAGCACGCCTCCTCGCTGTCTTCCATGCGTGGAGAAGAAGATGAGGACGAAGCCCCCTCCTTCGTTTATATTTTCTTTTGAACCGGTACAGTGGGCTAGTAGGTGGGCTGCTGGTGGGTGGTGCTTGGGCCGCGTTGGTGGTCTCCTGCTGGGCCAGTTGTTGGGCTGCTGCGCTCTGGTGAGGTCCAGGTAAGGCTCTTTTCCTTTTCTGTTTATTTATTATCTGTTTTCTATCTTCTATTTGAATCTGATTTGAATTCAAATTTCAATTTGCAGGTTTCTTGTTATGTCAATTCAATTAAAAGATGGAGTGATGCATTACACCACATTCTTATTTGAAGCAAGTATTTTATATTAGATTACATTTCATGCTTGTTGGCTTTTTCAAAATAACAAATAGACATGAGTTTATATTTTCATTTTAATTTTCTTTTTCCTTGTGAATCAAATATTTTGGATTATTATAGTTGATACTTTCAACTCAAAGTATTTTAAAGGTTGTACTAAGACTTGGTTTCAATTTAGGTAATTGGTCACTTGCACATGTTTTTTTTATATGAGCACCAATGTATTATGGTTTTATAGTATCTATGGTAAACCCCTTGTTAAGGTTAATACTTTTCATTATCTTTGAAAGTATTTATGTAGGTATTATTTCAATCATGGTTGATCTTGGTTACAAGGATAAATGATTGATTACTACACATATGGTTCTAATGATGGAATGTAGCACAAGGTTTTTCTTATGTTCGAGAATTGAAGCATGAGACTTGGTTAATGTGCAATACTAGGGTTCTAATGTTATTTACCTAATGGCATATGGTTTGGAATCTCAATTATAGCTTGATTTATATTATGATCTCCATAGTGATACCTAAACAAGGGTTGAGATTTAATTCTAGATTGTAGAGATGAGATGACACCATATTGCATGTGCTAGGGTTTAATCTCCCCTAACCAAGGTAATATGGTTAGTTGCTTCATATCTTATGTGCTTCTTTAATTACTAAAGATTTGAGAATTGGTTTTATCTTCTACCAATTAACTTCTATTATTATCCTCAATTTATCATTAAAGTATCTACATTGGTAATAATTATTTTTATAGTTAACTTCGGTCAAATGGATTGTTGGTCTCTTACCATATAAAGTAGGGAGTTTTACTCTAAGGTTTTCTTAGGTTCTTTAATTTATGAAACATAGATATGGTAAGATTCTTCTTATGATCACCAAGTGATTCACAAGTTAAGGTTGGAATATAAGCCTAGGGTTGATTACTAGTGATTTCCCTATAATTTCATGGGTGAATACTATTTACTTATCCTATTAGGGTTTAACTTATCCTCACATATCTCCAAAGCATGATCATATATTATATATGATCATCTTGTTCTTAACATTTTTACCTCAAGTTCTTAGGGTTTATGATCATCACTCGATTTGTAATGATCAAGGTTTGGATTCCTAGGGATCTCTCATTAAATGGGTTCTCACTTCCATGATCAAGCATTGTCTAAATCAATCAAGGTATAGCACTTCTAATTTACCTTCTTGTATGGGTCTACTATGATTGTCTCTTTAGTTTATATCCCAGGAGAATGCCTGGGATATTATGTTAGGGTTCTACTTACTCAACGATGATATTATCATCTGGGTATATGGGTGGTTCTCTCCCTCAAACTCCAGTGTTGCCTCAACTAACTTGAGTGTAACATCATAATTGATCTCTCTTATATAAGAATGGATTATTCTAGGTTATGGTGTACTCCTAATACTCTAGTTCAATGGTTGTCCTTTATTCTGAATTAGGTAAAGCTAGGATTGATATGAATGGACTCTCTCATTTGGAAAGGACTTCAATGCTAACCTAAGGTTATTCTCCAAAGATAATGATGTGGTCACCAATATCTATGGTTAACATAAATGGGTTCTCTCTCTAGAAAATGTCTTCAATAATATCCTAGGGTTTCTCTGAGATGATGATTTGAATACATGGATGTATATTCAAGGTTTAGTTCAAGGTTTATCATTGATCCTCTAATAAGTAACATAGAACTCTCCCTTCTCTAGGTTTGATGTATATTAATATGTAGTAGAGAGGATTATATATTTCTAGAGTTTATCTCCTTGTCTTGCTTCCAAGAATGAAGTAAAATAAATACCATGAGATTCATGGTAGGATCATGGATTAGTTTAAGACATGGAAAAGATAAGTGAAGAATAGTTTCTCCAATTATTGTTACTTGATTCCAATTAAATGGATGTTCATATGTTATGGCAAGGAATTCCATATTATGATCTTTTATAAGATCAAGCAATTGATCATTGAGTAAAGTGTTGTTGTGTTGATTATTAGTCCATTTGATCTAACCCCTTAGATCAAATCATCTTTACCCAAAACAAGGTTTTAACAAAGTCACATTGAGGTTTATAGTGCTTGACTTGATGAGCTACTTCAATTCCACCAAGGTCAAGTGAAACTTCGGCTATCGTGGATCTGTTTTACTTTAAAGCGCGAAAATTCCCCAGATTTTCTATGCATGATGCAATGCACACATCTGTTTCCTCTATTTTTGTAACCCCATTACCTGGGATATTACAGTCTCTACCCCTTAAACTAAACTTCGTCCTCGAAGTTTGATATCTCTCACGTTTCGGAGTGTGCATCTGACTTGTGCAGACTACGACTTTTCTCGAACTCCGTAGTGATCTCACTGGATATAATTGAATATATCCCTTGTCCAGATTCTTCCTGGAATCCATGAGTGTCTGTCTCTGAGTCATGGTTTCTTACTTCAATTCCATGATTACTTTCAATATTATAATCCTGCTTCCTTTCTCATTGCAGATTCAATGATTGGGATTTCTTCTGGTGCTGCTAGTCTTAACTGAGGATTAATTTGATAACATACTCCTAATTGGTAAATAGGTCTTTGTTGTGATGTTGGACAACTCCCCTTTAGATACTTGGGTATTCCAATCCATTACAAAAAAACTCAGGAATTCGGATTGGTATCCGGTAGAAACACGGTTTGAGAGTAAATTAGGATGATGGAAAGGGAAGTTACTATCCTATGGTGATAGGTTAGTCCTTATTATTTCAGTATTAACTAGCTTACCGATGTTTATGTTGTCTTTCCTGCAAATACCTGTTGGGGTAAGGAAACATTTGGACTTCTGTAGATCTAGGTTCTTTTGGCAGTCCGACGAAAACAAAAGAAACTACCAGCTTACAAAATGAACATTGTTTCTCGACCCAAAGATCAAGCGGGCTTAGGTATTGAGGTTCTCGAAATCAAAAACATATGCTTATTGAGTAAATGGCTCTTTAAACTTCTTAATGAAGACGGGGTGTGGCAAGAATTGCTACATAATAAATGCCTAAGACAAAAGACGTTATCGGGGGTGCAAGCTAGGCCTACCGATTCCCCATTCTGGAAAGGATTGATGTGGGTCAAACAGGAGTTTTTTCTAGGGGTTTTTTCAAAGTGGGTAATGGTATGAGTATCCGCTTCTGGGAAGATACCTGGTTAGGAAATACTTCTTTGGCTCAACGGTATCCATCCTTGTATAATATTGTACACCATAAGAATGTCACAATTGCACATGTGTTAGCCCAAGCACTGTTGAACATTACATTTTGAAGGGTGTTGGGTGGTAACAAGTGGACTTCATGGTTACAATTATGTCGGAAACTCATGATGGTAAATTTGAATGAAGAGGACGATCGTTTTGTTTTGAATTTGACATCTAATGGTTTGTTTACGGTGAAGTCGATGTATGAAGATCTTATGTGTGACCATACCCCTTTTCTGAAAAAGTATCTCTTGAAGGTTAAAATTCCTCTTAAGATTAAGATTTTCATGTGGTTTTTGAGTAATAAGGTTCTGTTGACTAAGGACAATCTAGTTAAACGTCATTGGAATGGGTGTACAAAATGTGTTTTCTGTGGGGAACAGGAGACCATTCAACACCTTTTTATTGAATGCCCTTTAGCTATGCTCTTATGGCGTACAGTTAATTTCACTTATGATCTTCCACCTCAGACCAATATTACTAATAGGTTTGGTAATTGGTTAAATGGAGTAGTGATGACCCACAAGTATAGGGGATCGCAACAGTATTCGAGGGAAGTAAAACCCAATTTATTGATTCGACACAAGGGGAGCCAAAGAATATTTGTAAGCCTTGACAGCGGAGTTGTCAATTCAGCTGCACCTGGAAATAGACTTGCTCGCAATAGTTTATTGATACGTCTCCAACGTATCTATAATTTCTTATGTTCCATGCTAGTTTTATGACAACACATACATGTTTTGTTCACACTTTATATCGTTTTGATGCGTTTTCCGGAACTAACCTATTGACGAGATGCCGAAGTGCCAGTTCCTGTTTTCTGCTGTTTTTGGTTTCAGAAATCCTAGTAAGGAAATATTCTCGGAATTGGACGAAATCAACGCCCAGCATCTTATAATTCCACTAAGCTTCCAGAACACCCGAGAGCCACCAGAGGAGAGCCACAGGGGGCCCACACATGGGGCTGGCGCGGCCAGGCTAGGGCCCGCGCCACCCTGTTGTGTGGCGGCTCCGTACCCCCTCCGACTCTGCCTCTTCGCCTATATAAAGGTCCCTGCCCTAATTCTTCGATACGGAAAAACCACGGTACGAGAAACCTTCCAGAGCCGCCGCCATCGCGAAGCCAAGATCTGGGGGACAGGAGTCTCTGTTCCGGCACGCTGCCGGGACGGGGAAGTGCCCCCGGAAGGCTTCTCCATCGACACCACCGCCACCTCCATCAACGCTGTTGTCTCCCATGAGGAGGGAGTAGTTCTCCCTCGAGGCTAAGGGCTGTACCGGTAGCTATGTGGTTAATCTCTCTCCTATGTACTTCAATACAATGATCTCATGAGCTGCCTTACATGATTGAGATTCATATGAGCTTTGTATCACTATTAGTCTATGTGCTACTCTTGTGATGTTATTGAAGTAGTCTATTCCTCCTTCACGGTGTAATGGTGACAGTGTGTGCATCGTGTAGTACTTGGCGTAGGTTATGATCATAATCTCTTGTAGGTTATGGAGTTAATTATTACTATGATAGTATTGATGTGATTTATTCCCCCTACATAGTGTAAAGGTGACAGTGTGTATGCTATGTTAGTACGGTTTAAATTGCAAAGATCTATTATGCTCTAAGGTTACTTAAACATGAATACCGAATGTTGTGGAGCTTGTTAACTCCTGCATTGAGGTGCTCTTGTAGCCCTACACAACGAATGGTGTTCATTATCAAACAAGAGTATATGTAGCACAAAGGAAGAGAACTTATTTATTTATGTGATCAATATTGAGAGTGTCCACTAGTGAAAGTATGATCCCTAGGCCTTGTTTCCAAATACTGCAATCATCGCTTGTTTGCTGTTTTACTGCATCTTTACTTCCTGCAATATTACTACCATCAACTGCACGCCAGTAAGCACTTTTTTGGCGCCGTTACTACTGCTCATATTCATTCATACCACTTGTATTTCACTATCTCTTCGTCGAACTATTGCACCTATACATCTGAGAAGTGTATTAGGTGTGTTGGGGACACAAGAGACTTCTTGTATCGTGATTGCAGGGTTGCTTGAGAGGGATATCTTTGACCTCTTCCTCCCTGAGTTCGATAAACCTTGGGTGATCCACTTAAGGGGAACTTGCTGCTGTTCTACAAACCTCTGCTCTTGGAGGCCCAACACTGTCTACAAGAATAGAAGCACCCGTAGACATCAAGCACTTTTCTGGCGCCGTTGCCGGGGAGGAAAGGTAAAAGGCACTCATACTCCGGTCCCAGGTAACTAAGTACTTTTCTGTTGCCATTGTGTGTGTGCTCGAAGCTATTTCCTTTAGATCCTGCAATTGCATCTTTTTGTTTCTTGTTAAACACTAGTAAGGCATAATGGAAAACATCTGTGAGCTTTTTAAACTATTTCCTGAGTCAAGACATGAATGGTTTAATGCGGATATTAAAAAACCTATGGAACCTTATTTGCATGCTAGTAGTAATATTAGTATGAACGCTTTGAACACCATTGTTGCTAATTATATGGAAAATTCTAAGCTTGGGGAAGCTGGTTTTGATGAGCATGACATTTTTAGTCCCCCAAGCATTGAGGAGAAAATTTTCTTTGATGATACTTTGCCTCCTATTTATGATGATTATAATGATAGTGGTCTTTTGGTGCCGCCTACTATCGAGAGTAAATTTTATTATGATTATACTATGCCTCCTACACTTGATGAGAATAATAATGATAGCTACTTTGTTGAATTTGCTCCCACTACAACTAATAAAATTGATTATGCTTATGTGGAGAGTAATAATTTTATGCATATAGCTCATGATAAGAATGTTTCATTTGATACTTATATTGTTGAATTTTTTCATGATGCCACTGAAAGTTATTATGAGAGAGGAAAATATGGTTGTAGAAATTTTCGTGTTAGTAAAACACCTCTCTTTTTGCTGAAAATCTTGAAGTTACACTTGTTTTATCTTTCTATGCTTGTCGCATTATGCTTCATGAATTTGTTTACTTACAAGATTCATTTTCATAGGAAGTGGGTTAGGCTTAAATTTGTTTTGAATTTTCTTCTTGATGCTCTCTTTTGCTTCAACTCTTATTTCTTGGGAGTGCATCATTGAAATTACTGAGCCCATCTTAACGGCTATAAAGAAAGCACTTCTTGGGAGATAACCCATGTGTTTATTTTACTACAGCACTTTTGTTTTATATTTGAGTCTTGGAAGTTTTTACTACTGTAGCAACCTCTCCTTATCTTATTTTATTGCATTGTTGTGCCAAGTAAAGTCTTTGATAGCAAGGTTGATACTAGATTTGGATTACTGCGCAGAAACAGATTGCGTCTGTCACGATTTTGGGCAGGGTTCTCTCGTAGGTAACTCAGAAAAATCTGCCAATTTACGTGCGTGATCCTCAGATATGTACGCAACTTTCATTCAATTTGAACTTTTTCATCTGAGCAAGTCCAGTGCCTCTAAAAAATTCGTCTTTACGGACTGTTCTGTTTTGACAGATTCTGCCTTTTATTTCGCATTGCCTCTTTTGTTGTGTTGGATGGATTTCTTTGTTCCATTGACTTTCAGTAGCTTTGGGCAATGTCCAGAAGTGTTAAGAATGATTGTGTCACCTCTGAACATATGAATTTTTGATTATGCACTAACCCTCTAATGAGTTTGTTTTAAGTTTTGTGTGGAGGAAGTTTTCAAGGGTCAAGAGAGGAGGATGATATACTATGATCAAGAAGAGTGAAAAGTCTAAGCTTGGGGATGCCCCCTTGGTTCATCCCTGCATATTTCAAGAAGACTCAAGCATCTAAGCTTGGGGATGCCCAAGGCATCCCCTTCTTCATCAACAATTTATCAGATTTCTTCTCTTGAAACTATATTTTTATTCGGTAACATCTTATGTGCTTTACTTGGAGCGTCTGTTTGTTTTTGTTTTGTTTGAATAAATTCATGATTGTGTGGGAGAGAGACACGCTCCGCTGTTGCGTATGAACACATGTGTTCTTAGCTTTACTTTTAATGTTCATGGCGAAGGTTGAAACTGCTTCGTTCATTGTTATATGGTTGGAAACAGTAAAATGCTGCATGTGGTAATTGGTATAATGTCTTGAATAATTTGATACTTGGCAATTGTTGTGCTCATATAGATCATGTTTAACCTCTTGCATCATGTACTTTGCACCTATTAATGAAGAACTACATAGAGCTTGTTAAAATTTGGTTTGCATGATTGTTCTCTAGAGTCTAGATATTTTCTAGTTAAGGTGTTTGAACAACAAGGAAGACGATGTAAAGTCTTATAATGCTTACAATATGTTCATATGTGAGTCTTGCTGCACCGTTTTATACTTGAGTTTGCTTCAAACAACCTTGCTAGCCTAGCCTTGTATTGAGAGGAATTCTTCTCCTGCATCCAAATCCTTGAGCCAAAAACTATGCCATTTGTGTCCACCATACCTACCTACCACATGCTATTTCTCTGCCATTCCAAGCAAATACTTCATGTGCTACCTTTAAACAATTCAAAAGCTATTATCTCTTATTTGTGTCAATGTTTTATAGCTCATGAGGAAGTATGTGGGTTTTTATCTTTCGATCTTGTCATTTACTTTTGACAGACTTTCACAATGGACTAGTGGCATATCCGCTTATCCAATAATGTTGCAAAAAGAGCTGGCAATGGGGTGCCCAGCCCCAATTAATTAACTTGCATTAATAATTCTCTTCACATGCTTTGCCCTGATCTATCAGTAAGCAACTTAATTTTGCAAATAGACACTCCTTCATGGTATGTGATTATTGGAAGGCACCCGAGGATTCGGTTAGCCATGGCTTGAGAAAGCAAAGGTTGGGAGGAGTGTCATCTAAAAAAATAAAAAAATATAAACTAAACTAAATTACATGTGTAAACAAAAGAGAAGAGGGATGATCTACCTTGCTGGTAGAGATAACGTCCTTCATGGGAGCCGCTCTTGAAAGTCTGGTTGATAAGGTAGTTAGAGTACCCGCTACCATTCGTTGAAAACAACAAACACCTCTCAAAACTTTACTTTTATGCTCTCTATATGATTTCAAAACATAAAAAGCTCTAGCACATGATTTAATCCCTGCTTCCTCTCGCGAAGGGCCTTTCTTTTACTTTATGTTGAGTCAGTTTACCCACTTCTTTCTATCTTAGAAGCAAACACTTGTGTCAACTGTGTGCATTGATTCTTACATGTTTACCTATTGCACTTGTTATATTGCTTTATGTTGACAACTATCCATGAGAAATACATGTTTTTTTGACACGCAAGACTGTGAGGCAAAAAGCCCCACAGCAATTTTCCTTTTTATTTAAAACTCAAAAAAGTCCAGAGATATGTACAAAAAGAAACTGTACAAAACCTACAAGAAAAAGGCTCTAAGGCAGAGACCTAATCCAAGAAATAAATCTATCCTTATGCTTCAGCTTAATCCTATATTGCAGCAAAGATATGTCATGTATGAACTTTGTCTTCCACTTAATGAAAGAACTCCTCTCAGCACTGAATATTTTCCCATTTCTTATCAGCCAAATGTTCCAGCAAGCCAGAATCATGACTTCCATAAAGAAAGGTTGAGCAAAACTTCTTCTGGCATTATTCAGTACTACTTGCATATCATCATGAGCATCCCAGGTAATCTGTAGGTAATTCCAGATTCTAGAACTAAAATTACATTCAAAGAACAAATGTATCCGATCCTCATACCTTCTTCCTGGACACAACACACAATGCTCATCCTCAGTCACTCTCCAATGCCTTCTCTTTAACAAATCCCTTGTATTCAGTCTGTCAGATAGGAGCAACCAAGCAAATACCTTGTGTTTCATCACACAACTAGATTTCCAAATCCATCTATACACATTAGGTACCTGAAGGTGGCTATGAATGTGTCTGTAGAAACTAGCAGAAGAATATTTGTCTCCCCAACAATAAGCCCACTGATCATTTCCTTGTGTCAAAGGATTATCCTGCATTAATTGCTGAAGTTGGACTAGCTCCTGGTAAGCCTGAGCAGAAAAAGGCAAATAAAACAGAGAGGAAATGTCCTCCTCCTGATAAACTTGAGCTACTGAATTGTTGGGAGATAAAGCATAAGAGAATAATCTTGGAAATCTCTGTCCCATAGGCACAGATGACCCATTCACCTTCCAATTATCGGACTGTAATAGTACAGTTGTCCCCTTTACCATGAGTGATAGCAGCCACCCCTCTATAATTATCAACATGCTTCATAACATCTCTCCACCAAAAAGATCCACATAGTTTCTCTTCATGAGGTATTTTCCCTTCATAATGTGCAAACCAGATTAACTTCACCCATGGCAACTCCTTTTTATTATAGAACTTATCCAGAAATTTCAAGTAACAAAGCAAGCATTTTGTTTTTGGAAATTAACTATCCCTAAGCCTCCTTTGAGCTTTGGCTTACAAATCATATCCCATGCTGCCAGGGATTGCTTAGGCATACCATCTTTATCTCTCCACAGACACTGCCTCAAGATTCTATCCAACTGATTGGTCAGCCCCACTGGTAATTGCAATGAGCACAAAAAGTGTAAAGGCATAGAAGCCAAGGCAGAGTTGATTAATTGCAAACGAGCTCCTTGAGATAAAAACTTGAACTAGAGGTTAACTTCCTCTCCAACTGACATACTAGGGGTGAAAGTTCAGTAATGGTTGGTTTGGTAGTGCCCACAGGCAAACCAAGGTAAGTAAAAGGCATCCTACCAATTTGACAATCAAATACAGCAGCTAACTCCTGCATCAAGTCATCTGGCACATTGATGGGAAGCATCTGAGATTTATCATAATTGATCTTTAAACCAGTGGACATAGAGAACTTCCTTAACACCTCCTTAACCAGGATTAATTGATCTTTATCAGCAGGGAGGATCAATAAAGTATCATCAGCATACTGCACAATAGGAAAGTCTGGATCATTGGTGGCAATTGGTAAAGATAATAATCCTTGCATCACCAAATCATTTAAAACAGACTGTAAAAGATCAGATCCAAACAGATAAAACAAAGGAGAAATTGGGTCACCCTACCTGACACCCCTTCTGCACTCAAATTGCTTTCCAGGTATTCCATTCAACATAATAGATGATGTCCCAGTAGATAAAATAATTCTGGCCCAATTAATCCACTTGGCATTAAACCCCTTATACTGCATTACTTGCAAAATTGCCTCATGCTCAATGGTGTCAAAGGCCTTAGCAAAATCCAACTTGAGTAGGATAATAGGTTTCTTAGATGCATGACATAAAAATAAATATTCAAACGACCATGCCAAACAGTCCTGTATAGACCTATTTCTCAAGAAACCATATTGATTCTTATGAACACAAGCAAGAATCTTATCCTGTAATCTGTTAGCAGCCAGCTTTGTCAAAAATTTGACACACACACTGGTTAAGGAAATGGGCCTAAAATCATTAACTAGCACAGGGGCTTGCTTTTTTGGCACCAAGGTTATAAAAGATCCATTTATATTCTTCAATTGTATGGTCTCATCATGAAAATCAGCAGCTAACTTATAGAAATCCTTCTTTATAATGGGCCAGCATTTTTTCAGAAAGAGACCATTAAATCCATCAGGTCCAGGTGCTCTATCCACAGGCATATTCTTTATAACTTCATCCATTTCTTTTTCCTCAAAGGGCCTAGTTAACTCATGCAAGCCATCCACAACCTGTAGAATTCTAGGTAAATCAAACTGCATAGAGATTGGTTCAGACCTACCCATTCTGTCTTTATACTCTCTCCAAAGCAAACCAGCCATACCCTGATGATCTGTTACTTCATTTCCATCCACATCTTTCAACATAGCAATAGCATTTCTCCTATACCTCTCTGTAGCCATGGCATGAAAAAACTTTGTATTATCGTCACCCTGGTGTATCCAACGTATAGTACATCTTTTTTTCCAATAATTACACTCTGCCAAAAGCAAGCCATCCAAATGGATTTTCACAACATTCCTGAAGTTGAATTCAACTGTATATAAAGGCCTCTGCTCCTCTAAAGAGTCCAAGGAAAGAATGACATGATTACAGTTTTTTATCAGCTGTTTTAACTTAGCCAAGCTGACATGCCATTTTTTCAATTCATGTCTCAAAGTTTTCAACTTATCAGATAGTATAGCAGAACTATATTTCTTTATTGACCCTTTATCCCAAGAATTCTTGACACATTCAATAAACCCTGGCATGCTAACCCAATAATTATCAAATCTGAAGATTGAGGCTTTAGGTATATCGTTGTCAACATTCAAGACACAGGGCACATGATCGGATCCAATTTTGGCTAAGGGCAATACCATAGTATTTGGGTAATCAACAATCCAATTAGCACTGGTGAAAAACCAATCCAGCTGCTCCAAGAGTGGATCCTTCTGCATATTAGACCAAGTGTACACTCTTCCTTTGATAGGCAACTCCAAAAGACCTAAGCGTCCAATTATCTCATTAAACAAGAACATGTCATTGACATCACCCCCAGGTTTATTCCTATTATCTTGAGATCTCATAAAATTAAAATCTCCCATGATAACCCAGTTATCCTTATCAGGTATGTGCAAGTTATACAGCCATGACACAAAATTATCTCTCTCTTCACCTTGACAAGGTCCATACACACAAACCAAACTCCAAGAATTATTGTTATGTTTTGAGGTGAAATTAACTTGCACACCATACCTCACAGACTGCACCAATAGACCTGAGAAAACTGAAGAGTTCCATATGACAATAATACCCCCAGAAGCTCCCACCGAGGGAGAAAAAACAAAATTATCAAACCTCTTGGGACAGAACTGCCTAATCAACTTCCAATCAAAAGATTCACATTTTGTTTCTTGCAAACATATGATATCACATTCACTTTCTTCAATTTTTGCTCTTACTTCCCTTTGTCTGTTTTCAGAATTTAAACCACGAACATTCCAACAGAACACACGCCATTTCCTTCGGGATAACTTATTCATAGACAGTAAAGAAAACAGAGCATATAAGACTGACACATAATGCCAATCACAGCCATAAACACAACCCACAGAAATAAGCCAGAGAAGTTAACCATATTGCTGACAGAGGCATTAAGGTCTTTAACTGAAAAACCATACCACACACCCAAATCATGACAGCTAGCCATACTGATGACAGCAGGAGCAAGAGCTTTAGCAAAAGCAACAACCAGCACCCACACAAGACCCCACCACAGTCCCCACACCACACTCCACAGTCTAGATTCACCTGATACATCAAAAGCCATACATAGAAAGCACCAATGACACCATATATATAACATGCACCACAGCCTTATGCATCGATCGCTTCTTCTTCTTCTCCTTCCCAGGTGCAGCTTCAAGCTGCTCCTTGCTTAACTTATCTGCAGCAATCCCCAAAGCCTGTCCAACTCTTTGGAGCACTGCAATAGGAATAGCTGGTGCCTGAGCTTGACTCTCCTCATCATAGCTTGCTGTTGGCTCATCCTGCCTTGGAGATTGATCCTTCTCCTCTGCTGTCACTAATAGATTCCTTGCCCTAGACTTCTTCTTAATCTTTGGCTGAACAGACAGTATTGGGGCTGATTTATAACCATCCAAATTAAGGCAGCTCCTAGTGAATCTTCTCTCAGATGACTGCACTAGTGGAGTAGCATATTTCTTCCTACCCCTACTCTTGACAACCTCAGCTTTAGATTTAACAGGAGTTTGCTCTCCCATCACTTCTATCACACCCTCATTCTCTCCACTATGTCCAGATGAACTCCCTAACTGTTTGAAGCATGCCTTCATGTTACCTTCTTTCTGCAGCTCAACCACTGACATAGAATCACCAAACAACTTTGTAAGAAGCCCAAATGGTGCCCACTTCAATGCCTCTGGGACAAACCTGCTGCAGAAGAAGGGAAGCACCAAATGAAGAGCACGTGCACACAACATCTCAGGTGGCAAGACAGGACCAAAAACTGTCTGGACCATTCCAATGTTCAGCTCATTATATAAAGCTTGCATATTGTTATACTGCTGCTGTGGCTGCACCTCTAACATATTGACAGAAGAACTAGAACTGTCTGAAAGATTGAGCACCATTGACTCCTGCATCTCCTGCAGCACTCCCTGATCCTCTTGCCCAACCAACACCTGCTCCTCCACCTGATTCAACATATTCTCCTGGTGCCAGCCACCCTGTTGCCCCATCCCACCTCCTTGTTCACCTTGCATGCCCCGACCCAGCATTTTCTATCGCATCCCATCCAATTTCGGGAATTGAGGATTAACAAACATGTTGTTATTGTGCTGCTGCAACTCTCCCGGAAAAGGGTGAGGGTTCCCATCGAGAGGCATCCGATCCTCATCAGCAGGCAAAGCATCCGCAAATTCAGCAGACAAGATGTAAACAGGTGCAGTCCAAGACTCCTTGACCCCTCCAACTGTTGCAAACTTGTTAAAAACAACATCACGAGGAACCAATTGGGGTGATGGGAAGGATGCATAGACTAACACTCTATCCTTGACAGGATCATTACTGTTCCAGGTATGAAACTGCCCAAAAGTAGCCACAGCATGCGCAATGTCATAGTCATTGCGATAATCTGGATGCACACCAAGCATCATCAGCCATCCACGACGAAAACCTAGTGTTGCACGATGATTCTGCGGAGCCTCCCCAACATGCACAAACCTAAGCAGCCGATTCTGAATCTGATACTACCCATGCTGAACCAATGCATTAACAGAGTTCGGGCTGCTCATCTCGTAGAGCCCCACACCAAACAAGCTAGGCTGAGAAGTTACCACATTGCGCTGCAGTGGCCCGATGAGGAAGTCACGTACTTGCTCTCTCCAAAGCGCCAATGCCGCCGGCGGTGGCGTCGGCTCCACCAATGCGATGCAGTAGGAGAGGTGCCGCGCCGGAGGATCTTGCGCCGGATAGTAGAACGTGCGCGGCAGTCGGGTTGGACCTCCATCGATGATCTCAAGTTGAAAGCAATTGCTGAAACTTCATCATCCTTTGTGTTGCTTCAATGCCTTCTACTTTGAATCTATTGCTTTATGAGTAACTCTTATGCAAGTCTTATTGATGCTTGTCTTGAAAGTATTATTCATGAAAAGTCTTTGCTATATGATTCAGCTTGTTTAGCCATCATCTTTACCATTGCTTCGAATCGCTCGCATTCAAATCATATGCTTTACAATAATGTTGATCAAGATTATGTTGGTAGCATGTCACTTAAGAAATTATCATTGTTATCGTTTACCTACTCGAGGGCGAGTAGGAACTAAGCTTGGGGATGCTTGATACGTCTCCAACGTATCTATAATTTCTTATGTTCCATGCTAGTTTTATGACAATACCTACATGTTTTGTTCACACTTTATATCGTTTTGATGCATTTTCCGGAACTAACCTGTTGACGAGAT
Source organism: Lolium rigidum (assembly GCF_022539505.1). Lineage (NCBI taxonomy): Eukaryota > Viridiplantae > Streptophyta > Magnoliopsida > Poales > Poaceae > Lolium > Lolium rigidum. Next base: position 298,864,562 of record NC_061508.1, read on the forward strand.
GCCGAAGTGCCGTTCTCGTTTTCTCGCTGTTTTTGGTTTCAGAAATCCTAGTAAGGAAATATTCTCGGAATTGGACGAAATCAACGCCCAGCATCTTATAATTCCACGAAGCTTCCAGAACACCAGAGAGCCACCAGAGGAGAGCCACAGGGGGCCCACACATGGGGATGGCGCGGCCAGGCTAGGGCCCGCGCGCCACCCTGTTGTGTGGCTTCTCCGTACCCCCTTCGACTCCGCCTCTTCGCCTATATAAAGGTCCCTGACCTAAATCTTCGATACGGAAAAACCACGGTACGAGAAACCTTCCAGAGCCGCCGCCATCGTGAAGCCAAGATCTGGGGGACAGGAGTCTCTGTTCCGGCACGCTGCCGGGACGGGGAAGTGCCCCCGGAAGGCTTCTCCATCGACACCACCGCCACCTCCATCAACGCTGTTGTCTCCCATGAGGAGGGAGTAGTTCTCCCTCGAGGCTAAGGGCTGTACCGGTAGCTATGTGGTTAATCTCTCTCCTATGTACTTCAATACAATGATCTCATGAGCTGTCTTACATGATTGAGATTCATATGAGCTTTGTATCACTATTAGTCTATGTGCTACTCTTGTGATGTTATTAAAGTAGTCTATTCCTCCTTCACGGTGTAATGGTGACAAGTGTGTGCATCGTGTAGTACTTGGCATAGGTTATGATCATAATCTCTTGTAGGTTATGGAGTTAATTATTACTATGATAGTATTGATGTGATTTATTCCCCCTTCATAGTGTAAAGGTGACAAGTGTGTATGCTATGTTAGTACTCGGTTTAAATTGCAAAGATCTATTATGCTCTAAGGTTACTTAAACATGAATACCGAATGTTGTGGAGCTTGTTAACTCCGGCATTGAGGTGCTCTTGTAGCCCTACACAACGAATGGTGTTCATTATCAAACAAGAGTATATGTAGCACAAAGGAAGAGAACTTATTTATTTATGTGATCAATGTTGAGAGTGTCCACTAGTGAAAGTATGATCCCTAGGCCTTGTTTCCAAATACTGCAATCATCGCTTGTTTACTCGTTTTATTGCATCTTTACTTCCTCGCAATATTACTACCATCAACCGCACGCCAGCAAGCACTTTTCTCGGCGTCGTTACTACTCGCTCATATTCATTCATACCACTTGTATTTCACTATCTCTTCGTCGAACTAGTGCACCTATACATCCGACAAGTGTATTAGGTGTGTTGGGGACACAAGAGACTTCTTGTATCGTGATTGCAGGGTTGCTTGAGAGGGATATCTTTGACCTCTTCCTCCCCGAGTTCGATAAACCTTGGGTGATCCACTTAAGGGAAACTTGCCGTCTGTTCTACAAACCTCTGCTCTTGGAGGCCCAACACCGCCTACAAGAATAGAAGCACCCGTAGACATCATTTAT
>NC_061508.1:298866078-298907041 GCF_022539505.1 Lolium rigidum
ATATTGGGTTTCGCAATGGCGGCGGAGTTCTGGATGTCTTCTGCAAAATTGGTCGAACCCCCGTGCATTTTTAGGTCAAGGGCTTTAAGTAGTCCAGAGGGGAGCGTCGGGGGCTGGCCGAGGCGGCCTCACCATATGGCGGTGCGGCCATGGGCCCACCGCGCCGCCACGTGGTGTGCGCACCTCGTTGCCCCGTCCGTTACATCTTCTGGCTCCGTGGGTCTTCTGTAAAAATAGGCCCATTGCAATTATTTCCGGGGATTTTCCTGAAAGTTGATTTTTTGCACAAAAATAAGACACCAGGGCAATTCTGCTGAAAACAGCGTTAGTCTGTGTTAGTTGTATCCAAAATACACAAATTATAGGTAAAACAATAGCAAAAGTGTTCGGGAAAGTATCAAGTAGATAGACAATCTAAGGCTTTTATCCGGATTGGGGTTTCTGCTTTATGTTGGTCTATTTGCAGGGTCAAAAATGATATAGTTTTTAATAAAAAAAGTCTATTTTCATTTCTTGCAGGTTATCCATATGGTCTCCCATTGGGTCCAGCTTTGGGCCATACTCTCACCGGAGGGGCAACGGGGTGCCATGGCTTCTGGATGCACACGGCTCTTGATGGTCGCTCAGGATATATTGTGTCAGGCTGGTTGGCGACATACTAGAAGGCTATGTTGATGTGTAGTCATAGTATGTGTTGTTTTCGATGGTTGATTTTTTATCAATCCTCGGTGATGCGTGAGTTGTAAACGATATTATTTTGAACCATATTCTAATAAATGGCCGTGTGCATCGTCATGATGCATAAGCCGGGGTATACCCCCATTTCGAAAAGAAAAAAGACGCAGTTGGATTACGGTCTATGTATAATGTTGTAATGTCCATATCAAATCTGATAGTAATCATCTTGTCATATATTGGTCGATATTCTATCAAGTGCCCAGCTGTAATTTGTTCACCCAACATGCTATTTATTTTTATGGAGAGACACCTCTAGTGAACTATGGACCCCGGTCCTATTTTCTTCACTGATAAATTCTACTGCAATCCGGTTCTATTTACTTTCTGCAAACATTTCTTTCCATTCGATACGTCTAATCCTTTGTGTTCAGCAAACCGGTGAGATTGACAACCTCACTGCAAGTTGGGGCAAAGTACTTTGGTTGTGTTGTGTGCAGGTTCCACGTTGCTGACGCTGGTAGTGTGTCCTGCCACTAGTGAGCCAGCAACACCTTCAGAAGTCACGCCTTCCTCCTACTAGTCGATTAAACCTTGGTTTCGTACTGAAGAAAAACTTGTTGCTGTGCTCATCACACCTTTCTCTTGGAATTTTCCAACCGCTTCCACAACAACTGCCAACAAGATTGTCTGGCGCCATCGCCGGAGCACAATCACAAGCTATCTATCATGGCCTCGACCTTTTGAAAAAAGGCTTAATATGGAGAGTAGGAAATGGTCAAAGAATCAGAATTTGGCGTGATGCGTGGATTCCGAGAGCTTACTCGTATCGGCCAGTTTCGGAGAAGAGGAGGCGTAGGTTGCGCTTCGTCTCGGAGCTGATCGACCAGCATGGTAATTGGAACTTGGACCTCCTAACTCAATATTTTATGCTAGGGACATCACTGAAATCAAGAAAATAAAGCCATCAGTAGTGCATATGAACGACCAGCAAGCATGGGCTCCAACTAAACATGGGTTGTTCACTATGGAGGAGTCTTTGCGCCCCTCTCATTAGGCCAGCAGCTCTGTGCCGAATGGTACTCGCGCTATATGGGGTTTGGTGTGGAAATCGGATGTGCCGCCTAAAGTTCAAGATTTTGCATGGAAACTTGCAAATGACTGTTTGCCGACATGGAGGAATAAACAAAAGAGGAATTGAGAAACTACTGATCAGTGTCCTATATGTGGAAGAGATTGGCTGCTAAATTTCCTAGCATACCAAACGAAGGACATTGGAAATAAGGTCTTAATGATGTTATGGAGATCATGGCAGCATATTCGGAATGAGATAGTACATGATAAAAAACCACCACCGCTTGATGTATCAAAGAGATTTCTTATTAGCTACATGGAGTCCATACTAATGATCAAGTATCATACGACCGAGGATATATCTAAAGGAAAGTTTATATTCGGCTCTGGAGGAGCTGGGGAGAAGGACAAACAGGTAATCACCGGGCCTAGGTGGGTTCACCGGGCCTAGGTAGGTAATCACCGGAGAAACTAAACACAGATGGATCATTTGGCCCTAATGGAGATGCAGGAGCCGGAATACTGGTACGCGACCATCAAGGCGAGATTATTCTGTCCTCGTGTCGGAAATTATTAGCTTGCAAAGACCCCTTAGGCGCTGAACTTTATGTGCTCAAAGAGGGCATATCCTTGGTTTCACATTGGTGCAATAAACCCCTTATCATTGAAACGGATTGTTTGGAGATGGTTAATATGATTAAGAATAGTGATACTGATCGTTCAGCCCACGCCATGGTGATTGAAGAAATCAAAGCATTGTTGAAGGTTCGTCAAGCTTGTATTACTCATGTTAAGCGATGTCAGAATAATAGTAGTCATTACTTAGCAAACACTAGTAGAAAACAGGGCTTTCGTGTGAGCCTTTTGTCGCGGGCGCGCCAGCACCCGCGACAAATGGCCTGGCCACGTCGCCCCGAAACCATTTGGAGCGAGTCGGGCCTTTTATCGCGCCCTTTTGTCGCGGGCCGTATCACAACCCGCGACAAAATGGGTCTGAGCTCTGGCGCCTCCTGCCAGCACCCCTTTTGTCGCGGGTCGTAATACGGCCCGCGACAAAGGGCCATGCCTATATATAGACACGCAGCCAGCCCCCCACCTCCCTACATTTTTTTCCTTGGTGGTGAAAGGTGGAGGTGTATGCTAGCTCATTTTTTCTTCATGTGCACAAGAGGTGTTTGATGGAATGCTTGTGAGGGATGCCACTTGATTTTATTTGATAAGATTTCTCCTCTTTTTGATCCTAAAAGGTTAGCAACTATTTTCTCGTATATACATAGTCCGTACAATACTAATTTTAGCAAGGTGATTGCATCTGATACACTTATGATGCAGATGAGTCATCCATGGATGTACGGTAACCGATGTGCTCCCGCTTTCGGAGAGGGCGTGAATTCTTTCCTGCTTGTGGCCGAGGCCAACAAGTCGAAGCAAGGTTTTATGTGTTGTCCATGTCTGAAATGTAAGAATGAGAAGGATTACTCTTGCTCAAGAGACATTAAGAGCCACCTGCTTCGGTTTGGATTCATGTCCAGCTATAATGTTTGGACCAAGCACGGAGAAGAAGGGGTTATGATGGAAGACGGCGATGAAGAAGAAGATAACGATGACCAGTATCGATCTATGTTCTCTGAATGCGATGATACCGCAATGGACGGCAATGAAGAAGAAGGAGGTGAAGAACATGCATCAAATGATCCTGTTGATGATGATCTTCGTCGGGCCATTTCTGATGCAAGAAGAGACTGTGCCACGGATAAGGAGAGGTTGCAGTTCGACAAGATGTTAGAGGACCACCACAAATTGTTGTACCCAGGTTGTGAAGATGGACATAGAAAGCTGGGTAGCATATTGGAATTGCTGAAATGGAAGGCAGAGGTCGGTGTGACTGACTCGGGATTTGAGAAATTGATGATAATATTAAAGAAGATGTTTCCAAGAAATAACGAATTGCCCGTCAGTACATATGAAGCAAAGAAGCTTGTCTGCCCTCTAGGATTAGATGTGCAGAAGATACATGCATGCATTAATGACTGTATCCTCTACCGCGGTGAGAAGTACGAGAATTTGAATAAATGCCCGATATGAGGTGCATTGCGGTATAAGATCAGAAAATATGACCCTGGTGATGTTGAGGGCGAGCCACCCAGGAAGAGGGTTCCTACGAAGGTGATGTGGTATGCTCCCATAATACCACGGTTGAAACGTTTGTTCAGAAACAAAGAGCATGCCAAGTTGTTGCGATGGCACATGGAAGAACGTAAGAAAGACGCGATGTTCAGGCACCCCGCTGATGGTCGACAGTGGAGAAACATCGGGAGAGAGTTCCCGGATTTTGCGGGTGAGGCAAGGAACTTATACTTTGGTCTAAGTACGGATGGCATGAATCCTTTTGGGGAGCGAGCTGCGGTCACAGACACCTGGCCCGTGACTCTATGTATCTACAATCTTCCTCCTTGGTTGTGCATGAAGCGGAAGTTCATTATGTTGCCGATGCTTATCCAAGGCCCAAAGCAACCGGGCAACGACATTGATGTGTACCTAAGGCCATTAGTCGATGAACTTTTGGAGTTGTGGGCCAAACCAGGTGTACGTGTGTGGGATGAGCACACCGAGCAAGAATTTGACCTACGAGCGTTGCTATTCGTAACCATCAATGATTGGCCTGCTCTTAGTAACATTTCGGGACGGACGAACAAAGGATACAATGCATGCACACACTGTTTAGATGAGACTGAAAGTAAATATTTGGGAAAAAGCAAAAAAGTTGTGTACCCGTTCAATCGTCGTTTCCTTCCGCGCAAGCATCCCTTAAGGAAAAAAGGCAAGCATTTCGATGGCGAGGCTGACCGCCATCCGAAGCCTGTCCCCCGTAGTGGTGCTGATATATTTGACATGGTCAAGGATTTAAATGTTATCTTTGGAAAGGGTCCAGGCAGTCGACCTGTTCCGAAAGACGATGACGGACACGCGCCCATGTGGAAGAAGAAATCTATTTTTTGGGAGCTAGAATATTGGAAAGTCCTGGAAGTCCGCTCTGCAATCGACGTGATGCACCTGACCAAGAATCTTTGTGTGAATATTCTAGGTTTTCTGGGCGTGTGTGGAAAGACAAATGATACACCAGAAGCACGGGAGGACCAGGAAAGTCATAAAGGACGAAACGGCAATCATCCAGGGCAGTTTGTAGGGCCTACCGGCTACGCTCTTACCAAACAAGAGAAGGAGATCTTTTTTGAAGCCCTATTCAGTATCAAGGTTCCATCTGGTTTCTCGTCGAATATAAAGGGGATAGTAAATATGAAGGAGAAAAAAATTCTAGAACACTGAAGTCCCATGAGCTGTCACGTGCTTATGACACAATTGCTTACGGTTGCATTGAGGGGACTTCTACCAGAAAATGTTCGACTAGCCATTGTGAAGATATGTGCATTCCTCAACGCAATTTCTCAGAAGGTAATGGATCCAGAAACTTTGTCAGGATTACAGGAAGATGTGGTCGAATGTCTTGTCAGCTTCAATTTGTTGTTCCCACCATCCTTCTTCAATATTATGACGCACCTCCTCGTTCACCTAGTTGAAGAGATTAGAATTCTCGGTCCTGTATTTCTACACAATATGTTCCCCTTCGAGAGGTTCATGGGAGTCTTAAAGAAATATGTTCATAACCGAGCTAGGCCGGAAGGAAGTATCTCAAAGGGCTACGGAGCTGAGGAGGTCATTGAGTTTTGTGTTGACTTTCTTCCGACCTTAAGCCGATTGGTGTTCCTGAATCTCGGTATGAGGGGAGGCTGACTGGAAAAGGCACACTAGGAAGGAAAGCAACGGTGTGCAGGGACAAGATTTCTTTCAATCAAGCACACTACACAGTTCTATACAATTCCATCTTGGTGGCTCCATACATCGAGAAACATAAGAATGCTTTACGAGAAATAAACCCGGGCCAGCCCGAGTCCTTGATTACACGTCAACACATGAATACATTCGGCAGTTGGTTGCAAAGACATCTCATTAATGACCCATCTATTGTGGAGCAGCTGTACTTGTTGGCCAGGTTACCATCTTCAAACATATGTACATTCCAAGGGTACGAGATAAATGGGAATACATATTACACGATCGACCAAGATAAAAAGAGCACCAACAAAAACAGCGGTGTCCACTTCGATGCAAAAGACGAGAATGGGCAGACCACCACATATTATGGATACATAGAGGAGATATGGGAACTTGACTATGGTCCCACTTTTAAGGTCCCTTTGTTTCGGTGCAAATGGGTGAAGCTCAGCGGTATACATATTGACGATAAGTACGGTATGATAACAGTGGATCCCAACAATCTTGCGTACCTGGACGAGCCATTTGTCCTAGCCAGCGAGGTGGCTCAAGTTTTCTACGTGAAGGACATGTCTAGCAAATCAAGAAAAAGAAATCAACAAAAGAATACATCAACCGAGGAGCCAAAGCGCCACATAGTTCTTTCGGGGAAAAGAAACATCGTGGGAGTGGATGAAAAGACAGACATGTCAGAAGATTATAATAAGTTTAAAGAAATTCCGCCCTTCACGGTGAAAATTGACCCAAGCATCTTACTAAATGACGAAGATTCTCCATGGCTACGGCGTAGAAGATCACAACAATAGATGGCGATGTAATAATGTATTCTTCATATATATTTCCCAAGACAATCTCTCCATTTATGTAATAATGAGAACCCTTTCCCCAACACTGTTAGAGGAGACGGAGTCTTTCACGGGCTTGCAGGGAAATTTTTCCGAGGAGCAGCTTCCGAAGATGCCGTAGGGCGTGTGCACCAACGACATCTTCGAGAAGCTGCGCCACGGGAGATTTCCCAACCCTTTCCTTCATCCATGGGAATGAAACTGTGCTTGGCTTGTTGATGTAACATCCCAAATTTCAAATAAAGGAGGAAGAACCATTCCAAGTATCCAAAATTCAGAACCAACAAAAACTTTTACTTTGCATATAGTACCCTGCATAGGACTTGTGCATTTTGAGTGATATGCCATGATGATTGTTACCTTGTGTAGGTGATGAACTTCAAAACCCTAGAGTGATCAAGTGATCATCATTTTTCAAATCCATCAAAAAGAGAAAGAAATCAAATAAGAGAAAACCCTAAAAACCCTAACATATGGTTTATGCCATTTTTCCAAATTTTGACCCTAGACCCTTTTGACTTCACCATTAAATGTAATATGCTATTAGATGGTTATTACAACTTTGGGGAATCAAAGAAATACCATTTGAATCAAATCCAAATTCAATTTTGGCTCACATGAGATAATGGTCATTTCTGACTTTTATAGTCTGGTCACCACTTTGAGCCTCTCTATTTCAAGTTTTCTAAACCAAAAAAATCCAACTCTTGGCATGTCATCCAAGTACACAACAAGGTGAACAACTTTTGTAAAGATCATCTTACCAAAATCTTTCTGGATCAAGAGATAGGATCAAGCAAAGATGAGACTTTGAAACAGATTCAACAATCTCCATTTTCAAAATGTGATCAAACCAGGCCACCACTTGACCCTCACACACCCTAGCCATGACCATGGGACACTCCTACACCAAGCCCATGCCAAGGAAGCCCCAGGAGAGGCCAGCCATGGCGTGGACATGGCCATGCCGGCCACGTCGCCCCTCGACACGCCTCCCCCCTTTTCTCTCCACCATCTACACGGCCACCGTGTCCAACGCGTCGCCCACGACCTGCTGAGCTCGCCCATGCAAGCCGTCGATCGCGAGGACGATGACAGGACCCGGACGACGCGCGCCCAGGTACGCCGCGAGCGGCATGGGCGACGTCACTGTCGCACGGACGCGCGCGACACGGCCACGCGGCGCTCGCAGAATCTCGCCGTACCCCGACCATATCCGCGCACCCTGGTACCCTCCTCGCCACGCGGAGCTCGCCGGACACGCTCGCGTCATGCCTTGGCGACCACGGCCGCCGGAGAGGACGAACGCGCCCGCCACGGCCGCGACAGTACACGCGCCCGCCCGACCACCGTACGCCACCATTTACCGCGCCGTTGACGCTCCGAGGACCGCGGTGACGTCGTGAACACGACCCCGTCGTCGCCTATCCCTCTAGCCTAGCGGAGCGGCCGCGCCCTTGTCGACTTGCCACAGCACCCACGGCACCCTCACGCGCCTATAAAAGGAGACCTCCCCTCAACGATCCAAGCACACCACCATGACCACCTCTCACCACCGCTTCGCCTAGTACCGTTAGCCACCTCAATCGTCGCCGGAGCAAGCTCAATCGGAAGATCGGAGCCGCGGAAGCTCTGCAGCAATCGCCGTCGATCCAGACCTCCCCGAGCGACGCCACTGCTACAGAGCCGCTCGCCGTCGTCCACAACGTCCCCAAGCACACCGACCAACCCTAGGCTGGAGCCACGGTGAGCCTCCGACCCCTATCGCCGCCGTGCCGAGCTCCTCTCTCACCGTCGACGACGATGAACGTGCGCCGTTAGATCCTCGTTCTAATCCAACGCGCCTCATTGATCCATACCGCTTCGGGCGTTATGAGTCACCGACGGGTGGAGCCCCTTGTCGGGCAGCCCACGCGTGCGTGGATGCGTGGTGGGCTGGCCTTGGGCCGTTTTAAACGTTTGGGCCCAGTTAGTTTTCCCGCCGGCCTTTTTAATTCAAATCTCGTTTAATAATTTTAGTTTGAATTCAATACTGAACCCAACTTTGAAAATACGTAGAATCTGTTTGGCTTGGACAAATTTAACAAACTTTATATCTTTGGAAAGCTAGTAAAAAGTTCTACAATTTGCCACTGGTCTCACTTCGAGATTCATTGCAGAAAAAATGATAAAAAGAAGAAGGCAGGGACTTTTTATTATTCAAATAATTCTTAAAAATTAACCAAAATAGATATTAAGTTAATTCCAACTTCTATAGCTCACATTTGACTTACACTAATTGTTTCTGCAAGAAAATGGTGTGGTCACTTTGCATGATCATGCCCTAGTTTGATTAATGGACAATATGGCTAGTTTAGTTAAGTGATATTGTCCAAAACTATTATGTAAAGCTTATGAAGTATTTTTTACTTCATTTAAATATTGTCTCAAATGAATTCATGTGATGTTTGCACCCCTGGTCCAAACACTCCTATGTGAACATTTGGATTTAAATCATTTGTAGAATTATTAAATGGTATGAGGTGGTCTACCTCATTTAAATCATTTTCTTCAATAATAATAATGAATGGTTGACTTGGATCAACATAAGTTCATGTATTATTATTTGAGGAATTAAATCTTAAGAAGATTTCAATGAGAGGAAATTATTCCTCAAGAACCATATGAAATTTACTTGTCACATATGAATAAGGGGAAATTATTTTCCTCAAGTCACCCAACCAATGCACCTACTTATTGCATGTGTGTGCTTAGCATAGCTTGTGTGAAGTAATGATGTGCTTAGTCTAGCTTTGAGCTTGTTTAGTGATTATACTTCGTATTCAAATTTAGACGCTAGCACCGGAGACTACCAAGAGGAAGAAGGATTCTACCCAGAAGAAGAAGGAGAAAACCTAGAGAACTACCAAGGCAAGCTAATACTCTTGCAAAGTGCAAAGCCCTCCTTGGGCAAGGCACCATGACTCTTACCTTTCTTCATACAAGCCTACCTTATATTTACCCATACAAGTCTTACTTGTTGTGTTTTCAAAGATTGATTTCAAAGGGTATAGGTGAATCAAGTCACTAGAGTAGTAAAGTTAGTCTTATAGATAGCAAAGCAATATAGCACCCCTCATGATTAGTGCTAGTGCTAAAGTACTAAAATTTGACTACTTTAGATGGGAACATATGACTTGGGGAATTTTGAAACCTTGGAATGATGAAACATTCCATTGAATGATTTGAGGTTGTTTATGAACAAGAGAAGATGGTGATTTTTGAGGAAAATCTGATATTGGTTTGAATGCGATACCTTTCCAATTTTTGAGTACCCCCACAATACCTGATTATGGGTAGGGCTTAACTGGAAGTTTGTGCATCTTAGTATGGGTTCCCTCTGAACACACATCATAGGGGTTATGCCGAGGCTGCCTCCGTTGTTGAGAAATGATGTGAATTGAGGTGAAATTGTACGGCCAAGCCACGTGCGGTTCCCGGGTTAACGGTTGGTTTTCACTCGGGAGGCCAAGCTCATGGGGAGAGGTGCTCATACTAGGATGTGTAAGTGAAAGGTTATGGTTGATGATCCGCGTATCGTGTTACGGTGACTCGGAGTTATTTCCGACGGATGAAATCAAATGTTGTGGCAGAAGTGTGCAACCTCCGCAGAGTGTAAATCTATTCGAATAGCCGTGTCCACGGTTACGGACGGTTGGAAGGGCCATACAGTTTCCCGTGTCAGAATTTTGAAAACTTTAGTAAAGGTGAATGGTGACTTGGTGACTTGGTGACTTGTTTGGGATACTACCAATGCTGTGGGAATGACACTAATGTTCCCACCTAAGTTAGTTAGCACATGATTCAAGCTTGTGCACTAAAATTTGGCTTATGCTAATTAAACTAGAGCTTAGCACCTTTACTCTAAGAGTTGGTTTTTTACACTAGTATTAGTTTGCAAGTACTTGAAGTACTTACGGCTTTGTCCCTGGCTATTCGAATGGCCAGAGTACGACGATGAACAGAACTATCACGAGGATGACCAGCAGGATGCCTACGACAACTAAGGGTTTCTGACGTCAAATGTTGGCCTGTGGACTAGAGAGTCCCTTTACTATTACGCTTCCGCTATGTATGAACTTGTGTATGTATGTTGATTGAAAGATCAACTATTTATGTAAGATGAATCATGTGATTCAAGATTGTAAGACATTATGGCTTGTAATAAATAATGACTGTGATATTCGACTATTATGCCTCGCAACAACATTATCCCGGGATTGCGATGAATGACATAATAGGCATCTGGACTTAAAAATCCGGGTGTTGACAGTTGATCTGCTTGGCAAGGCGTATCGATGCTCCTTTTATAGGAACGGCACCGCTTCTACTTTGTCTTGTTCCTTCGACAGGGCGTCGTGCGCTACATGCTTTATCTCATCGAGCAGTGCGTCCACCCACGCGTCCTTATCCTGCCGACAGCTTTAGTCCCGGTTGCAGCCACCAACCGTGACAAAAGGTTACCGACACATCCTTATCCTGCCGACAGCTTTAGTCCCGGTTGCAGCGTCGGAGGCGTACCGGTCCCTCCTATCCCTCTAGGTGTGCCACGCGAGATGGCCATCACGAACCACTACTATTTCGAGCTCACGCCTGAGCAGCGGAGGAATCCCCAGTGGCATCCCGACTACAGCCCGACTTGGGACAGCTTCTTCATCAATCGGCGTGAGAGGATGATACGCGTACAGCACGCGTCCGTTGGGAACCCCAAGAGGAAGGTGATGCGTACAGCGGCAAGTTTTCCCTCAGAAAGAAACCAAGGTTTATCAAACCAGGAGGAGCCAAGAAGCACGTTGAAGGTTGATGGCGGCGGGATGTAGTGCGGCGCAACACCAGGGATTCCGGCGCCAACGTGGAACCTGCACAACACAACCAAAGTACTTTGCCCCAACGAAACGGTGAGGTTGTCAATCTCACCGGCTTGCTGTAACAAAGGATTAGATGTATAGTGTGGATGATGATTGTTTGCAGAAAACAGTAAAACAAGTATTGCAGTAGATTGTATTCGATGTAAAAGAATGGACCGGGGGTCCACAGTTCACTAGAGGTGTCTCTCCCATAGTTTTTAGGCTATTTCTCCCATGAGCTATATATTGTAAAGGTAAAGAATGGAAATTTTAAAGGTAGCACTCAAGCAATTTACTTTGGAATGGCGGAGAAATACCATGTAGTAGGTAGGTATGGTGGACACAAATGGCATAGTGGTTGGCTCAAGGATTTTGGATGCATGAGAAGTATTCCCTCTCGATACAAGGTTTAGGCTAGCAAGGTTATTTGAAACAAACACAAGGATGAACCGGTGCAGCAAAACTCACATAAATGACATATTGTAAACATTATAAGACTCTACACCGTCTTCCTTGTTGTTCAAACTCAATACTAGAAATTATCTAGACTTTAGAGAGACCAAATATGCAAACCAAATTTAGCAAGCTCTAGGTGTTTCTTCATTAATAGGTGCAAAGTATATGATGCAAGAGCTTAAACATGAGCACAACAATTGCCAAGTATCAAATTATTCAAGACATTTTAGAATTACTACATGTAGCATTTCCCGATTCCAAAACCATATAACAATTTAACGAAGAAGATTCAACCTTCGCCATGAATACTATGAGTAAAGCCTAAGGACATATTTGTCCATATGCAACAGCGGAGCGTGTCTCTCTCCCACACAGTGAATGCTAGGATCCATTTTATTCAAACAAAAACAAACCGACGCTCCAAGTAAAGCACATAAAATGTGATGGAATAAAAATATAGTTTCAGGGGAGGAACATGATAATGTTGTCGATGAAGAAGGGGATGCCTTGGGCATCCCCAAGCTTAGACGCTTGAGTCTTCTTAAAATATGCAGGGGTGAACCACCGGGGCATCCCCAAGCTTAGAGCTTTCACTCTCCTTGATCATATTGCACAATAAAAATTAACATGTTCAGAGGTGACATAATCATTGTTAACACTTCTGGACATTGCATACTGCTACTGGACATTAATGGAACAAAGAAATTCATCCACCATAGCAAAAGAGGCAATGCGAAATAAAAGGCAGAATCTGTCAAAACAGAACAGTCCGTAAAGATGGATTTTATCGAGGAACCAGACTTGCTCAAATGAAAATGCCCAAATTTAATGAAAGTTGCGTACATATCTGAGGATCACGCACGTAAATTGGCATATTTTTCTGAGCTACCTAAAGAGAGGCAGGTCGAAATTCGTGACGAGCAAAGAAATCTGTTTACGCGCAGTAATCCAAATCTAGTATGAACCTTACTATCAACGACTTTACTTGGCACAACAATGCACAAAACTAAGATAAGGAGAGGTTGCTACAGTAGTAAACAACTTCCAAGACTCAAATATAAAATAAAAGTGCTGTAGTAAAAACATGGGTTGTCTCCCATAAGCGCTTTTTTTTAACGCCTTTCAGCTAGGCGCAGAAAGTGTGTATCAAGTGTTATCAAGAGATGGAGCATTGACATCATAATTTGTTCTAATAATAGAATCAAAAGGTAACTTCATTCTCTTTCTAGGGAAGTGTTCCATACCTTTCTTGAGAGGAAATTGATATTTAATATTACCTTCCTTCATATCAATGATCGCTCCAACAGTTCGAAGAAAAGGTCTTCCCAATATAATGGGACAAGATGCATTGCATTCAATATCCAAGAAAACAAAATCAACGGGGTCAAGGTTATTTTTAACGGTAATGCGAACATTATCAACTCTCCCCAAAGGTTTCTTTATAGCATTATCAACAAGATTAACATCCAAATAACAATTCTTCAATGGTGGCAAGTCAAGCATATCATAAATTTTCTTAGGCATAACGGAAATACTTGCACCAAGATCACATAAAGCATTACAATCAAAGTTATTGACCTTCATCTTAATGATGGGCTCCCAACCATCCTCTAGCTTTCTAGGAATAGAAGTTTCAAGTTTTAGTTTCTCTTCTCTTGCTTTTATGAGAGCATTTGTAATATGTTTTGTGAAAGCCAAATTTATAGCACTAGCATTGGGACTCTTAGCTAGTTTTTGTAAGAACTTTATAACTTCAGAGATGTGGCAATCATCAAAATCCAAACCATTATGATCTACAACAATGGGATCATCATCCCCAATGTTGGAAAAAATTTCAGCAGTTTTATCACAGACAGTTTCAGCAGTTTTAGCAGTTTCAGGCAATTTTGCACGCTTTGTACTAGGAGTAGTAACATTGCCAACACCAATTATTTTACCATTGATAGTAGGAGGTGCAGCAACATGTGAATCATTAAAATTACTAGTGGTGGTAATAGTCCAAACTTTAGCTACATTATTCTCTTTAGCTAGTTTTTCATTTTCTTCTCTTTCCCACCTAGCATGCAATTTGGCCATCAATCTTATATTCTCATTAATTCTAACTTGGATGGCATTTGCTGTAGTAACAATTTTATTTTCAATATCCTTATTAGGCATAACTTTCGATTTCAAAAGATCAACATCAGAGGCAAGACTATCAACCTTAGAAGCGAGAATATCAATTTTATTGAGCTTTTCCTCAACAGATTTGTTAAAAGCAGTTTGTGTACTAATAAATTCTTTAAGCATAGCTTCAAGTCCAGGGGTTGTGTTCCTATTATTGTTGTAAGAATTCCCATAAGAATTACCATAACCATTACCATTATTATAAGGATATGGCCTATAGTTATTACTAGAATTGTTCCGATAAGCATTGTTGTTGAAATTATTATTTTTAATGAAGTTCACATCAACATGTTCTTCTTGGGCAACCAATGAAGCTAACGAAACATTATTAGGATCAACATTAGTCCTATCATTCACAAGCATAGACATAATAGCATCAATCTTATCACTCAAGGAGGAGGTTTCTTCGACAGAATTTACCTTCTTACCTTGTGGAGCTCTTTCCGTGTGCCATTCAGAGTAATTAATCATCATATTATCAAGGAGCTTTGTTGCTTCACCAAGAGTGATGGACATAAAGGTACCTCCAGCAGCTGAATCCAATAGGTTCCGCGAAGAGAAATTCAGTCCTGCATAAAAGGTTTGGATGATCATCCAAGTAGTCCGTCCATGGGTTGGGCGGTTTTTAACCAAAGATTTCATTCTTTCCCAAGCTTGTGCAACATGCTCATTATCCAATTGTTTAAAATTCATTATGCTACTCCTCAAAGATATAATTTTAGCAGGGGGATAATATCTACCAATAAAAGCATCCTTGCGTTTAGTCCATGAATCAATACTGTTCTTAGGCAGAGATAGCAACCAATCTTTAGCTCTTCCTCTTAATGAGAAAAGAAACAATTTTAATTTTATAATGTCACCATCTACATATTTATACTTTTGCATTTCACACAATTCAACAAAATTATTGAGATGGGCAGCAGACATCATCGAACTAACACCAGAAAATTGCTCTCGCATAACAAGATTCGATAAAGCGGGTTTAATTTCAAAGAATTCTGCTGTAGTAGCAGGTGGAGAAATAGGTGTGCATAAGAAATCATTATTATTTGTGGTTGTGAAGTCACACAACTTAGTATTTTCAGGAGTGGCCATTTTAGCAGTAGTAAATAAAGCAAACTAGATAAAATAAATGCAAGTAACTAATTTTTTGTGTGTTTTTGATATAGAGTGCAAGACAATAAATAAAGTAAAGCTAGCAACTAATTTTTTTGTGTTTTGATATAATGCAGCAAACAAAGTAGTAAATAAAATAAAGCAAGACAAAAACAAAGTAAAGAGATTGGATTGTGGAGACTCCCCTTGCAGCGTGTCTTGATCTCCCCGGCAACGGCGCCAAAAAATAAGCTTGATACGCGTACAGCACGCGTCCGTTGGGAACCCCAAGAGGAAGGTGTGATGCGTACAGCGGCAAGTTTTCCCTCAGAAAGAAATCAAGGTTTATCGAACCAGGAGGAGCCAAGAAGCACGTTGAAGGTTGAAGGTGGCGGGATGTAGTGCGGCGCAACACCAGGGATTCCGGCGCCAACGTGGAACCTGCACAACATAACCAAAGTACTTTGCCCCAACGAAACAGTGAGGTTGTCAATCTCACCGGCTTGCTGTAACAAAGGATTAGATGTATAGTGTGGATGATGATTGTTTGCAGAAAACAGTAAAACAAGTATTGCAGTAGATTGTATTCGATGTAAAAGAATGGACCGGGGTCCACAGTTCACTATAGGTGTCTCTCCCATAAGATAAATAGCATGTTGGGTGAACAAATTACAGTCGGGCAATTGACAAATAGAGAGAGCATAACAATGCACATACATGATATAATGAGTATTGTGAGATTTAATTGGGCATTACGACAAAGTACATAGACCGCAATCCAGCATGCATCTATGCCTAAAAAGTCCACCTTCAGGTTATCATCCGAATCCCTTCCAGTATTAAGTTGCAAAACAGCAGACAATTGCATTAAGTATGGTGCGTAATGTAATCAATAACTACATCCTCGGACATAGCATCAATGTTTTATCCCTAGTGGCAACAGCACATCCACAACCTTAGAACTTTACGTCACTCGTCCCAGATTTAATGGAGGCATGAACCCACTATCGAGCATAAATACTCCCTCTTGGAGTTAAGAGTAAAAACTTGGCCGAGCCTCTACTAATAACGGAGAGCATGCAAGATCATAAACAACACATAGGTAATAGATTGATAATCAACATAACATAGTATTCTCTATCCGTCGGATCCCGACAAACACAACATATAGAATTACAGATAGATGATCTTGATCATGTTAGGCAGCTCACAAGATCCGACAATGAAGCACATGAGGAGAAGGCGACCATCTAGCTACTGCTATGGACCCATAGTCCAGGGGTGAACTACTCACTCATCACTCCGGAGGCGACCATGGCGGTGAATAGTCCTCCGGGAGATGATTCCCCTCTCCGGCAGGGTGCCGGAGGCGATCTCCAGAATCCCCCGAGATGGGATTGGCGGCGGCGGTGTCTCAGTAAGGTTTTCCGTATCGTGGCTCTCGGTACTGGGGGTTTCGCGACGAAGGCTTTAAGTAGGCGGAAGGGCAACGCGGGGGGCACACGAGGGCCCCACACACCAGGGCCGCGCGGCCAAGACCTGGGCCGCGCCGCCCTGTTGTGGCGGCGCCTCGTGGCCCCACTTCCTTTCCCCTCGGTCTTCTGGAAGCTTCGTGCAAAAATAGGACCCTGGGCGTTGATTTCGTCCAATTCCGAGAATATTTCTTTACTAGGATTTCTGAAACCAAAAACAGCGAAAACGACAAGCGGCTCTTCGGCATCTTGTTAATAGGTTAGTACCGGAAAATGCATAAATATGACATATAATGTGTATGAAACATGTAGATATCATCAATAATGTGGCATGGAACATAAGAAATTATCGATACGTCGGAGACGTATCAGAGGGCGGTTGCCAGGTACGAGGAGGACGGCCCGCCTCCTTCGAACTTCAACGAGGCCGGCCGTCGGATGTGGTGGCGCGGCCGGACTCTCCAGAGCGTCATGGCCTATCGCGGCCCCCGCCTGCGCTACCCTCAATCCCAGCCCACGCGTGGTCATCCGTCGAGGTTCGACAACCGCGACCCCGATGGTAGCGACGATGACGTCGGCGACTATGATGACTACAGTGGCGACTATTATAGGGCTTGGCACGACTATGATTGAATGGCTCCAACATTCGAATCTGGCCATGTATCTTATTTTTCGGTTGAGCTACGTACTTTAATTTCAGTTCAATCGTAATAAATTTCGTGTCAACCACTTTATTGAACAAAAACAACCGTCAACGACTTTATAAACTAAATTTAAACTAATAGAACCGACAACGACTTTGTTGAAATTACAATAAAATAGATAAATAACTAGTCTAGTCTCTACTCGTCGTCGGAGGTTGTCTCCGTCCAAATGTCATCCCACCGAGGGTCGTTTTCGGTCCAAGTTGTATTCGGGTTCTCGAGCTCGAAGGCGGCGACGGACCGACGGTGCCGCCTGTCGGACCTGCGTTGTGCCCTAAGGTTAGCAAAGAACGTGTCGGTGTTGTCGACATCGTTGGGGAACTGCGCCCTCCACTGGCGCATCAACTGCTCGTCGCGCTCGGCGATGGCGATCCTGCGCTGCACCTGGCGGTGCCGGCGTCGGTCCTCGTCGTCGACGAGGCACGGCGGTGGCGCGAGGAACTCCGCCTCCTCTAGCGATTCAACATCCGGGAAGTTCATGTCGCGCCCTGGCCGCCGAAAGCGCCACGCCGCCGCATCGTAAGCGCGCGCCGCCAGCTCCGGCGTGTTGTACGTGCCGAGGGTGAGGAATGCAAGCGAAAAGAAATATCACCATCATACGGGGCGAGGGGGCTACGAAGTAGCCATGCGTAAGTGGGATGCACAAGAGGCTGAGATGGAGCTGAAGGGGATCACTCCAGAACCCACGCGAGAAGGATGGGACATTAGGGCTCGAAATTGGTTCCTCGCGCATGGTTGTGAGTATGACATGAAGACAGGGAACATTGTTGAAAGTGACAGCAGGGTTAGGGTACCCAGGGAAAAATGGATTGCCATGACGACAGATATAAAGGCGGGAAAACTAAAGTTTGCTCCCGATAGAGAGAAAGACTTGCTGACACTTGTCCTCGGTAATCCTGAGAAGGGAGGAAGAACAAGAGGCTTCGGCCCTAGTGTTCCGTGGTCGCTTGGGTTTCCGGCCGACGCGGAGACTTATAGAAGCCGAGCGAGAGCTAAACAACGCGAGCTGGAGGTGCAGAATGACCGGATGGCCGAGTTCCAACGCCGACTTGACCAGCAACAGCGGGAGATTCAGCAGCAGCAGCTGGAGATAAATGAACTAAAAGGACAGCGCCAGCCGAGATAATACCGCGGCATATCTCGGCGACGAGACAGCAGCGTGGCCGACTCGGAGGCCCCTCCTAAACGGATGATAGATGCCGGTCCTGGCGACCCCGTGGATGGAATCAAGGAGCAAACACCTTGTGATCTCTATGTGGTGTTCAGGAACATGTCTGTTAAGGTGGCGGTCGGCTATGTCTTACCTGCATTTGGACTTGAAGGTGAGCCGGCAACATGGCATGGCAATCAGATTCCAGCTGGCTATGCTCGTGTCGGGGTGGATTCAGTTGTACCGTCGTGGGAGACATTGGACTTCGAAATCCCTGGAGGTGATGGGGGGCTTACACTCTGAGAGGTGCTGGGAGAAATCATTCTCTGGGAAAAGAAGAACATCAGGCTGCCAGGCTGGGTAGCCCCTAGTACCAGTCGTCCGAGCAGGTCACCATCACCTCCTCCAGGTGATCGCAGGCCACCATCACCTCCTCCTACTCGATCACATGTCGCCACCATCACCCCATGGGTACGACGTCGACCACGACATCTGTAGTCCATCTCCATCTCCAGCGCCGCCGCCTCCGCCCACTAAGACTCGGAATGCACCCAGCCGGAAGCGTTTTAAGAGTCCCGTCCGCAAGATGTCGCCCCTCCCAACAGTACCAAAGGTTCCTCCCCCGTCCTTACGATCGTACTACGAGAGGAAAATGAGGCCATTGTTGCGAAATACAACTATGAGCATTTTCATAAGCCAAAACCTCCGGCGCCGAGCCATACACCGAGAAGCAAATAGCATATGCTACTTCTTTTCCGAACACACCATCGCAATATGACTTACACGAGAAGAAGGATGACTATACACGCCACCTTGCGAGGGTAATTGATGACAAGGCGAATGAAAAGGCTAAGAAGAACAAGGATGACAAGGCTAAGAAGAAGGATATTGCTAGCACGAGCAAATCATCAGCTAGAAGTGCAGCCGAGAAGAAGTCAAGTTCAACAAGTGCACCCCTCAAGGCCAAGCAAACGACAAAAGGAAAAAAGAGAAAGGAAGTTCCCCTCCTCGGAGATCAGCCCAAACAATCGATTCCAGCACTCAAAGTGTTCAATGTTCCCAAGGTGTACCAGCCGGAACATGGTGATTTCGATATGGAAGAAGCTGCAAGGCTAGCGGCTGCCTGTAACGTTTACCGTGGAGGAATTGATGTATGCAGCAGATGCTGCACTACCCACTGCTGATATAGCTCCTAAATTTGTCAACGGAGCCGACTTGGTCAGCACAGAGCAGCTGCATAAACTGCCAACACATATGCGGAATTTGCATCAGTGGTACCTTGATGCATGCAAGGAGAACATAATGTATATCGTGGCGACTATACCATGGGAATATTACTACCGAAAGGAGGAGATCCATATTGAGATGAATGAACTCGGCAGTTATTCAATTTAGAAGCCCTCGACAAATCTCTCATGAGTTGCTATTGCTTGTAAGTTGTTAACTACATATAAGTTCATTTTCATTCAGTTCATGTTCGTTTTCATTGCATATACTCATTATATCTTATGTGTTCTCTATTATGCAGACTGAAGATCAGTGAATGCAAAAGTAATAATATTATCAATATTGGGTTTGTTGACCCAGATAAAGTACATGTTCAAACGGTAAAGCATAATGCCCAAGACACGGGGGAAACCTACTAAGGTTTTTGGGGGAGCAATATTTCTGTGATTCAATATTGTTTCCTTACAACTACGAGTGAGAGTCTTAATGATCTTTTATGCACATTCAATTTTTCTTACTCGATGTTAAGTGTAATTCCTGACATATATACATAACATGTGCAGCTTCCACTGGATTCTACTAGACATTCAACCTGATAAGGGAATAGTTGAAGTAAGAGACCCACTGAGTAGAGGCGTGGACGGGTTCCACGACTTGCGAAGTTGCTCCAAGTGTAATTTCCTTCATCGCCGCGCTATATCTTTCGTGAGATATCAATTAATTATCCACTCATTCAATCATTCTTTTGCCTGGCAGGGCTTGGACCGCTTTCAAGAGACATCGTAAGGACGGTACCTGGGCAGAGAAGTTAACATTTACTCCTGTACCGTGCCCTTAGCAGCCACAAGGGACGAATCTATGTGGATACTACGTTTGCGAGTCCATTCGCATGTTAACCACTGAGAAGCAGAACAAAAATAAATTCAACGTAAGCAATAACACTCACAAACTTTATCTATTATCGTCAATATTTCGTTATCAAGATTGATATAGTCATACTCATCTCATTTTTGTATATAGGTCGACTACATGCGGGACAGACTCCAACCAAAGGAACACCTACTAGGAATTGCGGAGAAACTGGCGGGACTTTTGGTTAAAGAAGTACTAAACAACAAAGGCTTGTTTAGTCCAAATAGATGCTCTACCTCCAAATAGACGGTCGTTAGTACCGCTTGTCGATCGTGAGCTAAATGTATATATATATGTAAGGGGAATCTACATGTAAGGGGAATCGACCTTTGCTTCCAACATTTGTTTGATTGATCTATATATATATAATGAATGAACGTGTACCACTGATCTAGTAGCGTACAAATATATCCAACTTTTATTTTCGAATGGCGGGGGGGGGGGGGGGGGGTGCTGCACCTCTCAAACCCTAAAGCAGCAGCGTTGTGCGCCTGCCACGTAGAGGGCCTTTTGTCGCGGGTGGTAATACCGCCCGCGACAAAAGGGCCTGTCCCCTGCGCGACCCGCGGCTGGTAATACCGCCCGCGACAAAAGGGCCTGTCCCCTGCGCGACCCGCGGCTGCCACGTGGTGGACCTTATGTCGCGGGTTGTAAGAGACCCGCGACAAAAGGGGACCTTTTGTCGCGCCCCCCTTGTCGCGGCTGGCCGCCCGCGACAAAAAGGTCGTACGACCCGCGACATTAGGCCTGTTTTCCACTAGTGAAATTATGCTAGAACTAGATGTAGAACGGCTGTATGGCTTGTCTCTAGCACAGAGGGTTTGTTGAGCATATGCCAAAGAGATGTAATATCTGATATTTGAGTAATACAAGTTGTATTCGCAAAAAAAATGGAAATACAAAGGCTTGCTAATGAAAAGAGCGTATGAGATTTATCCAAATTATTGTGACAAGTTAGTGATAGACAAACTCAGTTTCCTCTCCACTAGCTAGCTGCAAAACATTAGTAATCTAGGTGTACAAACCCAAATGTCGACTACGCCTCCTTGTAGGCCATGGGCTCAGTGAGTTTCACTCCCCAAGGTATGTCTTCGCAAGACTGAAGATGGGGCACCGTATTACCGGTGTGGAAGACTTTATGGTATTCTTTCCTGGTGCATTCGAAGTACGGCGGCCCATGATTGCACGGCTCCATGGACATGGACCGTACGCAGGGCGGGTTGGGCACAACCCGGTTCTTCGGCTTCATCATGATGTAGGGCGTGAGCCCGCCAAGCGCGGCGCCGACGTACCCGAACGTCGACCAGCCAGTGGTGACGATCTGGTCCGTCATGCTCAGCAGGTACATCTCGGCCAGTGCCTTCATGTCGTGCTCCACCTTGAAGAAGCGCTGGTGCTCCTCGCGGCTAGGCTGGTGCACGCTGACCACCTCGCCGCTAGTGGGTGGCGACCGCCGATACATCTCCCGGATGCTGTCGTGGTACCACCCATTCAGGCCAGTGGTGAGGACGGCCTTCGATCGCCCACGCTCACCTGCAGGCGTCGGCCGTGCTCGCGCTCCTCCGACGCTCGCCGCCACCCCCGGTGCCGGCAGTAGGTGCTCCTGCGCCGTGCATGCGAGGATCTGGTCCAAGATGTGCTGGAACGGCCTGTCGCCGTCCCAGACCCTGATCTGAATGCCCAGCCGCTCGTCAGCGTCCTTGAGGTAAGCGTCGTAGAACCGTGTGACCATGCGCCACACTCCGTTCGTCGGGTGGAGGAGGTAGCGAGAGAGGACGTAGAACACGGAGTCCTTCCGGGGGAACATCCGGTCCAGCTCCTTCTGGTGCACCGAGTTGAGGAAGAAGCTCGGCGCGATGTAGCTGTCCGTCCTCAGGAACACCCACTGCACCCGGTGGAGGAACTGCAGGTGGTCGTCGCAGTACACGAGCCTGTTCGCCGCTCTCGCGGCGTGGTCGAGGTGGATGTACACGAAGCGGTGCTCCGACGAAGGGCCGGTGTTGTTGCCCAGCGTCACGTTCTCGTAGCTCTCCGCCGCCTCCTCGCCCAGGTCCTTGTAGCCCTCCAGCGGGAAGTCGAGCGGCAGCAGCCATGTCGTGCCTGGGAAAGGCTCGCAGAAGAGCTTGCCTAGGGCCTTCCCGCGGTCGATGAGCAGCACGCGGTCGGTGAGCATGGCGTAGAGGAATGCCGAGACTGTGGCGAGGATCCGGTTGCCGAGGCCCCGGTGAGACAGCAACACCAGGTAGCTGCAGCCGTCGACGGCGTCCACGTTTTTTTGCCCGGATCTCAGCCGTTGCGAGGCTCTCGTGTATGGTTCGGTACCTGGGCCGCACCGCCGCTGCAGAATCTCCTGCTGCCGCAGCCGCATGACGAGATACGGCGTGGGCGAGCGCGTCATGTTCTTGCGGTAGTGCACTGACTGGTATCGGCTGTCGCAGGACTGGTCGTCCAATCCTGGAGGTAGCAGACCACCCAAAAGCTCGTATTTCTTTGGCTCTCCAACTGAAATGGAGCCCAACTTTAGGCACATAAAAAACTACTACATGCTAGTTCACCGACGTGAACCAAAAAACAGTAACCACATTATGTTCACAAAAAAAACATTGACCACAAATTGAAATTACCTCGTCGTCGAGCTCCTAAGCCGGCCACTGTGGATTGTATCCACACGGCCGGCTCATCGAGATCAAGGTGACCACTGTAGATGAAGAGGATGGGTGGCATTGTCACGGTCATGACCAAGGCCACCACCACGGCATTCCGCACCGAGTTCCATCGTCTGACCTTGGCACTGGACGCCTTCTTCATCCTATTACCTGTGAACGGCAAGGACTCCCTAATCCCCAACCAGTACGGCTCCTCCCTGCTACCACCGGTGTCCATCTCTGTACTTCACTTGTACTTGCTCCTAGCTATATATAGCCGTCTCTGGTTTATATAAACGTCTAATACCCGATCGAGTGTAGATATGTCAGGATCGTTACTTGAGAATGCTGACGCTGCATTGACTTTGTCAAGGATACTACAAGCCATGCATTTGGCTCCTTGACTACTTTGGCGTCATCAACTCATGGTCACGAATTAAGCGCAACTAGCAAGATAGAAGAAACTGCAAGTTGCCATGTTCTTATGCTGGTTAAACCGTGCACTGCTAGCTGCTGCTGACTAGTTGGCCAATTGGGCCGATTGGGCTGGCTAATTTGTCTCCTCACTAAGTTGTACTGGATCAGTTGTTATATGGCCTGATCGATGGATGCGCACCAGCGACTTGAGTTGTTTACAAAAGCTCCCACAGCGAAGTCTGATGTTGACTGGTAATTGGATGCGACCGTAGATGCATTAATTACTGCATCGGAAAATGTACAGCGAATTTGCTTCGAAGGTGAGAGCAAGTACAATAAGGCTGACTCAGCAGGTTATAAGAATTAAAATAGTGTTGTTTTACTTAGATGGATGAGAGAGAAGTGGAGAGAGAAGAGAGATGGGCTCTCATGCAAGAGCCAGCTCTTGCACGTGCTCCTAGGCACTTTGTGAGTATGTGTGGTAGGCCTTTTACACATAAAGTTATCAATCTTTAAAGCCAACTACTACCTCCGATTCAAGGAATAAGGCGCCCTCGTTTTACGTGTTTTTCGTTTGACTTTGTGAGTATGAAATTAACATCATTAGAAAGTGCTTTTCAATACGAATCCAACGATACTAATTACATATAATATAACCAAAATTTAGTTGCTCAATTTTTATGGTCAAAGTTCATCTTGGAATACGCGTGCGCCTTATTCCTTGGGACGAAAGTAGTATTGTACAAGTTAGCTATAAGCTGACTATAGCTGGCCTTATAGCTAGCACCCGGCTGCACTATCGGAATTGCTCTGAGGGATACCGGGCCACCAGCCCTCCACCTCGAGAGGCAATAATGTTTTTTTTCCAGTGAAGACTTGCGGTCAAGTCAGCTACTATTTGACTATTGCTTACCATGCCTCTCTCTCATCATTTGCATCAGGGCCGGGCCATCAAAATTTGGGGCCCTGTGCCAAACTTTTAAATTGGTTCTATGCACTAAAAAAATTGAGTTCATAATGTGTAGTTGATACTTTCTTCCTTGTGATGACCAAGATCTTAAATTTTTAAGCACTGCATGTACTTATATCATTATTTTTAAAATGTCAATGGCCAGTAGCAGACCTAGCAATGAAAAAATTGTGGGTGTAAAAGAATTATGGTACATATGTTTATAAAAAGATATCGCTAGTTTGTCTAAATTTAGATGTATCTAGAATTTTTTTAGTGTATAGATATAATTTTTTTTGCGAAACAGTGTATAGGTTTGCTCTTAAAATGCCGCACAAAATATCCAATTTTAGGATACAAAAGATACAACTGCCAAGATGAATTTATAAAGAAATTCTTGGTTTCAACTTTGTTGTCCAGGAAATAGGCAAATATGGAAGGAAATAGCTCATTATGGTGAAATCTGGAATTTCCCGGAATCTGTCCCTGCTGAACACTTTTCAAAGATCGCTTCGAAACTCCATCAAAACGACGTCCAATGGAAAAGTCGTAAACTACAAATTTGTAGAGAATTTCAAGCCGAACAATTTGGACATCTTATTCGTCCAGAACGGACAACGAATGCATCCGGCAGAGCAGAATTACTGCGGAGGTTCGTGCAGTCTCGGGACTCCGAAAGTTGGTGATGTATTTGACACAAACTCTTTCCATACCTGGATATTTCGGCCCAGCCACGAGTTGTGAGGCTCATGAAGGACAGAGGGGAGTCCTAGGAAGGTTCTAGAGGTGCCCAAGAGCCCTTGGATCAAAGGGGCATCCATCCCATGACCTAGATTGCATCTCCAACACTAAGACTCCCAGGCCCATGAGTTCTTTGGTTGGATGTGGTAATGACGCTACGCTTGATCTTCAG
Organism: Lolium rigidum; assembly: GCF_022539505.1. Lineage (NCBI taxonomy): Eukaryota > Viridiplantae > Streptophyta > Magnoliopsida > Poales > Poaceae > Lolium > Lolium rigidum. The sequence continues at coordinate 298,891,499 of NC_061508.1, forward strand.
ATCCCTGATTCGCTGTATCAGCCGCAGTTGTCCTACTCCGGAGCACCTACAGCCTTGGTACAAGTGTCAGGGGAGGGGACTGTCGCTGCGGTAGATGTCCAGAACCTCATGGCTCGCATGTGTCCGGGTAATCCTACTTGGAAGTGGGAGGTGGTGCCTCATGATAACAATGCTTTCTTGATTGCGATCCCTACAGCTGAGGACTTGTTGAGGATCGACGGTATGCAGATGAGTGTACCTAAGATTAATGCGCAGGTTGTTGTATCTTCTTGGGTTCATCAGGATGTTACTCCCGAGTTTGTCATGGAGCCTGTGTGGGTGCATGTCGAAGGTGTACCAGATTCGCTCCGTCATTTCCTGGGTCTATGGGCCATTGGGACTTTTATTGGTTCTACTCTTGATGTGGATTTGTATACACTCCGGAGTCAGGGGATAGTTCGGATCCAGGTGGCCATGAGGAATGTTTCTGTTTTGGAGAAGGATAAGTCTCGCGACAGATCTCCATGCTTAGAGGTCCTGGCTCGGCTTCAGCTTAATGGTTATAGATTTCGTTTTCGTCGTGAGGCCACGGGGTATAAGCCTGATCCGCGGTTTAGACCTTTCTTCTGGAAGGGGGATGATGATGATGATGCGTCTCATGGCTTCGAGGATGAGGGGCTTGATGATCCCGCAGCAGATTTGGCACCAGGGTCATCAGATATGGAGGTAGATGGTCACGCGTCTGGACACTCTACTGGCACAGCTTCGGTACCGGTTACTCAGGTGGCTTTGACCCCGTTTAACCACTCGCCGAGGACGGACAGGGGCCGGGAGATTGTGGCGCGAGCTTTGACGGTGTCTCCACATTTGGTGGCCACTCCGCCACCCACGACTAGGGCGTCTTCTCCGTCTCGCGTTCGGACTTTTATGCAGGGGAGGACTCGTCCCGTTTCGTCGGCTTCACCGATGGGTGCTTCCTCGTTAGTGCCCGCTCCGTCTTCTACATCACCTCAGACGGAGAGGGTACAGACGACTCTTCCTCTTGCGTCGGCGGAGCACACGGCCACCCCGGGGCATCAGCCCACCGAGGCTGTGTCGACGAGGGCGCAGGTGTGTGACGCCGCGGAGGAGCAGCTGCAGCCGGCCGGAGGCTCCGAGCCATCGGAGGAGTTGGCCACCAGGCCGGCGACTCTACTGCAGCCGGCGGCCATTGGCGGGGGGCAGCAGGGACCGGCACAGGGCCGGGCTGTGCAGCAGCCGCCCCCTGGCGCTGGCGATGAGAGGATGGGGGCAGTGTCGCCCCAAATCCTTTCTTCGGCGGCGGTGCCGGTCGGGTTGGGGAGGAGCCCCAGCCCACCCGTCGCGTCTCCTTCGCCTGATGGGGCGGTGGCGTCGAGCCTCTCTCCGACGAGAGTGCAGGTCGGGCTGGCGAGGAGCCCCAGCCCACCTTGCGCACCTCCTTCGCCTAGAGGGGCAGCGGCGTCGCGTTCGGGCTCGGTGCAGGGGGCTTCCTCGACATCCACCCCTGCACTGCCTGTTCCTCCTTCGACGTCGTCTATGGTTCCTGCCTCACCTCGATCGAGTCCGTCTCCCCCACCAGCCGCACCGCAGCCTCAGCCCACGGGTCCTCCACCGGCTATGCAGCCGACAGTGAGGAGGAGTGGGAGGTATGCGGTGGCGGAGGATGGAGCGGGTGTCACGGATGAAGATGTGATGCAGAGAGCTATGCGGCGCAAGGCGGAACTGAACCTCGACACGGCAGGTACTAAACATACAGCCAAGTCGTTTACTTCTTTTTCGGATTCTCGGATTGCATCTAATTTATGTAGAGTAGGGGTCTCGTTGGGTAGTCGGTCTGATGAGATTGTAGCTTCGGCTAATGTGTTGAGACAAATGGAGCTTGACCGTTTAACGGTTGCTTCAAATGGATCCACTGAGCCTGCCACCTCAATCATAGACGAAGATGAAGATGAGGACATCCTAGATGGTCATCTTCTCTCGGCTATAGTTGGGAGTGTTACGGAGGTCGATTTAGAACACTCAGAGCTCAGTTCGGTTTATGATCTTGATGCTTCTGCTCGTGGTTCTAGATCGTCCGCTGGTAAGAAGTCTCGTAGATATGGCAAAAATACTAAATCTAAAATAGTCTCTCGATGAATGGCATGTTTCGGAATAGCAGAGGTCTTGGTGACTTGGCTAAACATTCTCACATTGCTGATGGTTGTAGAGATTATGATTTAGATTTTATTGCTATATCTGAGACGGGTAGGCGAAAATTCTCACAGAGTTTCCTCGACCGGATATCTGGCGGGATTAACTTTCAGTGGTTTTCTCGCCCGCCTCGTGGTAGATCTGGGGGTATTTTACTAGGCGTCCGTATAGACACCATGACAGTCTTAGCTAGTTCTGATGGCGAGTATCATATTAAACTCGATATTCAGAACAAAGCAGATGGTTTCATTTGGAGTCTGGTTGCTGTGTATGGTGCTGCCCAAGATGCCTTTAAGGCCGACTTTTTACGTGAGTTGGTTAATCTTGCAAAAGATAATCCGCACCCGATTTTAATCGGAGGGGATTTTAATTTGCTGAGATTCCCTCATGAGAAAAGCAAAGGCCTTTTTGATGGACATTGGCCTTTCTTGTTTAATGCTTGTCATTGATAGCTTAGATTTAAGAGAGGTTTTCATGTCGGGTCGACAGTTTACTTGGGCCAACAGTTTACCTGAGCCCACATACGAAAAACTAGATCGCGTGTTGATGGATACCGAATGGGAACAAAAATATCCTATGGTGTCTGTCCGTGCACTAGAACGTATCGAAAAACTGTCCGACCATGCTCCTATCCTGTTAACCACCGGGAATCCTCGACCTGTTTGTAAGCGACCGTTCAAATTCGAACTTGGTTGGTTACATCGCGAGGGTTTTCATGAGATGGTTAAGACGGTTTGGGAAAGACCAGTCCGGGGTGGCTCGCCAATATTGAGATGGAATAATAAGATGCGCGCTATGCGCAAGCATCTCTCTGGTTGGGCTGCTCATATGGCGGGTATTTTGAAAAAAGAGAAGGCTCGCTTGTCTAAAGAGATTGATGATCTTGAGGCCATCGCGGAAGTGAGACCGCTGTCTACGCAGGAGATTGATCTTAAGAATCAATCCAATGCACAAATGGCGAGTCTTCTTCGTGAAGAGGAACTCAAATGGTATCAAAGATCCAAAGCCCAATTCATTTTGGAAGGAGATTCGAATACGCGATATTTTCATGGTTTAGCCAATGGCAGACATCGGAAAAAGCGTATTCATTCTCTTGTACAAGATGAAGGGGTGATTGAAGGCCACGAGCAACTTAAATCGTACATTACTAATTATTATAAAGACCTGTTTGGTCCTCCGGAGGAAAGCTCTTTCTCTCTTAACGAGGACTTAACGGAAGATATACCCCAAGTTTCTTTGGAAGAAAATGGCCTACTAACCGCACCTTATTCTGAGGATGAGGTTAAGAAGGCGATTTTCCAAATGGAATGTAACAAAGCACCGGGTCCAGATGGTTTTCCAGCAGAGTTTTATCAAACCTTTTGGGATACTATTAAATCGGATCTTCTAGATTTGTTCGGTGATCTCCACACAGGACAACTAGAATTATTTCGTCTAAATTTTGGTGAAGTAATTTTGTTACCGAAGGTTAATGAGGCAGAAAGGATTCAACAATATAGACCTATCTGCCTTTTAAACGTCAGTTTCAAGATTTTCACGAAAGTGGCCACCATTAGACTTAATACGGTTGCGGATGATGTCGTTCAACCTTCACAGACCGCTTTTATGCAAGGAAGGAATATCCTTGATGGAGTGGCAGTGTTGCACGAGACGGTACATGAGATGCATTCTAAGAAATTAAACGGGGTAATTTTAAAATTAGATTTCGAAAAGGCGTATGATAAAGTTAAGTGGTCTTTTCTACGTGCAGACACTTAGGATGAAAGGTTTTTCTCCTGAGTGGCGCGCTCTAATTTACGATTTTGTGTATGGAGGTAGTGTGGCTATCCGGGTTAATGATGACACCGGCCACTATTTTCAAACACGAAAGGGGTTACGCCAAGGGGATCCGTTATCACCGATGTTGTTTAACATTGTAGCGGATATGTTGGCAATACTCATAGAGCGAGCTAAGTCTGATGGCCAGATTGAAGGTGTGATCCCACATTTGGTTGATGGGGGTTTATCTATCCTTCAATATGCCGACGATACAATTCTTTTTATGGATCATGATCTCGAAAAAGCTCGCAATCTCAAATTAATTTTGACGGCGTTTGAGCAGCTTGTCGGGATTAAAAATCAATTTCCATAAAAGTGAGTTGTTCTGTTTCGGTGAGGCCCAAAACGATATGACTCTATATACAGAGTTGTTTGGTTGTGGGCAAGGCCAATTTCCTATTCGCTATTTGGGTATTCCGATTCATTATCGGAGACTAACAATTGCTGAATGGAAAATTGTGGAAGAAAGATTACAAAAACGCCTTAGTAGTTGGAAGGGTAAATTTCTGTCCCTCGGAGGGAGATTGGTTCTCATTAATTCAGTACTGACAAATATGGTACTGTATATGTTATCATTCTTCCTGCTGCCAAAAGGAATTCTGCATAAACTCGATTATTATCGATCCAGATTCTTTTGGCAAGGGGACAGCGAGAAAAAGAAATATCGACTGGTTAAATGGAGTGTAGTCTGTAGTCCCAAAGATCAAGGTGGACTTGGAGTTCATGACCTAGAGGTTAAGAACTCAGCTCTGCTAGGTGATGTCTACGGGAGCTTCTATTCTTGTAGACAGTGTTGGGCCTCCAAGAGCAGAGGTTTGTAGAACAGCAGCAAGTTTCCCTTAAGTGGATACCCAAGGTTTATCGAACTCGGGGAGGAAGAGGTCAAAGATATCCCTCTCATGCAACCCCGCAACCACAAAGCAAGAAGTCTCTTGTGTCCCCAACACACCTAATAGGTGCACTAGTTCGGCGAAGAGATAGTGAAATACAGGTGGTATGAATAAGTAGTAGCAACGGCACCGGAACATTGCTTTGCCCAGGACGAGTAAACAAGCGAGTAGTAACGCAGCAGTAGTAACGCAAGTAAAACAAGTAAACAAGCAGCGATAGCAGATATTTAGGAACAAGGCCTAGGGATTACACTTTCACTAGTGGACACTCTCAACATTGATCACATAACGAGAATAGATAAATGCATACTCTACACTTTTGTTGGATGATGAACACATTGCGTAGGATTACACGAACCCTCAATGCCGGAGTTAACAAGCTCCACAATAATGCTCATGTTTAAGTAACCTTATAGTGTAAGATAGATCAATAGACTAAACCAAGTACTAGCATAGCATGCACACTCGTCACCTTCATGCATATGTAGGAGGAATAGATCACATCAATATTATCATAGCAATAGTTAACTTGGCAATCTACAAGAGATCATGATCATAGCATAAACCAAGTACTAACACGGTGCACACATCTGTCACCTTTGCACACGTGCGGGAGGAATAAACTACTTTAATAACAAATCACTAGAGTAGCACATAGATAAATTGTGATACAAAACATGTTGCAATCATAAAGAGATATAAATAAGCACCTCACTATGCCATTCAACATTGAGTAAGTATTCGTGAAATATGGCCTAAGAGACCCACACGGTGCACACACTCGTCACCTTTACACACGTGGGACAAGGAGTCTCCGGAGATCACATAAGTAAAACTCACTTGACTAGCATAATGACATCTAGATTACAAGCATCATCATATGAATCTCAATCATGTAAGGCAGCTCATGAGATTATTGTATTGAAGCACATAGGAGAGAGATGAACCACATAGCTACCGGTACAGCCCCGAGCCTCGATGGAGAACTACTCCCTCCTCATGGGAGCAGCAGCGGTGATGAAGATGGCGGTGGAGATGGCAGCGGTGTCGATGGAGAAGCCTTCCGGGGCACTTCCCGCTCCGGCAGGGTGCCGGAACAGAGACTCCTGTCCCCCGGATCTTGGCTTCGCGATGGCGGCGGCTCCGGAAGGTTTTTGTGGTTTTCGTCGAACGCCCCGAGGTTTTTAGGTCGGGGGCTTTATATAGGCGGAGAGGCGGCGCGAGAGGGCTTACGGGGGCCCACACCCTAGGGCGGCGCGCCCCCCTTGGCCGCGCCGGGGTGTGGTGTGGTGGCCCTGCCCCCTTCTCCGGCGGTTCTCGTGTGTTCTGGATGCTTCCGGGTAAAATAGGAACCCGGGCGTTGATTTCGTCCGATTCCGAGAATATTTCGTTACTAGGATTTCGAAACCAAAAACAGCGAAAACGAGAGCCGGCACTTCGGCATCTTGTTAATAGGTTAGTTCCGAGAAAATGCACGAATATGACATAAAGTGTGCATATAACATGTAGATAACATCAATAATGTGGCATGGAACACAATAAATTATCGATACGTTGGAGACGTATCGGCATCCCCAAGCTTAGTTCTTCTCGTCCCGAGCGGGTAAAACGATAACAAAGATAATTTACGGAGTGACATGCCATCATAAACTTGATCATACTATTTGTAAAGCATATGTAGTGAATGCAGCGATCAAAACAATGTATATGACATGGGTAAACAACTGAATCATAAAGCAAAGACTTTTCATGAATAGCACTTCAAGACAAGCATCAATAAGTCTTGCATAAGAGTTAACTCATAAAGTAATAATTCAAAGTAAAGGTATTGAAGCAACACAAAGGAAGATGAAGTTTCAGCGGTTGCTTTCAACTTATAACATGTATATCTCATGGATATTTGTCAATGCAAAGCAATATAACAAATGCAATATGCAAATATGTAAGAATCAATGCACAGTTCACACAAGTGTTTGCTTCTTGAGATGGAGAGAAATAGGTGAACTGACTCAACAATGAAAGTAAAAGAATGGTCCTCCATAGAGGAAAAGCATCGATTGCTATATTTGTGCTAGAGCTTTGATTTTGAAAACATGAAACAATTTTGTCAACGGTAGTAATAAAGCATATGCATCATGTAAATTATATCTTATAAGTTGCAAGCCTCATGCATAGTGTACCAATAGTGCCCGCACCTTGTCCTAATTAGCTTGGACTACCCGGATTATCACCGCAATACATATGCTTTAACCAAGTTTCACAAAGGGGTACCTCTATGCCGCTCGTACAAAGGTCTAAGGAGAAAGCTCGCATTTGGATTTCTCGCTTTTGATTATTCTCAACTTAGACATCCATACCGGGACAACATAGACAACAGATAATGGACTCCTCTTTTAATGCTTTAGCATTCAACAACAATTAATTCTTTTCTCATTAGAGACTTGAGGATATTTGTCCAAAACTGAAACTTCCACCATGGATCATGGCTTTATTTAGCGGCCCAATGTTCTTCTCTCACAATATGCATGCTCAAACCATTCAACTCAGTGTAGATCGCCCTTACTTCAGACAAGACGAACATGCATAGCAACTCACATGAAATTCAACAATGAGTTGATGGCGTTCCCCAGTAAACATGGTTATCGCTCAACAAGCAACTTAATAAGAGATAAAGTGCATAAGTACATATTCAATACTACAATAGTTTTTAAGCTATTTGTCCCATGAGCTATATATTGCAAAGGTGAATGATGGAATTTTAAAGGTAGCACTCAAGCAATTTACTTTGGAATGGCGGGAAAATACCATGTAGTATAGGTAGATATGGTGGACACAAATGGCATAGTGGTTGGCTCAAGTATTTTGGATGCATGAGAAGTATTCCCTCTCGATACAAGGTTTAGGCTAGCAAGGCTTATTTGAAACAAACACAAGGATGAACTGGTGCAGCAAAACTCACATAAAAGACATATTGAAAACATTATAAGACTCTACACCGTCTTCCTTGTTGTTCAAACTCAATACTAGAAATTATCTAGACTTTAGAGAGACCAATTATGCAAACCAAATTTTAGCATGCTCTATGTATTCTTCACTAATGGGTGCAAAGTATATGATGCAAGAGCTTAAACATGAGCACAACAATTGCCAAGTATCACACTACCCAAGACATTATAGCAATTACTACATGTAGCATTTTCCAATTCCAACCATATAACAATTTAACGAAGAGGAAACTTCGCCATGAATATTATGAGCTAAGAACACATGTGTTCATACGAACCAGCGGAGCGTGTCTCTCTCCCACACAAGCATGATGTAATCCAATTTATTCAAACACAAACAAAAACAAAAGCACACAGACGCTCCAAGTAAAGTACATAAGATGTGACCGAATAAAAATATAGTTTCAAGAAAAGGAACCTGATAATTTATCGATGAAGAAGGGGATGCCTTGGGCATCCCCAAGCTTATACGCTTGAGTCTTCTTGATATATGCAGGGATGAACCACCGGCATCCCCAAGCTTAGACTTTTCACTCTTCTTGATCGTAGTATATCATCCTCCTCTCTTGACCCTTGAAAACTTCCTCCACACCAAACTCGAAACAACTCATTAGAGGGTTAGTGGACAATAAAAATTAACATGTTCAGAGGTGACACAATCATTCTTAACACTTCTGGACATCGCATAAAGCTACTGGACATTAATGGATCAAAGAAATTCATCCAACATAGCAAAAGAGGCAATGCGAAATAAAAGGCAGAATCTGTCAAAACAGAACAGTCCGTAAAGATGGATTTTATTAGGCCACCAGACTTGCTCAAATGAAAATGCTCAAATTGAATGAAAGTTGAGTACATATCTGAGGATCACTCACGTAAATTGGCATAATTTTCTGAGTTACCTACAGAGAATTAGACCCAGATTCGTGACAGCAAAGAAATCTGTTTCTGCGCAGTAATCCAAATCTAGTACTTACTTTACTATCAAAGACTTACTTGGCACAACAAAACACAAAACTAAGATAAGGAGAGGTTGCTACAGTAGTAAAAAACTTCCAAGACACAAATATAAAACAAAGTACTGTAGCAAAATAACACATGGGTTATCTCCCAAGAAGTTCTTTCTTTTTAGCCATTAAGATGGGCTCGGCAGTTTTAATGATGCACTCGCAAGAAATAGTATTTGAAGCAAAAGACAGCATCAAGAGGCAAATTCAAAACACATTTAAGTCTAACATGCTTCCTATGCATAGGAATCTTGTAAATAAACAAGTTCATGAAGAGCAAAGTAACAAGCATAGGAAGATAAAACAAGTGTAGCTTCAAAAATTTCAGCACATAGAGAGGTGTTTTAGTAACATGAAAATTTCTACAACCATATTTTCCTCTCTCATAATAACTTTCAGTAGCATTATGAGCAAACTCAACAATATAACTATCACATAAAGCATTCTTATCATGAGTCTCATGCATAAAATTATTACTCTCCACATAAGCATAATCAATTTTATTAGTTGTGGTGGGAGCAAATTCAACTAAGTAGCTATCATTATTATTCTCATCAAGTGTAGGAGGCATAGTATAATCACAACAAAATTTACTCTCCATAGTAGGTTGTACCAAAAGACCACTATTATTATCATCATCAGAAATAGGAGGCAAAGTATCATCAAAGAAAATTTTCTCCTCAATGCTTGGGGGACTAAAGAGATCATGAAAACCAGCTTCCCCAAGCTTATAACTTTCTATATCATTATCAACAATGGTGTTCAAAGCGTTCATACTAATATTACTACCAGCATGCAAATAAGATTTCATAGGTTTTTTAATTTTCGCATCAAACAATCCATGTTTTAAATCAGGAAATAGAATAAGAAGCTCACTCTTGTACATTATGCCAAACTAGTGTAAACAAGAAACAACAAGATGCAATTGCAGGATCTAAAGGAAATAGCTTCGAGCACACACACGACGGCGCCGGAAAAATACTTTACCCGGGACCGTAGTATGAGAGCCTTTTACCTTTCCTCCCGGCAACGGCGCCGAGAAAAGTGCTTGGCGCGTAGTTGACGAGGGAGGAAAAGTGCTTAGTTGCCGGGCTTGCCAATGTGTGAGTGCCGTTTACCTTCCCTCCCCGGCAACGGCGCCAGAAAAGTGCTTGATGTCTACGGGAGCTTCTATTCTTGTAGACAGTGTTGGGCCTCCAAAGAGCAGAGGTTTGTAGAACAGCAGCAAGTTTCCCTTAAGTGGATACCCAAGGTTTATCGAACTCAGGGAGGACGAGGTCAAAGATATCCCTCTCATGCAACCCTGCAACCACAAAGCAAGAAGTCTCTTGTGTCCCCAACACACCTAATAGGTGCACTAGTTCGGCGAAGAGATAGTGAAATACAGGTGGTATGAATAAGTAGTAGCAACGGCACCGGAACGAGTGCTTTGCCCGGGACGATAAACAAGCAGTAGTAACGCAGCAGTAGTAACGCAGTAGAAACGAGTAAACAAGCAGCGATAGCGATATTTAGGAACAAGGCCTAGGGATTACACTTTCACTAGTGGACACTCTCAACATTGATCACATAACGAGAATAGATAAATGCATACTCTACACTTTTGTTGGATGATGAACACATTGCGTAGGATTACACGAACCCTCAATGCCGGAGTTAACAAGCTCCACAATAATGCTCATGTTTAAGTAACCTTATAGTGTAAGATAGATCAATAGACTAAACCAAGTACTAGCATAGCATGCACACTTGTCACCTTCATGCATATGTAGGAGGAATAGATCACATCAATATTATCATAGCAATAGTTAACTTGGCAATCTACAAGAGATCATGATCATAGCATAAACCAAGTACTAACACGGTGCACACACTTGTCACCTTTGCACACGTGCGGGAGGAATAAACTACTTTAATAACAAATCACTAGAGTAGCACATAGATAAATTGTGATACAAAACATGTTGCAATCATAAAGAGATATAAATAAGCACCTCACTATGCCATTCAACATTGAGTAAGTATTACGTGAAATATGGCCTAAGAGACCCACACGGTGCACACACTTGTCACCTTTACACACGTGGGACAAGGAGTCTCCGGAGATCACATAAGTAAAACTCACTTGACTAGCATAATGACATCTAGATTACAAGCATCATCATATGAATCTCAATCATGTAAGGCAGCTCATGAGATTATTGTATTGAAGCACATAGGAGAGAGATGAACCACATAGCTACCGGTACAGCCCCGAGCCTCGATGGAGAACTACTCCCTCCTCATGGGAGCAGCAGCGGTGATGAAGATGGCGGTGGAGATGGCAGCGGTGTCGATGGAGAAGCCTTCCGGGGCACTTCCCCGCTCCGGCAGGGTGCCGGAACAGAGACTCCTGTCCCCCGGATCTTGGCTTCGCGATGGCGGCGGCTCCGGAAGGTTTTTGTGGTTTTCGTCGAACGCCCCGAGGTTTTTAGGTCGGGGGCTTTATATAGGCGGAGAGGCGGCGCGAGGAGGGCTTCGGGGGGCCCACACCCTAGGGCGGCGCCCCCCCTTGGCCGCGCCGGGTGTGGTGTGGTGGCCCTGCCCCCTTCTCTGGCGGTTCTCGTGTGTTCGGATGCTTCCGGGTAAAATAGGAACACGGGCGTTGATTTCGTCCGATTCCGAGAATATTTCGTTACTAGGATTTCTGAAACCAAAAACAGCGAGAAAACGAGAGCTGGCACTTCGGCATCTTGTTAATAGGTTAGTTCCAGAAAATGCACGAATATGACATAAAGTGTGCATATAACATGTAGATAACATCAATAATGTGGCATGGAACACAAGAAATTATCGATACGTTGGAGACGTATCACTAGGTAAATGGCTTTTTAAGCTTCTTACTGAGGATGGGATTTGGCAAACTATTCTTCGTAGAAAGTACATTGGCTCGAAGGCGTTATCCCAAGTGGTTTGGAAACCCGGGGATTCTCACTTCGGGCTGGTCTAATGGCGACTAAGAATGTTTTCTTTCGTCATGGTACTTTCTCTATTAAGAATGGAGAACGAGATACGCTTACGGGAAGATGTTTGGTTAGACAATGTTTCCTTGAGTGAGCAGTATCCTGCCTTGTATAGTATTGTCCGTCGCAAGGGTGATACCATTGCCACAGTAATGGCTACCTCACCACCTAATGTGACGTTTAGAAGGGTTTTGCTTGGACAAAGGCTAGTTGCATGGAACGATTTAATTCAACGGTTGGAGATATTCAATTATCAACTGAACCGGATGAATTTAGATGGAATCTTCATGTAGATGGTACTTTCTCAGTCAAATCCTTGTACAATGCGATTCTCCATTCTGATATACCAGTTGATAATAATAAGAAAATCTGGAAGATGAAAATACCACTAAAAATAAAAAATTTCGGATGGTATCTTCGTCGCGGAGTTATTCTTACCAAAGATAATCTTGTCAAGCGGAATTGGCATGGAAGTACTAGGTGTGTTTTTTGTCAACAAGATGAAACTATTAAACACCTTTTTTTCCAATGCCATTTTGCGAGATCTATTTGGTCAGTCATCCAAGTTGCTTCTACCATGTATCCTCGACTAGTGTAGCCAATGTCTTTGGCAATTGGCTCCACGGTATCGATTCAAGGTTTAAGTTGCTTCTTAGGGTGGGGGCGCTAGCGAGTTATCCGGGCACTCGGCTAAGTAGAAATGACAAGATTTTTAATGATAAAAATTGTTCTTTGTTGCAGGTCATCTACAGATGTACAGGTATTCTCCGTTTGTGGTTACCTCTTCGACGGATGGAGAACCGAGACCTATTTACGGAGGTCCGTACACGGTTGGAGGATACGGCGAGGGATACTTTTTCCCTACATGGGTGGCAGCATAGTCTACGGATTGCAGCACCACCCACACCATAGGCGATTTATGATTCATCGTTCCGATATGTATTTCGCCTAGTTTTTCCTTTACATTGTTGGTTACAGACTCTTTGAACAGCTGTGTGCATCCTGGTTATGCAGAGGCTGGATGTAATTGCTTTCCAAAAGTAATAAAGCATCCTTTATCGAAAAATATATATTGATGGGAAACCCTATTTTTGGAGGCCCCCAAACATTGTCACGAAAATCCTCCTCCTTAGCAGCAGCCAAGGAGGGGGAAACACTTATCTACACCAGCACCAACTCAAGGAAGAAGAAGGATAAGGGGCGGCGCTCCCCCATGATGCCGGCGGTGGCTAAGGAGTCCCCCGCGCCGCCGCCGGCGCCGCCCACGCCTCCGCCTCCTGGCGTTCCTCGCTGAGCCCTCCAACGTCTTCACCGCCATCTCCATCACCAACTCCTCATTGTATTCAGTGGTCCATCCTCTCACAAACCTCTGTACCGCCCTATGTAACCATGGTGTTTGATGCTATAAGTTATAATCCTATGATCTATGTCATGTTGCCATAGTTTATTTGTTCTTTGATTGATTGGTTGTTTCTCTTTGGTTCATTAGAGTTGTATGTTGATATGTTACCATCCTTGGTGCCCATTATATTTGTGCGCACATGGATCAATCACCATAGGGTTGGTAGTACTTGTATACTAGAAGGGGGAAGTTCTGCCGGAGTGACAGAAACCTAAGGACGCGAACTGGATAGTTGCATGTATGGGAGTAAGAGGACCATTTACTTAAGGATATGGTTGGGGAAACCTTAATGCTTGCCAGTATTTACGGATGTTTGCTAGCAAGCCAATCATATAGTACTTGTAATCCCGGAGGGAGAGCATGTATATTTAGCCTCTCCTACATAGAAAGCTGCATCGAAGACATTGAACCCAAGATCTTCACTAATTGATCTTGGACAAAGCCACCACTATTACCACCGCCTTTCCACACTCATGGTATTGTTAGTTTAGTTTGTTTTATTGCTGCAGCACTAACATTTATTCCGTGTATTTTATTGTTCTGCAAAGTCACCTCTCATACCCGTTATCGCTCTAGTTTTATTTCCTAGATATTGCAAACGCTTAGTGTGCACAGAGTTGTATCAGTGGTTGATAGAACTTGATAGAATGTTTATCCTACCTTTAGCTCCTCGTTGGGTTCGACACTCTTACTTATCGAAAAGGCTACACGCGATCCCCTATACTTGTGGGTTATCAAGACCTTTTCTGGCGCCGTTGCCGGGGAGCCATTGCGTAGGTGAATATTTTCGTGTGCACTTATTTGCTTTATCTCTAAGTAGTTTTACTTCCTGTACCTAGTTGTTCTCTATCTCTTATATGGATAGGGAATGCAAATTACAAAAAAAAATAGTTGTACTTCTTATATAAAAAAATAAAAAAATGTTTTCAGAAAAGAAAAGTGATTGGAAAGATGAGTAATGGTGAAGTGGGGGTCGACCTTGAACACTTGTGTTCATGCCTGCGAAACCAAAACAATTCTTTCCATTGAAGCTTTTCATTAAAAACTTGTAAATAGTGTATATAATGTATATAGTGTACATATCCCGCTGTAAATAGAATGTATAGATAACCCCTAGTTTGTTATGCAAGTTTGTCACTATGCTGCCTAGAAAACCGATTTCCTGTGCTCCACTGTAGAAAATTTTAAAAATCACCAGAACGTGATCTTGATCTGAAATTTCTTGAGTGCCTACTAGTGCTTGCTATCTAACTTTCGTTAGTTCTGACTTTTCTGATTTGAGGTACGTAGGCAGATCTAATAATTCAATCTTTACGGACTGATTCTGTTGAGACAGATTTCCTGTGCTGTGCTGCAAAAATTCGTGAAAAATCTCAGTATGGCATTTTGATCTGAATTTTTTTTGCATAGACTTGAGGTTATGATCTGTCTTTCATTAATCATGAGTTTTTCGATTTGAGCTATGTAACTATCTCATTGAGTGACATCTTTACAGAGTTTTCAGTTTTGACAGATTTCTATTCTCTTTGTTTAAATATTGTACTTAGGATTCAAAAGTTTCCTTCGTTTTCGACGTACGATTGAAATAATAAGAAATCTCAGTATTACAGTGGCTAAATATTTGATAGATTTTATAGAAATTAGGGATACTTGAACACTTGTGGATTTTATTTAATGAGTACTAACCTACTAATGAGTTTTGTGAAGCTTTATGTGGATGCAGTTTTTAAGTGCAATCAATATGGTGATATGAGATAAGCAAGAGGATGCAAGAGCTCAAGCTTGGGGATGTGTAGATGGATCCCAAGAGAATATTCAAGAAGATGCAAATATCTAAGCTTGGAGATGCCAAAGGCATCCCCCTATTCATCAACCAACATGAGGTTGTCTCCTTCAAACTCAATATTACTCATCCACATATAAGCATTGTATATAGTTGCTTTTATTATCTTTGGTTTTATCCTATTTAGTTTTATTAGGTTCTTTATTAGGTTCTTGTTTCTTTGTCAGTTTCACTTATAATTGGAAAACAACAACAACAAAAAAGGTTTGAGAGCTCCATCAAATAATCATGCCCATCTTAAATGGCTATAAAGAAAGAGCTTTATGGGAGACAACCCAATATGTTTATATTTCTGTTATTTACTGCTTTGTTGAGTCTTGGAAGTCATTACTACTGTAATGACCTCTCCTTATCATGTGTGTTTTGTTTTTGTGCCAAGAATTTGT